>NC_142065.1:64222586-64538919 GCF_059756535.1 Pantherophis guttatus
TTAAGACTGTAAAAATGATAGTTATTACAGAGATTATAATACATATTCTTTCAATTCAGTTAACTATCACTTCGTTTTTGACATTAATGACACTTGTTCATCCTAACTATCATAATTTATACACAATTAAGTAATATTATATTTTGCATTTAGGTTGATTGTCATACAAAAATCAGTACGCTCACTATTGAAATTAACTTTTTCAGGTTATCTTGCAGTGGAAACATGCAGTCCTAGAAGTAGTTAACACCAAAGAAAGTATAAAATCTAGATTAGCAGCACAACATTTCTGTAAGTAATTGAATAAAGACAGTCGTTTCCAAGCTAAAACTACTTTTAAAAAACCGAGGTATATTTTTGCTCACTGAAGCTGTGAGCTCAAGGGGTTGTACAGACACAGATGGTAACAGTTAACTTGAAATGGATTTTTTAAAAACTGCTCTCTCCTTATGAAATAAGATTCCTCCTTTCCTCAGGCTTCATTTAAAATGACTGGAAGAATTAAAGCAGTAATCCTTTGAACATTTGGAAGCCTTCAAAATGCTTTATCTATATAAGTTAATGTTCTTTTCTTGATGCTGTTAGCCAAAACATAACAACATAAAAATGCAGTTGTGGCCACTTCATGAGAGGGTTATTGTTTTTGTTGTTTGCAGATGGAAAAAGACCCAAAGCAGAAGGATCTCCAGAATCACTGTTAGGGGAAAAGCAAAGAGAAAATTATGAGAACTTGCAGTTCTACAAAGAAAGAACAGAGACATCAGATAATCCTTTACCACAAAGAGACATGGAAATGATTGAAAAATTCCCAAAGAGAAGGAGAATTGCAGGGGAGCAGAAAAAACTTCCCCTTCAATCAGAACTCTTTAGCTTTTCACAGACAGAATGGGACCTGCTAAACTCTTATTGAATAAAGTGAACATTTTAAACTAACTGGCTGATGTTCAGCTTTGTGTCTCTTGGAAAATAAATGGTGCATTCTATTTTTGCAGTTGATGGACTGGAAA
Source organism: Pantherophis guttatus (assembly GCF_059756535.1). Classification (NCBI taxonomy): domain Eukaryota; kingdom Metazoa; phylum Chordata; class Lepidosauria; order Squamata; family Colubridae; genus Pantherophis; species Pantherophis guttatus. The sequence goes on from NC_142065.1 coordinate 64,223,594, forward strand.
GAAATCAACTTGAAACCACTGTAAAGAAAATGAAACACTTGCTATACTTCTATACATACAATAAATGAGCCGGGTGAACATAAGGTGGATTCACTGAGAAACTGCTGGAAATGATACTAGCTATGATTCATTTTTGCCCCTGGTGTTGATTTTTGTTGCGTGTCTTAATTCATGCAAGTCATTCTTGCGTGATGTAACCTCTTTGTATGTTGTATCTGAAGAAACAGGGCAAGACTTAACCATAAGAAATCAAATATAATACAGTAAACAAAAGGGCTGAAAAGTGTTATGTTTATGTCAATTCTGATGTTCAAAAATATACATTTGTACTTTTTGAAAAGAAAAGTAATACAAGACTGATTGTGCAGTTTCGGGTTTCAAAATTTGGAGCTCGCCAACTAAGTTTGACCTTTCCACATTATAAACTGTCCAAGCACATCCAAATACATGAAGGGGTGGCTTTATTCTCTTCACTAAATGAGGCATGCAAACCCACACACTTGCAGTATAGAGATAGGTTCCCTGCCAAAGTTTAGCAAGTTTGGCTTACAGCTGAATAAAAGCAACAGCCAGAACTATCAGGTGGAGCCTTGAGGGTCAAAGCTTACAGTAGCATGATAGTTAAGTGAATCTGGCTTCCCCATTGACTTTGCTTGTCAGAAGTTTGCAAAAGCTGATCACATGATCCCAGGCAACTGTCATAAATATGAACCAGTTTCCAAGCATCTGAATTTTGATCATGTGACCATGGGAATGCTACAACGGTCATAAGTGTGAAAAAGTGAATGAGTCACTTTTTTCAGTACTGTTGTAACTTTGAACGGTCACTAAATGAACTTGTAAGTTGAGGACTACCTATATTAAAGTAAGTTGCTCTGAAAAGAATCTCAAATATTTAGGGATGTGGGAGGGGGCATTCATAAAAATGGCAGCCTTTTCTTTGCATATAATTATGTGGTTTTTTTCCCTTTTTTTTCTAGCTAGTATGTCTCCTGGCCTGCCATCTAAATATCAGACGTGGCTCTTCTGTATATTTATAAACTCATAAACAACTGAAGCTGATATAAGGTGAAAGTTCATAACCTCTGATTTACAAATAAGAAAGTGCTTTATTGGTACATGGGCATCTGTGCAAGATTTGAAGATTATAAAGACTGAATTTAAGCAATTTGCTGATCCGGAAACAGCAGTGTCAGGCTCTGTGACAAACTGAATGAAATCCTCTTGTCTGTCATGGATGAATGGCTTCACTGTGAGAACTAGGTGAATGCAGAGCAAAACAAACGGCCCCTGCCACCAAGCAGGGCAAATGCTGTGTAGAGCAACAACGCTGAATAAAACATTCTTTGTGAGGTCCCTTTAAAATTATCTGCAATTCCACAACAGCCTGGTTCTCAGTGGATTGTTTTTTAGTTTCTCCAAGGTTATGGTCCATCCTCTGCTTATCTTGTACAGAGGTATTCATCAGACCAGTCAAAGCAGTGTTGTATTCCATCTCGGCAAAAACTTCTAGGAATGCAGGTACAATAATCATAGAAGACCACCAGTGTACAACTCCAAGACTCAGATCCACAAGGAGGACAGTTGGCTTCTACAAGATTAAAAATACACACACATGAACTCAAATAATAAGATGTTTCTTTCCAAAAATCATACAGTGGTTGGTGGGTAATCCTACCTATGCCCCCACCCAGAACTCTGAAACATTGGCTGTGGGCAGTGCTTACTTAGACTTATGAGAATTCTAGCCATAACACATCTGAAAGGCTCAAGATTAGAGGAAATCGTATGCCGAAGAAAATTCTGAGTCTTTTAAATACATTGATGTCAATGCAATCTCTTGATCTTATTTACAAAGCTATTTCAGGAAAAAAATCATGTTGGTCAGCAAAAACATAGCAACCCACAGCATTTTACATTCCATTGTGCTTCCTAGTCAAACATGATCTGCCAGTTTTGGCAGAGTAATATATATGCCTTGAATATATTAGGCCTGTATGCAGTGGTGAAATCCAAATTTTTTTACTACCAGTTCTGTGGACGTGGCTTGGTGGGCGTGGCAGGGGAAGGATACTGCAAAATCTCCATTCCCACCCCACTCCTGGGGGAAGGATATTGCAAAATCTCTATTCCCACCCCACTCTGGGGCCAGACAGAGGTGGTATTTGCCGGTTCTCCGAACTGCTCAAAATTTCTGCAACCGGTTCTCCAGAACCTGTCGGAACCTGCTGGATTTCACCCCTGCCTGTATGCTGTGGCAGAACATGTACAGAAAAGAAAGCAATGCATAGACCATAATGGAACAGGTATTCTTAAAAACCCTTCGTGGGAGCTGATTAATTTATAATTACAGGTAGTCTTCAACTTACGACTGCAATTGAGTCCAGAATTTATCTTGCTAAGTGAGAAATTTGTTAAGTGAGTTTTGCCCCATTTTACGACTTCAATTTTTTTTTGCCACCTTCATTAAATGAATTTAACTGTTGTTAAATTAGTAACACATTAAGTGAATCTGGCTTCCGCATTGACTTTACTTGTCAGAAGGTCACAAAAGATGATCACATGACCCCAGGATATAGCAACAGTCATAATTATGAGCCAGTTATCAAGCATCCGATTTTAATTCAGGTGGGGATGCTGCGATGGCCATAAGTGTGAAAAATGATCATAAGTCACTTTTTTCAATGCCATTGTAACTTTGAACGGTCACTAAATGAACTGTTGTAAGTCGAGGACTACCTGTATAGCCATCCATAAACTCTGGCTTATGGCCTTGAAATGGAGATGAGCACTGCCCCTCCTAGAGTTGGCAATGATTAGCAGAGTAAAATTCACAGGGATTCATTTCCTTATGGAGCTAACTCTTTTCTCATCCACTGGCCAGAAAGTCAAAGGACTTGCATAAGGAAGAACAAACAGGAATAGACCAGCTAGAACCGCATAGTTCTATGCTGCGTTACACTTGATTCCTTTGCTCTGGACTTGAATAACCAGTCTTCTGTTTCCCCTCTGTTGTATATGTTTGTGTGTGTGTGTGTGTGTGTGTGTGTTAAGGGCAAGGTCAACTAATGCAAAACACTTTGCGAGACAACAAAAGCTTTAAAATATTCATTTATATTTAAAACCTTAATTTTAATTTTTCAGCAAATAAAGGACTCACGTGGCCCTATTTCATCAGAACAATCTCCACAATCATTAAATCCGTTACACCTTTTGTCTGCGTAGATCCAAAGCCTGCGATTCTTGCAATAAAATATCAAGTGTCCAGGAAGGCTTTTTGGCAGATCACCTACCAAAACAAACAAAGGTAAGCTAAAAAGAAGTTTCCTTACAATGTGACCTGTCAAAGAAAAAATATTATACTAACAAATAAATCCAGACCTGTCAAGTATCAATACTTCAGTACTGAAGAAAAATATAAGGGATATCCTGGCAATATTGATGGAACACTGATTTTGCTTAGAAATGCAAGCTATTGGGTGTTGAAATATTTATTGCAGAATACATTTTATGATTTAAAAAAACAACTTAATTATTTCAGTTGCTGTTTTTGGTTTAAAACTTTCAGATGCCAAATTTAAATATTTTTATATACTGATTGTTAATTCTAAAGTGTATCTAGAAAAAAAATCCAGTTTTGCTTAGTTAAACTGTTCCCTTGAATTCTGAACTGTTTTTCATCTATGAGCATGGCCTTTTAGAGAGTACTGTACAAAAGCAGAGATTCCTGATAAAATGAGCTTGCATGCCAAAATAGGATGCGTTGATCAAACTTGCGGTTTGTGCAATGGTTTATTAAATAATCCATAATTGCCTGTGTTTCACACAATATACTAAGCCAAAACCAAACAAATCATGGCCCATGGGCCAGATATGTCACACACTGGCCACGCCCACACCCAGTTTAGCGAAGGGGAAAGTCGTGATATAACATGTGATGCGGCCATGACAATGTGTGTTTGACACCTGTGCACTAGATGAATACCCATAGCATGTTCAACTCTAAAGAGAGCTTACTGTCAGAAGAATATTCTAGTCCAAATCTCAGCTGGAATTGTGTAAAAGTGACATGGGATTCAGCTCAGGGGTGGGTTCTAAAATGGTTCTGTGGGCGTGGCTTATTTTGTGGGTGTGGCTTGATGGTCATGTGACAGTGGGCGTGGCTTGATGGTCATGTGACTGGGTGGGTGTGGCCAACTCAATGTCACTCACGTCAAGGGGTGCCTCGCCTGGCCCCTCCCCTCCCAGCCATTCCTTGTCACACCCAGCCTCAACGTATCTATAGTTCTGTAAAAATGTTGTTCACCCTTTTTCAACTTTATTGTCTACATACTACATCCTTTCATGGACTACTGAAAGGAGGAAATGGCTCACATGCTTTGCCCAAGAGTGTGATAGGCAACAGGCTTTTAAGGGGCTCCCAGAAAGAAAGGGGGGCCCAATGTATTTTCCAAAGCACCAGACGGCAAAACACGAAGCAGTGGATGGAAACTGAACAAAGAGAGAAGCAACCTAAAACTAAGGAAAAACTTCCTGACAGTGTGAACCAATATACAGTAGGTGCAGAAATATTTCAGTCATAATTTCACATATAAAATAGCCATTCGTGTAATACAACCTGCATATTGTTCAAAACAGTATTATGGCTGATGTTTGACAGCAAGCCTAATAGTCAAAGATTACAAGAGTGCTTCTTTCTCTGTATGTATACAAAACATCACATACCAGGAATAGCATATTAAGATGGACTTTCAGCTGCTTGAAGAGGAAGAAATTTATTCAAGAACATAGAAGCAGCACTTGAGGTAGCTACAATTTGGGGTACAGAGACTGGAAATATTTATAGGAGAGATGATCCTTTGTGAGGTGTATGTGAATGTGCCCTTGTTTGGTAGATGTGAAGGCCTGATGGAAAAGTTCTTATCTTACTTTGCTTAGTGTGTAAATCTTTTCCCTTTGGTATGTGCCTACGTGCTGACTTTTGATGCCTTTTCTGTGTACCCAGGGAAACTCTGTATTGGAAAAGGGTTTTCCCTGTCTGCTATTATTTGCCAGATTAATTAGTTTAGCCTGGTCATGATATCAATGGAGGAAGTGGATTAGCAATCTTTGCAACATTGTATTGACTTTGTTTACAACATAGTATTCTAGTTTCAGTTACTTGTGGTCAAGTTAATGATCAAAAGGAGGGTTAGAGACAATATAGGAATAAATCTAATTTTGAATTAAAATTCTTTCCATATTACAACTCATTATTGCTCAGACGTGTTAAGACAAAGGCTGACTTCTCACAACCCTCTAAATCATAAACTACTACGTAATTCCAGTTCAATCTAAGATGTCAAGTCAGTATGTCATATAGAAATTAATGTGCAAATGTACTAACATATTTGCATATTAATTTCTATATTGCTTTAAGAACACTTGTACACCAGTTTTGGACCTTGAGATCTTGTAGCCCTATAGTAAGCCAGTTGTTTGCTTTAAGATATAGCATAAATGACCAAACATTCCCTTCTAAATAGAAATAATAACATGATACATTAAAACTGCAGAATATATAATCACATATTCTTTACAAGGAGTCTAAGACAAGGGTGAGAAACTCAAGGCCCGGAGGCCGGATCCGGCCTGTGGGATGCTTAGATCTGGCCTGGGGACTGCCCTGGAAACAGCAAAGGACTGGCCCATAATGCCTCTGCCAGTGAAAACGGAGCTTGTGAGGGCCACATATGAGCTCCGTTTTCACTGGCAGAGAGTTGCGGAATGCCATTGCAGCCGAAAACGGAGCTCAGAAGCCTGTTTTCACTGGCAGAGCACTTGGGCCGCCACAGTCACCCCTGACACAAGTGACGTCGAGCTGGCCACGCCCACCCCAGCCACCCAAGGTCAAACATAACCCTGATTCAGCCCTCAATGAAATCGAGTTTGACACCCCTTGTCTAAGATATCCTAGAGAAAAATATTGTGATATGAAGAAGACAAGAGGAAGGGCATAACATAAAGCTCTTACTACATAATGCTTCTTGCTCATCTTCCCCATTGGCACAATTTTGTCTTGTGTCACAAACTTCACTGGCTGAAAGGCAGGTCTCTCTGTTATCACATAAAAAGCCTGTCTGCTTACTGGTAGTCACACATAAACGGTTAACTGAAAAATAAAACCAAGAGCAAACAAATTGTAAATACTGACACTCAATAATCAGAACTAACAGTACTGCAGTATATACCTCTATGAAATTTGATGCAATTCAAATTGAGGTTTTAGATCTACAGGTATAATTAATCTTCAGATACTATAATTCCTTCTTTCCATTTTTCTATTAAAACTGAATTTAACATAATTTCTTCAGAACTATCACAGAACAAGTTGACACTTACTAAGACTCTGGGCAGTATACAAAGTTAAAACCACAAAGAACAGTACTGTACAACAAATAGTCAAAAATTATACAACAAATACTCAAAAATTAAAAGCAGTAAAACCATCAAAACTATAAAATGTCATTTGCAGGAGAGCATAGTTAGTCTCTCTAACCAGCGGTGGGTTTCAAATTTTTTTACTACCGGTTCTGTGGGTGTGGCTTGGTGGGCATGGTATGGCTTGGTGGGCGTGGCTTGGTGGGCATGGCAGGGGAAGGATACTGTAAAATCTCCATTCCCTCTCCCATCCAGGGGAAGGTTACTGCAAAATCCCCATTTCCTCCCGATCAGCTGGGACTTGGGAGGCAGAAAATAGATGGGGGCGGGGCCAGTCAGAATTTTTACTACCAGTTCTCTGAACTACTCAAAATTTCCACTACCAGTTCTCCAGAACTGGTCAGAACCTGCTGAAACCCACCTCTGTCTCTAACACTATAATTACCTTACAGATTCAGATGGCTAAGCCCCCTCTTCAGCCCCTTCTGGCCAATAATTGGAATTATGTGAAGTTTGGAAATCGAATATCAAAAGATTTATGCCTTTTTCATGTCACATATGTCATGTCACATATCCTGTCACATATACTATGTGTCAAATATTAATTGAAGTGTATGCATGTATTCCTTGACTTATGACCAGCGACTTAGGGACCATTCAGAGTTATGATGGACCTCCCCAGGAGTTTTTACAACCCAGTTCTGAAATTCTGATGGCTGAACCCTCCCTGCAGTCATGTGACTGCGCGTTAGGCCCTTAGCAACTGGCATACATTTGCAGTCTTTTGCAGTGTCCTGTGGTCATGTGACCAGGTTTTACAATGTTTTTGCCAAAACCCAGCATTTACTTCTGGTTTTCAGCAAATCCAGCTATAGTGAACAATTGGTTTGCTTAATGACTTAATCACTTAATGACTGCTGCAAAAGTTGTCAAATCAGTTTGGTCACATGGGTGACCCATTTAAGACCGTTTCCGCTGTAAAGGGCAGGTTCCATTACTGTTGCTAGTCGAGGAATACCTATAAAAAGCCAGTTATATAATATTGTAACAGATATCATGGTAATTATATCATGGTAAAAGCAACTTTGAATTTAGAGCAGCATGAGAATTAAAGGAGAATTGGTCTACTTGGAAAAGAAAAACTAGCTACATCTACATACATTTCATATATGTCCTACAAAGCATTGAGCACTTGGTGTTTTGACAGTCACAATATTAATTTTATTAGATCATGTACCTTTTAGTGGCAGTCAAATTCATCTTCAAAAGGTATGAAACTTGATGCAAATTGCAAACTGACAGTATATCAAAGTGGAATTATTAACACTCATTTAGATAAATGTTGGCCAATTATATTATGGATGTCACAGCATCCGACTCAAAAAAGCAGTTTGGATAATTATATAGCTGACATACAATTAAGAGATTTGTCCTATCTCTCATTTAATAAGTCTCTTTTATACTCTACTATAGCATGTATAAACATAGAAAGGTTATGTAAGGTGACTCTGCCACCTTCACCCTGATCTTCCCAGTTTAAGGAAGGAAATCTGGAAGGAAGGTTGCATCCAACTGATGTACTGATAACCTTAGAATCTCATTTTAGACCTTCCCACTTAAATGGGTAAATGAGGGATGGAGTGAGACAAAAATAGTATATGAGGCTGCACTACCTTCACTGCTTATGATAATGACATGCTGTCCTGCATAACATAAATGTGGTATTCCATAAACTTAGTTTTTTTAAAGAAATAGATGCATTTTTATTAAGAGGGAAATAATATTCTTTAGATGTATCATTTAGCTTCCCTAGATTTAGTGGACGTAGTTTAGTCTAAATCCACCATAACAATGTTGCCATGCTCATGTCAGTTGGGCAGAGAAAGAGGTGATCAAGTGATTTATTTATGGGTTGTATGTTGATTTATTTGAGTACAGATACAGCTTTGCCCAGAAACTAAACAGGATCAGGGCTGGTTTGTTAGACTAGGAAACACTAAAAGATGGCATGACAAAACATGTCCATCCTATTGCCAAGAAAACTGCATGGTTATGTTTGAAAAGTCAATAGTGACTCAAAAGAGACTTACTGATGCTAGGTCATAAGGCTAGAATAGTCATTTCTAGCATCTAGCTGCAACCATGGCAACACTGTTTTGAGATGAGAGTATCTGAATCAGTCCATAGACAGCTATTTATGGAAGATACATATAATATTAAATTAAAAAAACATCCACTATGTAAATGTTACAATCAATAGATATTTCCCTGACAGCAAAACTTTACAAAGAGCACAGAAAGCATATGAGTCCCTCTAAAGTGGTTACCGGTGACATATCAAACCGTGCTTTAAAAATGTCCATTACTGGTTATTTTGATAAACAATTTAAGTTCTTCTTTCTTTTAACTCTTGATATTTCAGACAACACTGTCACCATCCAACATACTGAAAAAGCCATGATTGTTCTTCCTGTGGTGTAGATGTCAGACTAAAACTGAAATCTGGAAATAACTGACCTGGGGTAGGAGGAGGAATGCCGATGATCACAGTCAATGCGATGATGGCAATGATTATACCAAGTATAATAAGACTAATGGCAGATACACAGATGCATCGTCGTGTACAAAGGGTCCATGAAAAACACTTTCTGCAGCAGTCCAGTTGGTCAAGAGTGGCACCTGCTATTGAAAGAAAACTACTGCAAAACTCATGCGCATATTATTGGCTTCCACCAACTCCCAACAATTAATTCCTTTCTAAAAGACCTACATAAGACCATTGGAGTGGCATGGGGGAAATACATGGATTCTAACCATCATTGCAATTTACTCCATACCATGAGCAGCGCTTGCCTGATCGTAGCAGATCACAAAAATGTAAGCAACTTGGACCTGATTGGATTCTGCGAGGGAGATTACTAGGAATGCCAGGGCCGTAGCTCGATGGGAAATTTAAAAAAAGAACATCCCTTTAATTGTATCTATTATATAATATAATTGTATAAACGTTCCCTTTAATTGTATTCATTTTATGTATTCAATTCATGCTTATACATATCTATCTATCTATCTATCTATCTATCTATCTATCTATCTATCTATAATTTAATATGTACTCGACAAATAAATAAATAAAAATAAATCATGAAGATGTCAGTGTCAAAACACTTCTGTATCATTGCCAGGAAAACAACAGAGAAGTTAGCCATCATCTGAACCTGATTTGCAGGAGACTTTACTTTTTCCTTCATATAAAATATTCAGTATATCCTTAAAAGTCTTTGCTCTTGTCATGGACCATATGATCTATTCACATTAAAAATAAAACCTGCAGAGCTGCATGAATTTTGTAATGTTTTAATTTATCCAAATCTTTTAAAGCAAAATCTAATGCAGTGTTTCTCAGTTTCAGGATCTTTAAGATGGGTGGACTTCACACTGGCTGGGAAATTTTAGGAATTGAAGTCCATCCCATCTTAAAGTTGCTGAAATTGAGAAACACTCATCTAATGGGACTTCCTTTTGCCTTAATGTCATGGAACACAATGACTATTTTGTCCAGCTGGACTCCAAATTGGTCTTCATCAAATTATATGGTAAATCTAATAAACAAATACATTTGTCTTTTACGCCATTTATTTTAGAAATTTAGGGTCCTTATTCAGACAATATTCTTTAGGTTGTTTGGAAGATATTTTTTTAACCTCCTGTTTGTAATCTTCTTTCCTAAATGGACAGATTGAAGACTGAATCTGATTCTTTTGTAGGTAAAGGGTGTGTTCCAAGCTATGCCTCTTGTGCAATTAACACTACAAGAAAACTAAGGAAATAAACAGGATTCCAAGCCCAAGAGAAATATATTTATCACATTTTGGGGTTTAGTTTTCCAATCTTTAAGTAGCTTAACAGAGAATAAATTTCTCAATATTTCTACTGTTATTCTGTACCGATGAGTGATATCAGATCCTTCCATTGATGTTATTCAGAGAAAATTGTGTCATTTATTTTTCCCATTTCCTTTTCAAGTGCATATGTCTCTTTTTCTTTAGCGTAAATATGGATGTACGTATCATCCTACAGACCTTTAGAAAGGCAGGGAAGACATGCTTCTCTTCTTGTACGACAGATCAGGTGTGTAGAGACCCATGCTGAGGAATTATAATATACCTCTGCCCCAATCACCTCTTTTTATTTTTGTTTATTAGCTTTTAATTGTATATGCTGATTTTGTATTTGTTGGTTATGATTTTTTCCCTTTTTGTATGTCTTGTGTGAGTTGGGTGGCCATATAAATGTTTTAGAAAAATTAAGTAAAATAATAACTGTTATCCTTTTATAATGCTATGAGTCTATCCTGAAATTCTACAAAGTCTCTTACTCAAAATTGTAAAATGCTAGTACATCTTTGTACAATTTCTTGTCTTCCAGTTGTTTTGCACTATCACTGACAGAATCCTCAGCTAGTAGGATTGGGAATATATGCATATAAAGAAGTGAAAAATGAATAATAATATTTAAAAATGCTATCCTGTTTTCCATTTGTACAGCCACATTTTCCATCTGTCCATCCATCCATCTATCCATCCACTATTCTAGTATCTTGGAAAATGTAGTAATAGTTACACTTAAATCACAAATGTTGTTAAATTGATTAAATTAACATTTAATATGGAATTAGATAATGATACCTCTCTCTGTTCCAAGTTTCATAATATAATATACATTTCCTAGTTGTAATCTATGAGAAGTCATTTTTGAATGGGTAGCATTTTTCTATTTCTAACATAATTATACACCGTTAACAATTTTCTAATTCAAAACTGTAAAAATTTCATATGACAACATTAACTGTGTGTGTGTATTCGTGTGCTGTGACTGTATTTTCTAGTCTCCCCAAAAAATCACTTCAACATACATAATAAGCATCTAGTACTTTGTCACTGAATAAGTATTCAGAACTTTTTACCTTTCTTATCAGTGAGATGGAATTTGGTTGAACCCAGTGAATCCGTATCAATATTCTATAATTAATAAAAATAAAATAAATATTGAGCCAAGATCTTTAAAGCAAGTAACTACTTTAGTAGCTACATCAGTTAAGGCAGTAGATTTGGACCAGGAGGCCAAGTTCAGGAGCTCTGAAGATGCATAACCATGAAGCACATTGCAGCACTTTTGGGTCATTACACAGGGTATTAATGCTGAGATCAAATTAAAGAAACCTTGAGGGATACAAGAAAAATAACTGAAGTAAATTAAAAAATACTACATCATTATGCATATTTGGAGAACGGTGTAAATATAAAAATATTCAATTATATTTCATTCAACTTTCTGCTATGGTACTAAAGTAACTTGCGTATGATATTCTAGCATTTGTAGTTTGTTTGCAGGAAAGAAAAATTGTTATTTAAATCCAATAAGAGTAATTATAATTATCCTAAAGGGATGGCTGATTACCTGTGGGTAAGTTCTGTTCATTTTCCTTCTAGAAGCCGAGCTGGATTATACTGACAAGAAAGAGAAAATTGTTCTAACCATTCAAACATCAGTGTTAAAGTGGTGTTACTACTCAAGACAGAAAGAGGAGCTAGCTTTTATTAAGTGGTGTGTTGATTAAGAGACCAAGCCACCAGATTACATACCTGGGGTTGGGTTACCTGGTTACTAAGAGAAACAAAAGAACAAAAGAGAATGACTCTTTTCTTCTTTTATGTAGGACTTCATCCCTATCATATTGAAGAAAACAGAAGTAAGCATAAAGGAGGGAAAAATCCCCTTTAGTTTATGTTGTGCTTTTCAGCCTTCAAAGAAAATTACCAATGATGATTCAGCCACTGCTAGACACATACCGGTAAGTAAATTTCATAAATAGCAATAATTTATAGGCAAGAACAAACTAATTGTAGGCAAGAATGATGTTGCTTTGAAAGGTCAGGAAATAACCCAACTTAACTTTTAAATTATTTCTTTATATGTAAAGACAACCATTTGTGAAACAAAACCCCTTTGTAAAGCTATAATGATATAAACACATGATGTGAGCATACTTTTTCAATTTTTGAGTGCTCACCTGTGGCTTTGGTTCTTAATTAGCCAAACCTAGAACTGTTACTGAAGTAGTTCATAGTTGCAATTTTTTTAACTGGATTTGTCTCTTTGACCAGTGTAATTTATAACGTAATTGGTATAGGAAAAACACCAATTTAGTTTTTAAATTTGGGATAACCTTTAATGGTATGAGATGTTTAAAAAATTTAAAGAAGATACTTTTTAAACAGCATGGATTTAGCTGTTTGAAATGAACAGAAGTATCTTATTTCTAACAAGTGATTTTCAACTAGACAGCCTCGAGCTACATATATCCCCATCATATTGGGGATTACTACATACAGTACAGTACATTAATAACATCCATATGGTGTTCAGTCTATATGTAACAGATTAATTAATATACAGCCCATTGTCACAGTAACTGGAATTTTAGAAAAAAATAATCTATTTAAATTTTGAGATAAGAATCTATTTATTTTGCTGTGGAAAGAGCAATCTTTAAAAATTGCCTGAAGATCTTTCTGCATTTAAATTTAACCTCAGATTTACTTAAAATAAGTGCAGAGGACTAATTTTGCAGAGGATCTAAATAAAGCATACAGAATAAGCTATAGGATGGAAAACCGGTGATATGCCTGTGTCAAAATCTTTCTAGAGTTCACATCCCAGTTCAATCTTCCTACCTTGGGGATAATGGCAAATTATGGTACTTCGCAAATGAAATCATTTATCTTCTAGTGAGTGACTCGCATGGTATCTTCACTTCCTAGATACGTTTTTAAAAATCAATACAAATTACACTAAAATTAATTTGGTGCCCAAATTGATAAAGACTAAGCCTTAAACACCTAATTCTATAATTTATTTATCTGATTAAATTATAGAATTAGGTATTTAAGCCTCAGTCCTGATCAGTCTCCTTAAAACAGGAGACTTATCACAATACAGTGAAAAACACTCATCTTATTGCAGATTCTTGGCTAAATTTATTCAAAACCATAGTTCTCATAAGATTTTTCGTATCTTAATTAGCTGGACATCCTTAGGTCCCAGACACATCCACACTGTAATGAGAAGTTCTAGGAAATCACAGCTATGACTTGCTTCAGTGCAGATTATGGAGTTCTGCCAGAATTTAAAATAACTCCAAATGTTTTTCTTTCCAGCAAAGAGGGAACGGCCAGAATAATTCTGTGTGCGTGAGCATTTTTTGCCTTGTGAATGTGTAGATTGGGAATATCTACATTCTGCCTGAGATGATCTGTACTGGGAACCACATTCACAATAGATGTATTTTGTAGATCTCTATAGTTATGAAAGATTCAGATATCTCACTGTAGCTTAAAACAGATTCATTGAGCATGACTAGGTCAAACTAATTTTGAGGTATAATTTGAAACACATATTTTCTTATTTCGAGATATATTTTGAAGCACATATAATTTTATACTTGTTTACATTAGGATCAAAATGATCTTGAAAAGTTGTGATACACAGTATTTTCCTTTTTAACCCCCCCCCCCCCAAGAAACCATATTCTCTGTTTTTTCAAATTTTATTCCTGGAGATTCCGAGATAAAGGGCAAAAAATAAAATTCATTCAAATCTAGATTTTCTACTAGTTTTTTGATCAGAGGTTCTGGGAATTGTTTTAATTAGCAGGTTCATTAGCTTTTGAAACTTTTGCACTTCTATTTCCTATATCCTATACAATTGGCTTCATTTTTAATAGGCTATGGTGATATATTCATAGCAGGGAATTAGAGACTGCTTCTATTGTGAGATTATCTAGCATAGAAAGGCTTAGTTCTCCCATCTAACCCGCTTGAGGAATTTTCAGAATTGTTCTCAGAGCAGAACCTTACGTTTTGTATAATAAGATCATTGAAGTAGGCTTTGCCTACTAAAGAAAGAAAAGCTGAATATTATAAAAACTGGCTCTTTTAATGATTTTTTTGTAGAATGACGATTATGGTTTTGTTCATGTTTCTCACACTGAACAAATTCATTGTAATATATTAAAGAGCCTCCATTACATTAAAGAGAATATACAACTTTCTTTCAACCTACACAGGTATGTTTAATGTAACCTGTGTTTAGCATTAAAGCTGCACCTGAGAGACAGAAACATCATAGAGTTGGAATTCAAAAAGAAATAATGTAAAGCAATTCTAGTTGAAGTAATTAGAACAATTTAATTAATGCCTGCAAATTAAAACAAAAATAATTAATATAGTAGAAGTTATCATGTATACTAAGAGCTAATGCTCAGAAGAGTTATATTTGTTTTTTAAAAACAGTCCAGAGATAATATTCAGCCTTTTGTAGTTGTTCAGGGGTGTTTTTCCAAAATATTCTATTAACATGGAACAAAGATTTTAGAGCCTTCTTTTTAACACTAAACAAATTTCCACTGTAACACGCATGAATATATCAAATTTAATTTTAAAGGCAATAGCTTTCAATTGCATTTTCTAGAACATAAAAATATGGATAGGGAAGAACTTTTGAGAGGAAAATCATGTTTTCTACTTATAAGTCCATTAAGTTCATGTTAAATATTTCATAGATGAAGTCAAACAAGATTTCTAGTCATATTCTTCTTTCATACAGAGAATGCTGTCTAATTTTATAAGGCTTGTTATGGAATGCAATGCAAGTGACACTCTAATATCTAGAAGGATTTTATTAAAGTTTATTTCTGACCCACAATTATTTTAACAGAGGAAACAGGCATAAGGTTAACAAAAATTTATTTTTAGTTGTGGAAAAAGAGATGTTTGAAATGGTAAAGAGTTTGCAAGCTATGCTCCAGTCATTTAATTTATCCACAGCTAAGATAACTTAAAGTGCCTTTGACTACCAAAAAGTTATTACACTTTTTGAAACAGATTCCAAATATATTTTCTGACATATGTTCATAATATACAAATGTCAATGCATAGACAAATACTTAGGACTTTTAGTAATCTAAGAAAACATAGACAAGTGTAAATGCGCTACAAACTCCTTGTACCCCATGTGATTTGCTTGACTGCTGAAAGAGGCTGAATTCCATTCCTTCTTTGATTCTGCAATTTTGTTTGAATCTAAACACTAGCTAACTTATTCCAAGGCCTCTTCAATTTAAAAAAGCTACCAGAATTAACAGAAGTCAAAGAATTAGATTAATAAATCTGTTTTTCCATTTTATATTGTTGATTGAGTTAAGTTAACTTTTGTAGGCAGAGGTCCTGCTTCTTGTTCATCAGCTTTACATTTTACTATTACAAGAGCAGAAGTTGGATATTGATTCAATTTTTGTTCATTCATATACTCCAAGTCTCCATAGATACTCAGCTTCTAGAAAAAGAAAACAAAATGGGATTAAAATGGGCCATTTAATTGCAGCTTTCACAACAGAACTATTATCTGTGGAGATACATGTATGCCATGTATATATGGAGGCTCCCAAGATGGCCATAAGTCCCTGAGAGATCACTGTGTTTCGCACTTAATGAAGCCCCTTTCTTAATATTTCTTACAAACCAAATAGATATTAAAATTGCATGCTTATTTTATGAAATGAATAATTTTATTTATGAATAATTTTGGGTTATTTACAAACCCTAACAACAGGTTTATTTGATCACATATTTCCATCAGAAAGAATCTGAATAAAAGCCATAGCATAACATAAAGTAACAATTTACCTCAGATGGAACATACTGTTCAACAGCAGTAGTAACAGTTGCACAACAAATCCACAGCAACACAAGTATAGACAGGAGAAGAGTGGTTGTTAATATCCAACCAGAATTCCTAGAAGGTAAGAAAACAGAATATTCCTAAAACAATTGGAGGTTTATTGAAAATATTTTCTATACATTATTTCCCTGACTGAAAACTAATTTGCTCTTACATTTAAACCCAACAACCTGAATGTAGTTTCAGAAGAGTATATTTGAAAATTTAGGAATTTCAAATGGCCTCCGTTTTAGGTAAGGAATGATTACAGACAGCCAACATAAAGCCAAATACTAATTGGCATAACTGTTCATTTAGAAAAAAGGCAGTAGAAGAGGTTTGACATACCTATTTTCCAACCCCCCAACTCCAAAGAATGACAGAATTGGAAGGGACCTTGGAGGTCTTCTAGACTAATGCCCTGCTCAAGCAGCAAACCCTATATCCTTTCAGGCAAATTGTTGCCCAATTTCTTCTTAAAAACCTCCAGTGTTGGAGCATCCACAACTTTTGGAGGAATAAAAGTAGGGGAAGTAAAAAATTCAAAGGCTTGCCAGTAATGCCTCACTCTTTGTTAGAAAAGTAAAAAAGCATTTTTGTGACTGAAAATACTGTACACTCAGATCTTATCCATCAATAGTCCAATCTGTTCTGTATGTATTATGTCTTTTCTCCTCATCGTGACTGAAACAATTTCAAAAAACTTTAGTTAATCATAAATTTTTACTTCATCTGAAGCAGGAATGCTTGCGACAAGCTAGAATGTCAAATCATGCTTTGCTCCATAGCTAATACCCATAACTATCTAAAGTAAACCAACAAAACAATTTCTCATTAATATAATAGGCATGTTAGCATATCTCAGACTCCGTTTAGCCAGCAACATTATACACAGCTTTGCTTCAATTTGATATCACTTAGAGAACAATAGTACAGAACAGCTTGGATTTGAAAGCAGTATTCAGTGAAAAATAAAGAATGTCAGTCGAGAAGGGAAAAGTGATGCTTTATGGTGCAGCTTTCTACTTTTACAGAACAACTGGGTATAGCATAAATAACCAGGTGCTGATTTCTTAAAAGTTTGGTCAAGAATCATTCAACAGAAGTCAAAACTTAACTGTGTTAATTAGTCAACTTAAATGTAGGTAACTAAAGATACTGCTTTTCTATTACTCCATATACCAAAAATACATACATTGAAATACATTTGAAGAAACTCTCAGTTTCATCCTCATCAAAAGATCCTTTACGTGCATGTGGTCCTCCCAAATGTAAGTCTACTGAAAAAAATCATAATAAAACTTTATTGAGCTTTTAATCATGAAATCATAGGTATATAAAGCAAACCTTTGCACCTTTCAGTCTATGTGTTAAATTATTCTGGAATAATAAGTTAAGCAAAGTTTAACAAAAAGTTAAACAGAGGGTATCAAATGCCAAAGAAAACTTGTATTATACCCTATTTGAAATATTTTCATAGAGCATTTGCAGATTGAACAAATCCATCAATGTGTTGGCATGATTGAATATAATTAATTAAAAGTATTTGCTATGACTGTTTTTCATTCTCAGTGATTCGTATGGTAATTTTTATAATGTATTGTAGATATTTTAGATATGATCTTGTCACCTTTCAAAAGCAGCAAAATTGTACAGGCTGCATAAGCAAATAAATTGTGGAGCATTAGTCTGACTGATGTGGCTTACACACTGACACACTCATACATACACTGAAATCAACAGATTGGTACAGCAAAATGATAATTACCATTGCATCTCACATAATTTTGTTAGAATCAATGAAGTTCAGTTCACTTCGGGTAAGAAAAAAATGGAATGACCTATTCCAAAATAGGATCCAGCCACATGTGTTTTCCCTAAGTTGTAAAATTGTGCTTTTGTTTTTTAAAATTGTAACTATTCCCCCCATACATTTTGCATCTTTAGGCTTTTTAAAAAAGGAAAAATATGACAAGTGTATATGCACACTCAGCTGCTTTACTATGCATGTTTTTCAAGTTGTAAATATTACTGTTACTAATCATCCAGCTTTATTTCTTCCAGAAAAATCACTGTGCTAAACATTGTGCTTTTTCTTTGATAAACTAAAACTAAAAAGTTGGTTTGTCTTTTGCTAGAAAAAAGTCCTGGAAGAAAACAGCATCTAAAAAGATATGCATATTTACATTTATATGAGCATGCTATGTCCTGCTGGAGTTCAGCCACCAAGGCAGCTATTGTTCACTTAAAAATACGCTTCAGCTGCTTTAATATAAACTAAAAGTTGTTCTGAAGTCTAACTAGTGACATTTAGGAAGGCATCTACATGCTTAACCAGTATGTCTACAATTAGGAAATTCTTCTTGAGGAAGTAGACTTGCATGAATGCCTTTGTAAATTACCAGCAGAACTCTGGAGGGGCAGAACTCATTCATGCCACACATACAGCGAGTTTCCCCTTTTGTGTAAATAATGGAGTTTCTAGTCATTAAACTGAATTAATCTGATGTTCAATTCTATATTTTCTTATCATCAGTACAGAAAACCAATTAAAGGGTGATAAGAAATCTTAAATCGTTAATTTAAAAAATATACCATTTTCATAAATGCATAAAAACATCTTTTCATAATCCACAATTACTTCTGTTATAGTCCCCAACTTTTTCTGGTAACTTACAAGATGTCTTAGCTAGTGAAGATGCTTTCAAATCTTGGTTTTCCTGATCAGGACTTTGTACATACTGAACATCTGGTTTGGACTGAAATTATAATAAAATCTTCAAATTAGTGTAAAAGATGTGTACAAAGTTAAAATCATCATACACAGGAGTTAATAATTTTAGTTTAAGCAGTCACATATTTATTTTATTTATTTACAGGTGGTCCTCGATTTACAACAGTTGATTTAGTGATTGTTCGAAGTTACAACGGAACTGAAAAGTGACTTATGACTGTTTTTCACTGTTATGGCATCCCCCTGGCCACATGATTAAAATTCAGATGCTTGGCAACTAACTCATATTTATGATAGTTGCAGTGTCCTGGAGTCACGTGATCCCCTTTTTTGACCTTCTGACAAGCAAAGTCAATGAGGAAACTTTACATATGACTAACTTACCAACTGCATTGATTCACATAACAACCATGGCAAGAAAGGTTGTAAAATGAGGCAAAGCTCACTTAACAAATGTCTCGCTTAATAACAGACATTTGGGGCTCAATTGTAGTCTGAAGTTTATTTATTTATTTATTTATTCAATTTATATGCTGCCCTTCTCTGGAGAGAAGTTGAGATCTACCTGTAATTGTTTAAACAAACAAACAAACAAACAAACAAATATTTATTTTTCGTGTTTCTGGGCTACCCATCTTCCTCAAGATACATTAGTTCGTAAGCATTTTAAAGTACAAACCTAATTAATTTAAGATTAAAAAAATAGGCAAGAGTTTAATTTACAACTGAATTGGAAGCACCTTTGTACAAACCCATTTACATTCTAGTGACACAAGTTAGCAAGTACCTGAAATATCAGTATTTTGCCATCATCAGCTTGAAGATAGAAAGTCCAGGTAGAGGTAATGAAGCTATGGGCAGTTTCCATCATATCACTCCAGAAGGATCTTACAAGGGTAAGTGGGAAGAGTCGATGAATTTTTGGCATTAAGGACATGAGCTACAAATAAAAAGTTGATTTTTTTAAAAAAGTGTTCTTTATACATGCATGTAAATTAGCTGCAGAATAGGAGTACAAGCAGTGAACTTCAACTGCTTCTGCTTTAACAGTTGAGATTACTTACTTGTTCACGTCTCAGTTCAGCATATGGTAACTGATTCTGGCATCCAAGATGGCAAGCATATTGCTCATCAGACTGGGAGGTATATGCCTCAGTACATGCTGCAAAATAACATCAATTCTCTCAGTTTTAAGGACTGCAGATTCCATAGCAGTGATGAAGCACAGATGAAACCACTATTTAATACTATTATTTTTGGACTCTACTTCTTGACACCCATACTAATAGAACATGCCAGTATTTAAAAATGCAAACTGAGATCAAACTATTTTAACATTCACAATCTGTAAACAAAATCCAAGATAACTAAATGACAGAATATTAAAAAGAGACACAGGGAAATAATTTGGTAAAGCTTTCTGTAGATCCTTTGTTTGTAGAAGGCAGATCCTTTTATTTTTTAAAATCTCTTGAGATGTAACTTACTATACATCAGGCAAGCATGTAATCAGAAAAACTATGTAAACAAATTACAAGGGAAAAATAGAGACTTTCCATAAATGTGTATCAACACATCAACTAAGGGTCTATTCTTATGCATACTGACTTGGGAGGGGAATACTAGTCAAGCCAGTAGGGTTTACAGTTGAATAAAGTGCCACACTGTAATGCACAAGATTTCAGAAGAGTGTTATCAAAACAGAAAGCAAGCAAACCTTCACTGGGCTTATGTCATAAGCCAAATCAACCATTCGATTACTTTTTCGTGAAAAGGCAATAAGCCTTTGAATTAACTTTTACCTCTCTGAACTAAATAAATAAAAATAAATGGCTTAAGCATTATATCCCTTTTTTCTGATGTGTAAATCTTGAAAATTTTTCAGAAAGGAGAATGGGGTAAAGGAAGTTTTAGAAGCCAGCCACAAGGCTTTCTAAAACAGAAGGCTGTTAGTGGCTCTAACCACTAATTGGTAAGCTGGGAAGGGCTTGGTAGAGCTCTGCATCAGTTATTATAGGAACTGTTTTGCCTAGAGTATATATTGTCTGTCTGTTTGAAAATGGGATAGTTACAGTATGTTTGTCTGTTAACTAGGGTAGATATTCTAATTTCGATCACTTTTCCTTTTGTGAAATAATAGTTTGCTGTGATTTGGGGGCTAATCTTTTCTTTGCACTTGGGGCTCATTCTGTCTTGTATTTCATTTGCATGAAGGCCTTATGTGTCCTTTGTGATTAGGCAACACCCTCCTTGCAATTTACCAAGTTACCAAAATGTTTCTACACTCCTCTAAACATTTGGGGAAAAAAATTATTATAACTTGAAAAAGTTCACTATATTACCAGAGTCACATTCCATCTTGGTCCGGTTCAAATCAATTCCATCATCCACAAACTGACAAATTGAAAATAATCTGCAACCTCTTTGACATGCATAGAGTTCTTCTTCCTGATAATTAAATGTCAAGAAAGACACCATAATGATTTTGATAACCTTATTGTAAAAGTTCTCAATACGGTATATAACAAAATATAAAGTATATTCTGGACAATTTAATTTCTATGATATTTCAAATTGTTTCACTATGTCATTTTCAACAGAAAGACCAAGTTTTGATAAGTTCGATATAACAGTTGATGAATGCCATGGTTTAATACATTGGTTTATAATAAAAAATTATATACAAAATGTATAAATATTACCGTGTTTTCCTGAAAATAAGACAGGGTCTTATTTTCTTTTGAACCCCGTAATAAGGGCTTGGCCTTATTATCAGGGGTGGTGTCTTATTTCGGGGGTGCAGGAGGCCCCAGGTGGCCTGCGCACTCACAGCCGGGAGTCTGGCAGAGAGAGGCTCCCTCCGTGAGCCGCCATCAAGCCCTTCCCCTCCCACAGTGTGTGTGTGTAGAACGTGAGTGGCCCAAAGGCACCAAGCCGTGCGAGTGCCTGTCCCCGCCCCGCTCGCACACCTCCCAGGCCTCACCATGTCAATGTGGGCGAAGCCGGTAAGCACCAGGTCCTTGAGGAGCTCATAGCCAATGTCGCCGGCGCCCACCACCAGCACCCGTGCAGAAGCCACGGCCTTAGCCAGCTCCCCCTGCAGGGTCCAGCTCCAGCTCCAGCCATCACCATAGAGTGGGAATCACACTCCCAGAGCAGCTGCTGCCCTGGCTGGGATTTGGAAGCTGCAGAGGCAGAATTTGGGCGAGAAAAAGAAAGACTTCTGCTGCTTCTGCTGCTTTCCTTGCATGCAGCCAAAAGCAGAAGCGTTACTCTTTCCAGGTGCCCAGCAGCCGCGCCGAGGGCAGCCCCGACAGACACAGCTCGGCCGGCCCAGCCACGGCCAACGCTCCTCACCCGCAGCTGAGCTTGGCTGCAGGGGGCTGGCCAGGGCCTCCGCAGGCGGAGGCAGCGGCACCAGCAACACCTGCAGCACCTCAGCTATCTCTGCTGAGAGACCAGCACCCAGCTGCGGGATGCGCCAGGCCTACCGTTGTAGTTCTCCCTGACTGCCCCACCACACAGCCACCAACTTCTGCCCGCCGTGCATGGAGGCGTCTCTGCTGCTGTTGGCCGCCCTGCCAAGGAAGCTCCGGGCAGTGAAGCTGCTGCTGCTGCTGCTGCTGCTGTGTGTGTGTGGGGGGGGCTTGGTAGTGTAGGCTATGCAGACGCAGCGCCTAGGTGAGAGCAGGCGGGCCGCTACCATGGCTCAGGAGCAGGCGCTCAAGGTCCACAGTCGGTACCATGGAAGGCAGAAGGTACGGGAGGTGCAGGAGTTTGCAGGGATGTGGCTGCCTTGGGAGGATTGGGGGATGAGGGACCTGTGTGTGCGTGTGTGTGAGAGAGGGGAGGGGGACAGAGAGAACATTGCTATCAACCCTGGATAACTCTGCAAGGTTAGATCAGATCTCTCTTTCATTCTCTTTCTATGTCACACACGCAGACCATTCTTTCTTTGACGGACGCCCCTGCCAGGATTGCAAGGCTGAAGGCTTCGGATGGAGCATTTTGGGGATGTATGTCTGGGCTGCAATCCCAAGTAAAGAACAATCGGCAGGAAAAGGGGGAGGAGGCCAGCAGCTGGAGATCTGGGCTGGGTTGCACAGCCCTCGCTGGCTCAGCGGGCAGCAATTAAGGGCCTGAACCTCCGTGAGGTGACCGGGGAAGGGAAGGGCTGCTTCCTGTGCTGGCCATGCCCAGCCCCTCACTAGGGCTTATTTTGGGGGGGAGGGCGTATATTTAGGGCCACCCGAAAAATCAAGCTTGGCCTTATTTTCGGGACATGTCGTATGGGAAACACAGTAAGATATTAGAAAGATGACAACTTCTCAGTATTCCAATTTCATATTCCCTTCACTATTTAACATACAAATAAAAGTGCTAGAAACATAAATAAGATGCCATGAATATGCAAATACCACTCAATATGATCCTTACCACCATAGATTAGGGAGGCAGCAGAGAACCTTATTCATAGCTTAATGAATTAATATAAACTAGAAACTGGAGTTTCATTCTGAGTAGATCAGTTGGGCCCCATCTATCGGCCAAGAAAGGAACAATACAGAGGAAGAAATTTACTCCTTCCTTTTCCTTTCTTACAAAAAAAAAAGAAGTTCAACTGAATGTCGTCTGTTCCATGCCAACAAATTAAAGGAGAAAAATATGTGTCTGTGTCTGTGCGGATTTCAATCTTTCAGAATATGGCACACTCCCGATGTGTAGCAACTCCTACATCTCACCTGAGCTGACAATGATCTGAGCTGGGATTAGAAAGCTCTACAGGTAGTCCTTGATTTATAACAGTTCATTTAGTGACCATTCAAAGTTACAGCAGCAATGAAAAGTGACTGATGACTATTTTTCACCCTTACTACCTTTGTAGCAGCCCCGTGATCATGTAATCAAAATTCAGATGCTTGGCAACTGGTTCATGCTTACGACCGTAGCTGTCTCCCAAGGTCATGTGATCTCCTTTTGCAGCTTTTTGACAAGCAAAAGTGATGGGGGAAGCCAGATTCACTTAACAACCGTGTTACTAACTGATCTACTGCAGTGATTCACTTAACAACCATGGCAAGAAAGGTCGCAAAATGGGACGAAACTCACTTAACATCTCACTTAACAGTAGATATTTGGGGCTCAATTGTGGTCGTAGGTTGAGGACTACCTGTATTCCACCGTTGATCTGGAAAGCACCAGCACCGAGCCTGAGACCTTGGAGAAGCACTCTTCAGAAAAGCAGGCCCTACGTTTGCTAAAGGGGTTCACGGACAACCAAAGTGGTGCTCCCCATGCCAGGAGCGAGAAGATGCCTCTCTGCCTTGCTCCGAGGAAGAACCAGAGGCTGCTTCCATGGTACAAGTAGTCCTTGAGTTACGGCCACAACTGAGTCCCAAATTTATGTTGCTAAGTGAAACACTTGTTAAGCGAGTTTGCCTCATCTTTCTTGCCGCAGTTGTTAAGCGAATCGTTGCATTCGTTAAGTTAGAAACATGGTCGTTAAAGTGAATCTGGATTCCCCCATCAACTTTTGCTTGTCAGGAGGACGCAAAAGCGGATCACATGACCCCCTCCAGGCACACTGCAAAGTGAACCCCGGTCATTAGGTCACTTTTTTCCAGTGCTGTCGTAACTTTGAATGGTCAATAAATGAACTGTTGTAAGTCGAGGACTACCTGTATAATAACCCAACCTGCTTTCATTGACAACATTTTAGCATATTGTCTGCATGGCGTCCTTTCCTGTTTCTAAACCTCTCCCCCCCCACCCCCCGAAATTTTTATTGTCGTGCAAACTTTTAACCTAAGACTGTCTACTGTTGACCTCACCCCATTCCTAAGAGGTCTGTAAAGGGCATGCATAAGAGCACCAGTGTGCCTACCGTCCCTGTCCTAATGTTCCCTTTAATTGTATTTATTTTATGTATTCAATTCGTGCTTATCTAATATATATATTATTTAATATATAATTATATATAATATACTGGACTGAATGGGGTTTTAATGAGAATTTAAGTCGCTTATTGCTGTGAGCCGCCCTGAGTCCCTGTGGAGAAGGGCGGCATATAAGTCCGATAAAATAAATAAATAAATAAATAAAATAATATATAATATTATCTAATATATTATATATATATAAATATATATTATCTAATATGTACTCGACAAAATAAATAAAATAAAAATAAATTGTGTGTGTGTGTATAATATATATTATCTAATATGTACTCGACAAAATAAATAAAATAAAAATAAATAAGTGTGTGTGTATAATATATATTATATATTATCTAATATATTATATATTATCTATTATATTATATATATATATAATATATATTATCTAATATATTATATATATATAATAATATATATATTATCTAATATGTACTCGACAAAATAAATAAAATAAAAATAAATAAGTGTGTGTGTGTATAATATATAATATATATTATCTAATATATTATATATTATCTAATATATTATATATACATATATAATAATATATTATCTACGTACTCGACAAAATAAATAAAATAAAAATAAATAAGTGTGTGTGTGTGTTCACACACACATGGGGAAACAGAGGCACCTCCCCTCTCGACTCCTCCTTCCGACAAACTTTCCCCCCCCCCATTTAACCAGCCCCCCGAGAGGAGGAGGAGGAGGAGCCCCGCAAACCATTTGCCCAGCCGCGGCTGATTTAGGGGCGAAGCCGCCCCCGCCGCTTCTCCCATTTCTTACCTTGGGGTAGGTATGGAGCGGATAAGTGCTCTGGCACGTCCGTTGACACAGAAGCGTGTTTCCCAACGCCGGCTCAAAAGCTTCCGAGAGGGTATTCGGAGCGGGCTCCAGGTCAGCCCAAGCCGTCTCAGAGCCCAGAACGACCAGCAGGAGGAGAGACCCTAAACGGTTCCGTCGCGCCGCCGCCATCTTGTTGCCAACCGCCCCCCCACAACTCCTTCCCTCGACTGTTTGTTTTTGTTACTCCCACCTTGAGTTTCCCAGTTCCGACTGGACGCCAGAGCGCCAGAGAGCTACGAATGGATTAGAACCGCTTGGTTGACTTCCGGGTTTCTCTGCCACGATTTTTTTTCTCTCCCGAGGAAAAAAAAGTAGACCTCAGAACAGACTACACTGATACTAGCCGTACAATTTAAACATTAATAAAGGGAGAGGGGAGAAGAAAGCTTACAAAGGAAGGGAAAAGTTAGTCTTTCTCGCAACCTAGTTTTATTCCACTTATTTTATCAATATGCATCGTCAGGGGCATCTTCTTCCCTTACTACAAAGTTAAGCAGTCTTGGCAACTTTTAATATAGGTGACTTCGACTCCCAGAATCCTCCAGACCAGGGGTCTCCAATCTTGGCTACTGTAAGCCTGGCGGACTTCAAAGCTGGCTGGGGAATTCTGGGAGTTGAAGTCCTCCAGGCTTACAGTGGCCAAGGTTGGACACCCCTGCCTCAGACAACATGGTGGGGGAAGATCCTGAGATTTGAAATCTAAAAATGTTGTCAAGGTTGAGAAACACTGACCAATTGGATGGCAGAGAGAGATACGTTTACAGGTAGCGCCACACAACCATGTAACAGCGTAAACACTCTCCTTTGTAAATTAATTCTCTGTCCAATCGCCATTATGTTAAACTCATAGACTTTCCCCTCCCTCCCCTCAGCGAATGGTTTTTCCCATAACAAAAACACCACCAGGCAGGTATCTCTCTCTCTCTCTCTCTCTCTCTCTCTCTCTCTCTCTCTCTCTCTCTCTCTGTGCGTGTGAAGGATGTGGTTACTCTAATTTTTATAACTCTATGCTCAATCTGGAAGGGCCGGAAAGTCGGTTGAAAGTGAAGCGTTGTTGGGAAATGTAGTTCCAGTGGTGGGAGGGGGGAGGGGGGAGGGTTGGGGCGAGAAGCGGAAGGAGATGCAGTTCCGGCAATTAAGAGGCATCGGACAAATAATGTTTTTTCCCAAGTGAGATGCAGCTCGTCTTCCATTATCTTTTACCTAATTAATTTATTACTTTATAAGAAAACTCAAGTGAAAAGTGCCAAGAACTGTGCTTCTCAACAACGACAGAAATTCAAGAGGTCCCGATCTGGCTTGAACATCGTTTAATGGTACCCAGTTCATGCTCACAGCAACACATTTGAAGCCTCGTGTTTTATTATTATTATTTATTATTAAATATTATTATTATTTATTATTAAATATTATTATTATTTATTATTAAATATTATTATTATTATTAAATATATTATTTTTGAGCACAGATGCTTTTACATTATTTACAGGTTTTCTGCTTTTACTTTAAACTCCAAGGTCACAATTAATCTCAGTTCATTTAGGAAGACCAAGACAGTACATCATCCTTCCTTCCCTCCCTCCTTTCATACAGAACTACCGTCTTGCTATAAGCAATTATTTGTTCCTTGTTTATGGATTATTAGATGATGGATAAATTTGTTATAAGAACACCCAGAACTAAAGGAGAACCAACAGAGAACGATCCTGGGAAAAAGGTTTATAAACAAGCTACGTTAGAATCTCTAAAGGTAAGTTTCAGATAGTTTCCCAAATATACTACCGGCAATTGCATTGTAATAATTTAGATTTCTTTCTTTGATTTCAAACAACATGACAGTATTTCTGAGGGGATTAATTGTAAAGCTAGAACTGTTTCCTAAAATATGTATTTAAAATCCAATAGGGCAATCGGTGCTGGGGGGATGGGGGGGATTACAAGAAAAGCCTATTTTTTTCATACAAAGAAATATCATTAACAAAAATATCACAAGCTTGACTGTTAACTTTTCTGGAACCCTGTAATTTCAGTATATGATCCAAATAAAACATCTCAAAAATAACTTTTTAATTTTTTTTATCAGCTCAAGTAACCTTTCAAAGAATAATGAATGAATTTTATTAAAGTTTTAAAAAATATTTATATTTTAAATCAGGGGTGTTAAACTGGTGGCCTGCAGGCCAGATGTGTCCCGTGCAGGCCACGCCCACCTCAGCTCCGTGAATGGGGAAAATGTCACGAAACGTCACGTGACGACAATATGATGTGGTGAATTTGACACCTGTGCTTTTTTTTTTTTTTTTTTAATTTGATTTATATGCCGCCCTTCTCCGAAGACTCAGGGCGGCTTACAATGTGCTCAGCAATAGCCTTCATCCTTTTGTATATTTATACAAAGTCAGCTTATTGCCTCCACAAACTGGGTCCTCATTTCACCTACCTTAGAAAGGATGGAAGGCTGAGTCAACCTTAAGCCTTGGCGAGATTCGAACCCTGCAGTAATTGCAGGCAGCTGGTCTTAATAACCAGCTTAATAACAGGGTGCCTTAAACCCCTGTACTACCAAGGCTCTTTTTTTTTTTTTTTTTAAATGGATTAAACAACATTCTGGAGAAGGTTTGGCCAAAATGGAGGTTCAGTGAAGCTGCAAAAACATATTGAGAAGAATTATAACATCAAACGTAGTAATAATATCAAATGTAGCTTATACCTTTCAGAATGGAGGCAAGGAAATCAAATGAGACAGCTTCTCCAGCGATCCTTACCTTGGTTAGCAACTCAGTACATTTATTGTTTGCCTCCCATAAAACTGGTTTTAATAACTCTTCCTAGTAAAGTAAAATTATTCATTTGAAAAATTGAGCTATCAGGTCAAAATGAAATTAATTCAAACTAATTTAAAAATTAATGAGCATTTTGAAAAATGTAATGTATTTTCACATTAATGGGGTAGCATTTTAAATTATATAAATACTATATTTAGAAAGTATTTCCAATGAACACCAATTTTAGCAGTTTCTCTCAAAAGACAAAGCAATAATCTGAAAAAAATTGTTCTTTTAATTTTTTCTCTTTTATTTTAAGAATAACACTTACTAAAAAAAGGAAATTTTAAGCATCCAAATTTATTTTAGTTGGGGTTTTCTTTGCTCAGTTTTCTTTTTTTGGTAAGTTTTCCTCAGCATATCGCATCCAAGGCTGCTTCAAGAGAAATCTTTTAATTATTTATGTGACTTGTTTATTCTTCAACAGTTAAATGAAATGGGAAGAGTTTAAAAATTAATCAGAAGAAAAGAAAAATCTTTAGGAAGAGAAAATAATATAATTTCATAAGGAAGAGAGCAGTGAAAAACTTTATTTTGTAGAGGAATAAATCAGAAGAATATGAACGATGCAAAACAGATACAGCAGTGTAGCGGGGGGGAATGACAGTTAATATGTGTTTGGGGCCAAGAGAGCAAAAGCAAGCAAGTGCGTGTTTAGTTTCGGTAATAGTGAAGAATCGTGTAGTTGACAACATTATGTGGCGTTCTCATATTTTTATGAGGAGTCTTTGCTCTACGCACTCTCTTCAGAATAGTAAATGAATTGAAGATGGCAGCCTAATGAGTTGATTTTGCTTTCTAGATTTCACTCACTTTATATCAGGGACTTGCTGTGAAACAAGTACTCATCTGTGTGGATTATCCGATTTTCTGTATTTGACTGTCCATCATCATCAATAATTTAGAGGGCAATAACGGCACTGTTTGCTGACACAAAGCACAGAAAATGAGTTTGCAGTAAATATGTGTGCCTCATTCTAGCTCCTAATGATGGGTTTCTTTCCTAGAGAGTGGTAGTTGTAGAAGATATAAAAAGATGGAAATCCGTACTGGAGCTTTCAATTCAACCTAAGGAGAACCTAATTGAGGCCTTGATGGAGTTAAAGAAGAAAATACCCTCCAAGGAAATTTTGCTTTCAACGAAAATAGGTAACAATTTGCTTTTTATATTCTGTCGGGAGAAGCTAGAATTGTGGGAAATTGGGACAGTTCAATTATAAAATGCTAAGCATTTAGAAGAGGTAGTCCTTGTCTTACGACTACAATTGAATCCAAAATTTATGTTGCTAAGTGACACATTTGTTAAGTGAATTTTGCCCCATTTTTACGACCCTTCTTGCCACAATGGTTAAGTGAATCATCACAGTTGTTAAGTTAGTGACACAGTTATTAAGTGAATCTGGCCTCCCCATTGACTTTGCTTGTCTGAAGGTTACAAAAGGTAATCCCATGACCCCAGACACTGCAGCCATCATAAATACGAGTCAGTTGCCAAGCATCTGAATTTTGATCACGTGACCATGCTTCAGTGGTGGTAAGTGTGAAAAACTGTTGTAAGTCACTTTTTTCAGTGCTGTTGTAACTTTGAACAATCACTAAATGAACTGTTGTAAATCGAGCACTTATCTGTTCACATATTAAAGCCACTAACTTAAGATGCAGCTCTCAGAGTCTTTGGAGAAGTTGCATCTAAGATGTAGTTTGAAATGTTCAAAGGGGAAAAATTATACGTGGGGAGTAATCATACTGATTTAATTAATACTTATTTAAATTCTGGGTTCAGTCAAGTTTAATATTGGTCCTGGTTCTGCCCTTTGCATTATCACCCTAGGATTTCTACAAATGATAAATATTTCCCTCTGTCAATCAAGCTGCACCTCTAAATACACACACACACACACACACACACACACACACAAACAAACATAGAAACCACCAAGCATTCAGAACAATGCCTTCTTCATTTTCCCCTTCTGTGCTCATGGAGCTTATTTTAATTGCTCCTCCTGAGTTACAGTCCCAAAATAGCTTTCAATTTATTTTAGATGTCACGAAGTAGACAATTTCTAGGAAAGCCACATTTGGATCCCCCCCCCTTTCTCCCAATTCCTCTCTGTTGCTAAATCTCCATGTCACAATGGGTCTCAAAAAATAGTAATAATAATAATTCTGGTTTGGGAATAGATGCCACAGCAACCAATTGCTCTTCATTGAGCAGGATTTCTACATTGCAGTGGCAGCAGTAAAAAGAAAAAAGATGTTTTTCAGCTTTGCCCCACATTCCAACATCCTATTCAATGCTACCATGTACTCTATATCTTTAATTTACTTCTAGGTCATACAGTGAATAAGATGCGGAAACACCCGGACCAGGATGTGGCCACTCTTGCAAAAGAGGTCTACACTGAGTGGAGAAGTTTTATTAAAAACCACTCAAATAGACCTTTAATTGAAGTCAGGAGTAATCGCAGAACAGAGGGCCTGAGACAGAATGCCCGGAAGCTACTAGCAGAAGCTCTAGAACTCGAGGTAATGTGTCTGTCTTCATAATATATTTCTAACAAATAGCTTTTCTTGTAGCCTAAAATTACTATTTCGTTATTTGTGGGACTGCTTTTCTCACATTATTTGTTCCCAACTCACATGCTCTAACAGGATAGGTATGATCCAGGCCCCTTCCCAGAAGCACTCTCATATAATGGGAGCTAGGACCCTTATGGAGCATATACCCTTTGTAATGATCTTCACTCTGCCCCAGCAAATTAGCTCTGACCCTATTACCTTTGTTGAGCCAGGGTGATAGATAAACCTATTCTTTGAGAGGAGAAGGGTGTGTTGATGGATCCTGACTTTGTTGTTGTGGAGTTCTTGCATTGATGATGTTACCTAGTTTATTCATTTATCAAATTTATTTATATGACCCATTTCACTCTATAAGTGACTCTGGCCAATTTACAATAATACCGAAAGCAAACCATTGGGTAATGAATTGTCTGCCAGCAAACAACCAAAGAGCAGTGGGAACTTCACAGTTCAACCCTGAGCAACATCTCTTCTATTATACGCTATTGATATGTTAATTTTTGTTGTTGATAATGTTGGTTTCAACAGTTATTTGGGCTTTCCATTTGGTTATTTTCCTGTACATCATCCAGAGTTACAATCATATAAGACAGGCAGCCATACGCTGTAAATTTTCTAACAAAATAATCAGCTGAAGTTAGATGGCAGGCATTCAGATGCAAAAATTGATGTCCTTGAAGACAAGTTGCTTTTCAGTTTGAAGGAACAGATGATAAATCCAACGCTGGCTTAGTTTTGGCTTCCTTATATTTCAACAAATTCTCTATCTCTTAAAAAAACACCCCACAATCAGTTTGTTCATTCCTCCTCTTCTCTTGAATTGCATTTTAAGAAAGTGACATCAACTTTCAGATAGGTTCAGCTAATCTTAAAAAAATCACTCTGACTTCATCCATTTAGACAAGGAGGGAATGAAAGTAGCAATAAACATTCTACATAAATCACAAGTTGATATTCAAAAGTTACTTATTGACAAGTAACTTGCCAGTAGGACCTTTTTACCCCCCAGAAGGTACTTTAGCTATGGTGGTGGTAGAAAACTATATTTATTGAATTTGGTTGCTGGTTGTTACTATGATATAACATGCCATTTTGTCTTGATAGCAGAGATTAAGGAAAGAACAAAACAATAGAGTAGATAAATGTATAAATTGCAGATAGTGGAGGATGAAACCTTGTGGATCATTGAGGAGACTGCAACTATTTCTTTTACTTCTATAAACTGCTCAGAGTCACCCTAAATGAGTTGGGTGGTCATAAAAAATGTTCTTAATAAATAAATGAGTAAAAAACCCAGTTGTAGTATACTGTTGAGGGAAATGCATTCTCTATAACTTTTCCTTATTCCTGTGTACCTACCCATAACATCCAGTCAAATATTTGTTATTACTCGTTTTTAGTGAAGCGGATCCATACGCATTCCTCTGGAGTAGCTGCAATCATAATTTCATTTAAAATGTTTTGTACTTTTGCTTCACACAACTCCCAGAGTGGCCCAGGAGGATCATAAAAACAATATCAACTGCAATAAATTGAAATATAAAATCAGCTGAAACAACAAAAGCATGACAGAAGTCTAAAACCAGAAGAAGGAATAAAATATTTTAAAACCTACTTCAGTCATGTGCTGGAAGGCCTCAAGAAATGAACATCATTTTGGGCCTGTTGCTGAAGTGATATCAGAATTAACTGCTTGTTTACAACAGAAAAGAGCCTTTATTTCACCACTGTAGCCTTATTTCAAGAGGCAGCACAACTATTGGCTTGGGACTGAGTTTACAAATCATGCTTAGCCATAATGTGATTTGTTTTGGATTAGCATATTGTGCAAATAAAATATATTGCGCTTTGTAAATCATGGATTATAGCTTAACCTGTTACATAATCTCAATTGACTATGATCAGTTCAGTGAAATACAATTGAACAAATTATTATCCAGCATTATGTAGTCATTTAGGAAATCATTTGAAAGAAAAGAAATATGTAAATGTGTAGTTTTTATTTTATGTGCAATGTATAATAGTGGTCTCCTGTCTAGATATTCTACATCTCTCTAGATGGTCTATATTTCAGGCAAACCTTATATCCGTAATTAAATGTTTGTAAATCAAAGTTTATTGTGAGACCCTACAGAGAGGGTCAATAGTGTACAAAGTGGTGGTAAATATCAGCTCCCTACGGTACCCTTACGTAATGAACACAACAAGGATTCTCCCTGAGCTTAATGACCAGCTTGCTTGCTCTATTAAACTCCATAATAATTATCCTTTTAAATGAATTCATTAATTATCCTTTAAATGGCATGTCAAGGCACTGAAAGACTACAAAGCAAAATTTAGAGGCAGTGCTTTTATTCCTTATCAACTTTGGTCAGAAAAATTATGCCCTCCTGTTTTGTTAAGAAGACAGCAGCAGGCCCTGGAGCTAAAACGTCAGAAGCTTGGTAAACCAAATTATGAGTTGGAATCATCAGTTGTTGCCCACAGTTTTTCAGACAGATGCGTAATATTGCAGTGATTCTAGTCAGGCTTAACTGCGGAACTAGTTTAACAGTGTTGTACATATTATAAATATTTTATATATGAAAAAGTGAGTGCACAGATTCAATGGCAGTAGTTACACAAATATCTACATTTCACTTTTAAGCTGAGTTTTTTTAAAAAAAATTCCTCCAATTAAATTGTAAGACATTTCACTATTTCTCGCTTTTCTCACTGAATATGGTCACATGTTAAAAGATGTATATCAAATGTCTACTTTTTTAAAAAACATATCTAGATGCAGGTGTACACAGAGCGGGCCCAAAGCAGCAGTCCAGCAACCCAAGTGCTAAGCAATCTGTGAGGAGAACCTGCTAAGCCATAAAATGTTTTTTTTTAAGTCACAATGATTTATACCATGCTAAACCAAAGTCAAAAGAATCTGCATTGCTATCACTTACTGTAGAATATTTATTATTTTATTAACAAGATTTGTAAGGCCACTAACTCAAAACTGTGTGACTCTGGGCAGGGTACAGCATAAAAACAAACAAATCCTTCCCAAACCACCAGGCTCAAGGTTGACTCAGCCTTCCATCCTTCCGAGGTCCGTAAAATGAGGACCCAGCTTGTTGGGGGCAATATACTGACTCTGTAAACTGCTTAGAGAGGACTGTAAAGCACTGTGAAGTGGTATATAAATCTTAAGTGCTATTGCTTTTGCTTAAACATATGCAATATATAAATATAAAATGGTGATCAAGCAATAGAACAGAACAACCACGAGGAAAGATTCTCGCTCAACTGGCCCTTAATGCTGAGGGGAAGAGCCAGATAGTTTTTCTAAAAGTGAGCAGAGTTGAGGCCTGTCATATGATGGAGTGGAGATTGGACACCATTCCAAAGAACATGGCAACTATAGAAAAGATATGGTTCTAGGGTCCCATGAGAAGGAAAAGAAGAAATCTGGAGTATATATTCCCTGTGGGAGTATGTGGGGCAGGCAGATATTCTTGGGAGAAGATAATCTTTCAAGTAATTTGGTCGTGTGCCATGTAGGGCTTTTAAGGTGATAATTGGTATCTTGAATTGCACCTGGAAGTCTATTGGAAGTCAGTGCATCTCATGGAGAAGCAGTGTTTCATGGGGATAGTGAGATGTGTCCATAACTACGGTACCTGTGCCACTGCTCTCTGGATCATCTGATGTTTCCTGATGGTCTTTGGTGGCAACCCCATGAGGCATAAGAAGTCCAACAATTTTACCACTCCTGTGATTTTGTGTAAACTGTTTATATATGCCTAACTATAAAACAGTGCTTCCATTTTTAAAGTTACATGCTAACAAATCACAGTTATCTTTTCATCTTTTAACTTGGTTTTATGATTGTAGTATTGTTTCTGTTTGAACAAAACAGTTACTTTTATAGATTTTACTGAAGGACCAGAAAGAAACCTACTAAAACAAATACATAGCCATAGACTTTTATTGCAGGATACAATGGGAAATATTTATTCTCAGAGGGATAGCATCTTGACATATTTCCCTAGCCTTGTAAAAAAAGTTTGTACTGCACCATATCAGTCTTCCCTGGCCTTGCACATATTTTTGGTGTTTTGGCTTTTTAAAATCATATACACGAAATAGCTAGAATTTAAAGAATACACAGCTATTTTAGCAGGAAGGGGAATATATTCAAATGTCCAGAATAAGAAATGTTAAAAGCTTATTAGAGTAGACACAATTTTAATTAAATATGTATGCATATACTGTATGTAATAATTTAGATGGAATACATGATTCAGTTTACTTTATGGAAGCCGGTTTTACATTTTTACATATAAATGAAATGAAGATTTATCTGTAATTTCCTACACATTTAACCCTGGCATTGTTACACTGGAAAAAGGATACATTTGTCTTTACAGTATCTCCCTGCTGTTGAGCATGGGAACATATTGACAGCTGCATAAGTAAAACAAGTAAAATACAATGAGCTATGAGCTCAAACTATAGGTGTATGATTTGCTTAGGCTGGATCCCAGCAGTGTTAGAGTAAGGCATATCATATCTGTTCAACTCTGGTCAACATTCATTTCTAAAGTGAACTTGAAGCTTGATAGTAAATACTGTACACCTTATTATTTGAATTTTCTCATATGAGATATTGCTAAGAAGACAGACGTATAAATCAGCAGAGCAGTTAGAAAAAGCACTCATATAAGTGACAGTGATTTTGAAACGGACAAGATATTCTAAATAATTGGAAAAGTGAGTTTGGGAATATGCGCTTTAAACTCACAATTCTGCAAAGGTACCATGATCAGTAATTCTTTCCAGTAGGAATAAGTTATTCAATGTAAATGAAAACTAACAACATCATTCTGGGTATAAGTTGCAGTTGAGTGTGATGAGGTTGTGCCCACAGTGGCTGTAAAATAATATAAGATAAAGTGGAGTCTCCTTAGTTCTGTGATACCAATAATCAAAATGAAATAACCCCCTTTTTTTTGTAGGCAGTAGCTGCTTTTATTTTATTTTGATATTGCTTCTTTAGATATCCTATTGTATATAGCTGGGCACATGCTGAAGCCAGACTTCAAAATTAATGCTTTAACAAGTCCTTTTCTGTTTTCTTGATCATAACGTACACAGAGTCTCCATTTTCTTTTACACCCTTGCCACTCAGTTTTGTGAAGGATTCAGGGCATCTAGGATCTGGTTTTGGAGTAGTCTAAAACCCCAGCAGAAATCACTATTATTGGAAATGGTACTCCTCCATTAATTAATTGCTTTTGAGTTTGAGACCCCAGGCTGACTACAGATTACTTTCCTGTTGGACTGAGAAAAACAAAACAGGAACTGACCACACAGCCTTATTCTTTAATTGCTGCAGTGAAATGAAATTGCTCTTCCTGTTTAACTTGTGATGTGAATTTCCTTGTTTGAGCTGATTAAGAAACCACCTCCCTTGCAAATGCTTAGTCTCCTTATTAAATATAAGGATCTCATTTCTTACTTACTTTCTGTTTTCAGATTGGTCACCTGCTGGCAGAAAATATTGAGCAAGAAGCTTTTTACCTCTCTTCCCATCTCATTAACACGTCCTACCGCAGGACCGTGCGGGCGCTCGTGTTCTCTTTGAAGCACAATCCTGAAACTCGCTCACAAGTGCAAAGTGGAGTTTTGTCAGTGAAGATGCTTGTCCAAAGGCACAAAAAGTGATTCATATACCTCTTGAAGATTTGGAGGATGTACAATGGCATAAGTATTCCAAAACATGGGACTTATTTTTTTTGTGGACTAAGTATGTTTTGGATCAATAATAATGGAGAAACATGTATATTTAAGGAAGTTTAAAATTGCTGGCCCAATCATCATTTGAAGCAAGTGGTGGTATGCAAGATTGGGTAAGGGCCTTCTTCTATCTTACAACAATCTAGAAAGCAATCTCTTTTAGACAGCAGAGTCTGCAACTTTTGTAGTATGCCAGAAACAAGAACTGAAATAAAATGAAAAGTGATCATAGTAGTTAACCCAAAACTAGTACATCCGCTGTTCTTCACAACTGCATCAATCTGTAGTAAGGTACTCCAATATATGGGGACCACCTCCAGGAAAGTCCGTACTGTATATCTCTGTGCTCCCTCTCCCTTGATCTCATCAGGGATGGGATCTTGATAAACCCCTCTTGGGAGGTTGGCAGATTCTGGTCAGGAGAGCCAATCCTGCAAGTTCAGAGATGCCAAGCTGTTTAGGGTTACGGGCATCTCAAATTGGATCCAAAAGCCCACCAGCGAATCAACCTCAACATAGGTGTCACCCTGTTGATCCTGTTTCCACTCTGCACTTAATAGCAATAGCACTCAGACTTATATATCACTTCAGCATGCTTTACTGCCCCCTTTAAGCGGTTTACAGGGTCAGCATATTGCCTTCAACAATCTGGGTCCTCATTTTATCAACCTCGGAAGGATGGTAGGCTGAGTCAACCTTGTGCCGGTCAGGATTGAAGGAATCAAACTCCTGCCAATGTGAGCAGAGTCAGCCTGCAGTACTGCATTCTAACCACTGCGCCACCCTGGCTCATACGGCCAATTTAAGGCCAGCTTCCAGAGAGTACAGGTAGTTCTCGATTTGTGACTGTTCAAAGTTACAACGGCACTGAAAAAAAGGGGCTTATGACCATTTTTCACACTTGTGACCATTGCAGCATCCCCATGGTCACATGATTTACATTCGGATGCGTGACAACTGGTACATATTTATGATGGTTGCAGTATCCCAGAGTCATGTGATCACCTTTTGCAAATTTCTGGCAAGCAAAGTCAATGGGGGAAGCCAGATTCATTGAACAATCGTGAACAATTGCAGTGATCCACTTAACAAACGTGGCAAGAAAAGTCGTAAAATGGGGCAAAACTCACTTAACAAATTTCTCTCTTAGCAACATAAATTCTGGGCTCAATTGTGGTCATAGGCCGAGGGCTACCTGTACTCTAAGCTGACGTGTGATTGCATCGTTGCATGTTCTCTTTTTACTTTTTAGACAATCCCACCCTTGGTAGCCAAATGGAAATAATCCCTTCACTTCTTTAGGATTTTTTTAAAAACCTTGCTAAATAAATTAGCCCCTGGAACAACTTCATCTCAATCTACGTGATAAGCTCAAAAGAAAGCCAGTCCCTGGATAACTAGCTTGTCACCAATCGGCTATGGAACATCTCATTTCAAGTCTCTTCATTTCACAGAGAAGGGATTAAATCATTGATTCTCTTAAATTCCAATCTTTGATGTACGACACATAACTGAAGTGCAGTCCTTTTTCCTTGTGGTGATGCGATATGCCGTTTGGTGATAATTTACCTAGCTTGACCATGACTGTGGAGTTATTTGGAGCTACTTTTTCCATGCTGCCGCTCCCTTTTCTGCCTCAACATCCCCTCCTGCTTCTTAGATGAAAGAGGATTCTTGTACTGTTTTAAAAGAATTGCTCTCTGTTAGCAATTATGAAGCCAAAAATGGACAGCACACCAATCTATACACACAAATATTATTTCAGCCTAACCACATGCTCAATGGAATTGATCCACTTCAGATCAATGAGATATCCTGCAACTCCAGGCACTCTTATCTGGAAGATTTACTTCTGATTGGGCATGTATACAATTGCGCTTCTCCTCTGTAAACTTCGTAAACCAACATAAATGTTAGTCAATTAATGTTTGCGCACTTATGTTCACAAATAGATATTATGATCTTATAGCTCCATAAACTAGGTCTTCTGTGCGTACAATACAGGGTTTGTGCAATTGCAATAGAGGGGCATGTCTTTTTAATAATGGTGTATTAAAATCCTACTGTAAAATTACATTAATTTCTTGTTTCTACAGGTAACAAAACCTATAGGTAGCTTTTTCAGTCAGTGTCATTAAAGCCTAGAAAATGTCTAAGTAAACATCGGCTCCATTTTCCCAACACCCTTTTAAAAAACTGCACTTTTTGCTTGCAAATTAATAATAAAAAAAGATCACTCACATTGTTGTCCCTTAGAAGCTTGAGTGGAGAACAAGTATTTCAACCAACAACGTTACTGAAAATAGTTTTTAATTGTTTCCATTGTATTAGTGGTACAATTAATATCAAAGTATTTACAGCATTTGTCCAGTCTAGAATATATCTTAAGATTGCAATTTAAATTATGATATTGCCAACTACCAACATCCCATGCTTGCGATAGAAATAAAATAATAAGGGGGAAAGTACTAAAATAACATTTTAAACTAAAAGCATCAATTTGTTTTTAAAAAGGGGTGGGTTTTTTTAAGACTTTCCAAATACTAACAAGATAGTTGGTTCTTTTAATGTGAGACCAACATCCTAGAAAGCAGATGTTAGAAGGGCATCAATCCCAAAGTGAATGTCATTAAGATTCCAGCGGATGTTTGTTGCCTTGGTGTGTTCTTTGGGCTGGCCTGTGTGAGGCCCTAAAGGGTTGATTCCAGTGGTGCTATTCAGCCGGTTCTATCCGGTAGCAGTAGCTGCGGGAGGCTCTGCCCATCCGCCCAGACATCATCATGTCCCATTTTTGATGCTCTGCGCGCATGCGCATAAGGCTCTGCACATGTGCAGAAGTGGTACGCTTGAGCGCGCTCGCATTTGCGAACTGGTAGCGAAGGTATGTGAATACCACCACTGGTTGATTCAGTTGAATCAAGGCTCCATTGAAGGGCTCCACTGATGCAGCTCTACAAAACAAATCGGGATTTTAAAAAAATGTGGTTCCATATCTCTCGGCTACATCACAATGACTGCTGGATCCCCAGCTTCTGATGGTCTTCTGCGCATATGTATGCCTGGACAGAAAGCACCCATTTGGATGAGGGTGACCAGGAAAAGCCAAATGGCCAGTTTGGTGTAGGATCATCTCACTTATCCATGTCACGACACTGTCTTGCTCTAGCGAGTGAAGCTGTTTTTCAAATCTTTCTTTTTCACACATTTTGCTATGTTTCCAGACAAGCTTCAGCAGATGTAAATAAGAGCTACGTCCAAGCGGTCTTTCCAATGATTCATAGTTCTTCCATTGCAATTCTTCCATTTCCCATTAAAATGTCCTTCCTAGGATTTCAGTATACGTTTGCTTAGGTAATTAGGCAGACGAACATGATATGACGGTAAGCAATAAAACGGTAAGTAACTTTCACTAATGGCTTTTAAGTTCAAAGGTTATTTTTTTTTTAATACTAGGATAAAAGCAAACAGGAGAACAAGAATTAAAATACAGTGTCACTAGAACTGTTTGTCCTAGCTATTCAACAATAGGGCTAAAGGGGACATCAGTGCTGTAAAAGTTACAGGTTGTCAATTCAACTAAACAAATGAGGTCCAGTCGTGGAAGTTTCTTAATTTAACACTTACCTCTTTCAGATTTTACTATGATTTCTGGAGGCAGGATTCCTTAACATACCAGTGCTAGTTCTAGGCAGAGGTGGGTTTCAGCAGGTTCTGACCAGTTCTGGAGAACCGGTAGCAGAAATTTTGAGTAGTTTGGAGAACCAGTAGTAGAAATTCTGACTGGCCCCACCCCCATCTATTCTCTGCCTCCCAAGTCCCAGCTCAGTGGTCGGCAAGCCACGGCTCGCGAGCCACATGCAGCTCTTTGGCCCCTTGAGTGTGGCTCTTCCACAAAATACCAAAAAGTCCACAAAGTGCCGAAAAGTCCTTCAGCCAGTGAGAAGAAAGCTGCGCATGCACGAAGATGGCAGCAGTGACCAGAGATCTTTTCGGCGCTGTGCGCCAGTGGCTGGGTAGAAAGATCAAAAGGCGCAGAGCAGCCTTTAATTAGGTAAAATAAAACAAACCACTGAGGGAAAGAGCCCACTGAAGAGTTCGCTCAGGAGCGACGCCAGGAGGAAGGCGGCTGGGTTGGAGGGAGGCATAGCCCAAGCTCTCTGGAATGGGTAAACAAGTATGGAGAGGTGAACGGGAGTGGACTTGGCCCTCCGCGTGTTGCATCCCCCTCCCCCTACTTTTTAATTGTAGTTAAAAAGAACTAATTAAGTTAATAACAATGTACCTACCTATATAGTATAAGTTTAAAAAATTTGGCTCTCAAAAGAAATTTCAATCATTGTACTGTTGATATTTGGCTCTGTTAACTAATGAGTTTGCCGACCATTATCCCAGCTGATCGGGAGGGCATGGGGATTTTGCAGTAACCTTCCCCTGGATTGAGAAGGGACTGGAGATTTTACAGTATCCTTTCCCCCGAGTGGGGTGGGAATGGAGATTTTACAGTATCCTTCCCCTGCCATGCCCACCAAGCCACGCCCACCCAAGTCATGCCATGCCTAGCAAGCCACACCCACAGAACCGGTAGTAAAAAATTTTGAAACCCACCACTGGTTCTACGTGAATACATTTTCCCCATCTCTCTATATTTTTTCCTCTTCTAATCAAGGTTTGCTTGTAGGTAATATAACCGAGAAGAATATTGATAATCTTTCTTCTGGTAATTCCAGGTGGGCATCTAGCATTGCCAATAATTTCTGTTCCTTTATGAGTGTCTTCAGTTCCAGGAGTCCATATTATATATATGTATGTTGATGCGAACTATCCACATATCCCTTCTTTCCAAATGTTTTATGT
This sequence comes from Pantherophis guttatus, assembly GCF_059756535.1. Classification (NCBI taxonomy): domain Eukaryota; kingdom Metazoa; phylum Chordata; class Lepidosauria; order Squamata; family Colubridae; genus Pantherophis; species Pantherophis guttatus. Next base: position 64,265,375 of record NC_142065.1, read on the forward strand.
CAGTGCTTTTCTTGTCCTGTGCGTATGCGTGTATCTTTTTGCATTATTGGTAGTAGTACATTGTAGCTTTACTTCCAAATTAAATATGGTTAGGCCCTAATAAGTTCCTACTACTTAGGGTCAATGATTTAGAATCTGAACTGAGAATTGTTTTTTTCCAAGCTTAGCCTTTAACTTGTTTTTTTCCTTATCACTGTCCCAAACTGCCTAGAAAAGTAAAGAATTTTTATACATCTTGAACCAATTTTACAACGCCTGTATTTGAAGGGGTCCATTTGATGCATGGTTTTCAATTATTGCTTCTTCAAAGTCAAGAAGATTGCAAATGAATGCGATGATCATTATGTTTCCCTCTTTTTTTCTCAAATTAAAAATAATTTTTGTGCACGTTTCGGAATGCTTATGCCTCTGCCAGTTTGCCAAAAAATTTGAAATCATGTTTTAATTTTAACTTGAATAAAAAACTTGGAAACTTAGAACCAGGTCCTACACATACTTAGCCAAAACTCAACCCCATTTTGTTCACTGGAGTCATTTTCTGTGTTGATAAGATTGAGAAATCTTGGGAAAAGAGGTAAGATTTATTTTAGAGAGCACAGAGCAGTTTTGCAAATAAATGCACAGTACAGCAGGTCATGGGAGGTAGAGAAATCTTGGCTACCTTGAACCTTCCTTGGGGTTGATAATTTCTCTCATTTGTCTGAAGTGGTGTAGGGTTTCCTGCCTAAGCAGGGGGTTGGACTAGAAGATCTCCAAGATCCCTTCCAACTCTGTTATTCTATTCTATTCTATTCTATTCTATTCTATTCTATTCTATTCTATTCTATTCTATTCTATTCTTTGTAAATATGTTTACAGGCATTTCACTTCTCATTCTTGTTGCCCATTTTGGTTATAACCGAGAAGTAAAAATGTTGCAAAAACCTGTTCTTCCTTAATAGATTAATGAAAACAAATGGAGTAATTGCTTTAGTGATGGCAATGCCCAATGTTTTCATTGATTAACTGTATTCTGTCCAACATGGCAAAAAACCAAAACCTCTTTGGAGAGAGAGAGAGAAAAAAGCATGCCTCAGAGATTAAAGGTTTCTTTTTTAAAAAGTGGTTTGCCTTAGAAATGGACATCCTTATCCCGTTCGAGTGGATATACTCACACGTGCATGACTAACATTGGATCAAGATTTCTCATTAAAAGTTCGGCCTGCTACTGGGGTACCTAATCTTTTCTCTCTGGTGTTTCAAGCGAAACAGCATGCAATGTCTATGGATGCCACAAGATGCTGCTGTATACAATCAAACCTTCCATTTCTGCTACAGAGTGAAGCAAAGATGGCTGGCCACAAACTTTTAGTAGAGCTAAAGAATGTGATTCTTCTGAGAATGAATCACAATGGCTTATTGTAAAACATGGAGGGCAATCCTTTGAGCCATAAATCAAATGACCTTAAAAAAAAAATCTAAACTTTTGGGGCAAATTTAATTTCACTGTCTGGCTAGGTTAACCTTTCTCAACTTGGTCCTGCAACTTCCAAAATTCCCAGCCAATTTACTTGGAGAATGAAAGGTTGGGGAATTATACATTTCAATTTTTATAAATCTATTTTCCTCGCATGTTTCTCAACTCCGTTTGCTTAAACTGTTGGTACTTTTTGCCTTTGTGCTGTTTCTTTTAGAGTCAGGCACGCTCATGTGGGTGATGGCTTTGATGGGAAGGCTTAAGGCTTAAGGCTTTGTGTGCCTGGAGTACTAAATTATACCATGGGTTGTTTAATTTTTGATTATCATGGTGTATAAATTTAGCCATTGTGGTTTAACAACCATAACTTTTAGAATAGAGTAGAATAGAATAGAATAGAATAGAATAGAATAGAATAGAATAGAATAGAATAGAATAGAATTCTTTATTGGCCAAGTGTGATTGGACACACAAGGAATTTGTCTTTGGTGCATATGCTCTCAGTGTACATAAAAAGACACGATACACTCGTCAAGAGTCACAGGGCACAACACCCAGTGACAGTTATACGGTACAATAAGCAATCAAATCATACTAGGAAACAATATCAATATAAATCACAAGGATACAAGCAACAAAGTTACAGTCATGCAGTCACAAGTGGGAGGAGACGGGTGACAGGAACGATGAGAAGACCAATAGCAATAGTAATGCAGCCAATGTGAATAGTTTGACAGTGTTGAGGGAATTATTTGTTTAGCAGAGTGATGGCATTCGGGGAAAAACTGTTGTTGTATCTAGTTGTCTTGGTGTGCAGTGCTCTATAGTGTCGTTTTGACGGTAGGCGTTGAAACAATTTAGGTCCAGGATGTGAGGGGTCTGTAAATATTTTCACAGCCCTCTTTTTGACTTGTGCAGTATACAGGTCCTCAATGGAAGGCAGGTTGGTAGTAATTCTTTTTTCTGCTGTTCTAATTATCCTCTGAAGTCTGTGTCTGTCTTGTTGGGTTGCAGAATGACAGTTTAGGTGCAGATGACAGACTCAATAGTTCCTCTATAGAACTGTATCAGCAGCTCCTTTTAGGGCTTAGTGTATTATATAAACCCAACTCTTGTGGCTTATTCAGATACCATTTTTAAATAATCATTTAGTATGATGTGTGAACTTATTCTAAGAGTTAACATCTGGGAAAGGTTATATATTTTTTGTTTGTTTGTTTGTTTCAGGGATTATTCAGAGTTTCCCAAAGACTTTTTATATGCCATGCCTGGAATACTGGAGGAATCTTAGGCCTAGTTTCAGTCTGTGGCCCTGCTTTCCCCAATTTGATGCCCTCCAGAGCTATACTGTATGAATTAATATTCATGTCATTCCTAGCTGACAAAGGCAATGGAGAATAATTATTAATTGAAGCATATGATCCAGCTCAAAGATATTTCATTCCTCATCCAAGAAGCTTCTTCAGTTCTCAGAGTCCAGTTGCCTTTTGAAAAAGCACCTTTGGGACAACCATGACCTGGATGACTGAGAATCTCCAGAGACGTGTTATAATAAACCAACATGGTTTGGCTAGATAAAAACATGAGAATTGGGCTCCAGAAAGAATCAGGGACCAGTGAAAAGTGAGAAACTTTTCTCATCCTTCTTTCCCTGTAGCCAGCCTTCCCTTGGCTTCTGAGCCTTAAAACACAGTGCTTATACATTTTCAGCATTTCTCAGAATTGATCTACTGTCTTGAGAAAAATCCTTCAGCCGTACTAACGGAAAGCCAATTGAGAGTATGAGAACATGCTGCCCTCACACCTACAAAGCCTCCAAAACTAGATGGAGAGCTACCTGAATCACTCCGTGGATGACAAACTGATTATGAGTCAACAAAGTGATAGTGAAGCACAAAAGGTCAATTCTATTTCGGGCAACATTAACATAATGTGCCACCCATTGCCCAGTCTTGGGAAGGAACAATGCTGGGTTTTGTTTGTTTTTTACTACGTTCCAGCCTGATTAAGTATCCCATTCAGTTCTAGACATCAACAATTCAAGCATGTGTTTGGTGGGACAGCAGATGAATGTTCTCAGAGGGATTGGACAAAAGGGGGTTCAAGACCAAACTTAATCTGGAAGTTTGGCTGGGTTTTGATTTCCCAAAAAAGTTGCCCGGACTGCCTTATATACATTACAAACTTACCTGATATGTAATTCCTGATTTGTAAAAAAAAAAAAAAAAAAGATGGCTGGTTATTCTACAGTAAACAAATGCAATTTTTCATGCTTAAGAGATGCTTTGCTGCCCCACAGCTGTGTTTGAATGACCCATTGAAATAGCTTACCACAATTTAGTATAGAGGGTTGTGTGAACTCAGACTTTGTTGTTCAGAACTCAGGAAATAGGGTTAATAGAATAAACTATAGCTTACTTTTAACTATGGGTAAATATGGCATGCAAAACAGGGGTGGGTTCTAAAATTTTTTACTACCGGTTTTGTGGGTGTGGCTTATTTTGTGGGCGTGGCCAGCCAATGTTATTACCGGTTCTCCAAACTACTACAAATTTTTACTACTGGTTCTTGCGAATCAGTGCAAACCGGGAGCAACCCACCACTGATGCAAACCAGTGGTGGGATCCTCCTGGTTTAACAACCGGTTCGGTGATCGCACACTTTGGATGCATGCACTTTGCATGTGTGCGTGCCTGACGCTCGCTGTGCGCGCATGCACAATTTGAAGAAATCTTCACTTCCATGTTTCTTCGGAGGAGAAACACAGCTGAGGCGCGGCAATCTGCTCTGCCATGTGAATCAGCTGAGAAGATAAAGGTAGGAAAATAGCGCGGGTGGGTGGGCCCATCTGATCATCAGGGCAAACCGGTTCTCTCCCAGTTGATCGTCAGAGCTACCAGTTCACCTGAACTGATCCGAATTGGTAGAATCCCACTGTTGTGACCCAGGCCCAAGTAGGTAGTAGTCGACGCAAACAGTTCCAAAACAAACAGACTTTATTAGAACAGCTGAGAATTAACTCATTCTCAGCGAAGTCCAAACTAAATCAAAACAAACTCTTCATAACGCAAATTCTTCAGTCTAATCACCAACCTTGGAATAATTAGGCAAACTGCCAAAGGCTTCTCTTGGCAAAAGTTCAGAAGCAGAAGATGCCAACGAGATAAGTGCAGCAAGACAAGAACAAGTCTATGAACGTTGTTTTCTGACAAAGAGCCCAAGAGCCGTTGCTGGTCTTTTAAGCCTTATTGGAGGGGCCAATCATCTCTTGGCCCTACTCCTGAGTCATCCTCTTTGCTTTAGCTGCTCTTGCCTTCTGGCAGCTCTTCTCATACGTGCACTAGGAACAGGCTCTTCCTGTTCCTCTGCCTCTCTGCTGTCAGCTTCTGGAGGCTCCGGAGTCTGAACGTCACTCCCTGATGGCCCCTGGCCCCATCTCTGCCTCCGATGCAGAGCCCTCATCCGGGCCTTCCCCAGCCTCCAGGACTGGCCCATGTTCTTCCTCAGCCTCATCGCTGTCCGACTCCGCTGCCAGCTCCGCAGGCTTCTGGTGGACCACAACACCATTCCTGATGCAAACATCCTATTAGTTCAGGGATCTCCAAACATGGCTGAGCCATGCTGGCTGGGAAATTCTGGGTGTTGGAAGTCCACAAGTCTAAAAGTTGCCAAGTTTGGAAATCCCTGTATTGGTTGATAAAAGACTGCTATATCTTTTTCATCAGGGAAATGGCTGGAGTACCACCTCCCTTCAAGTCTTTACACAGTTTTGAACTTCACTAGGAGACTTTGAATCAGTACAGGGGTGGGTTCTACCTTTACTACTGGCTCACATCGTGTCCGCACGCATGCACAGATGACTTCTGATGACATCCGGGTCAGTGGGCGGAGCCTCCCACTGGTTTTACTTACTGGTTCTTTCGAACCAGTCTGAACCGGGGACAGCCCACCACTGGATCAGTAAACTTCTCTCAATATAAACTTGTTCTGAATGGTAATATAGGAGGGATAATGAGGTCAAAGGGTAATAGCTAAGCATTAATGGTAAGCTATCTCAGGACTAAGGGTGTGTTGGACCAGGAAATGACACACTTTCAGTTTCTCAGCATCCTTTTCACTTTATTTTAATCACAAAAATAATTTATATTCTATACTTTCTAGGTCAGCAGACCTCAAGACAAAAATTCACATTATCCAATCCCAAATGAAGAAAATCAGTTTGGTGTAGTGGTTAAGCATTAGACTAGAAACCAGGAGACGGAATTGTAGTCCTGCCTTAGGTATGAAGTCAACTGAGTGACCTTGGCCCAATCTCTTTCTTTCAGTCCTAGAAAGCAGCCAATCACAACTCCCTTCTGAAATCTTGACAATGGCAGGGATTCGTACAGGCAGTCCCAGGACTCAATTCTGACGTGTAGGCCTGCACAGATGAACAAACCTAAAGAGAATGATATTTCTTTATTCCACGGTATCTATTTATAATATGCTATTACTTCCTGTTTATGTTGTCTTCCTGCTGTCATAGCATGGGAGATTTTGTAAATAATATAGTCCTTCGTTCAGGAAAAGCAAATTTATTATCTCAATGGTTATTTATTCAGAAGTAATATGTCTGTTCACTTGTAACTGCAGGAAGATGAGAGTAACCAACTATTCACCTTGCTTGGTATATTAGCATAAGATATTTAAAATAAAAGTCATTTGCTTGACCGTCGGAATGCATAATTTCTATATAATGCTTGAGAAACTGTCCAGGGATGGTTCCAGTTTGAAGTATCATGGTACAATTTACAGAGTTTAATCAAGAATTTAGGAGATGCATAATTCTCCCATTCCACCCCCACATCCCAGTATTTCTTCCATGAATTTTCTTTCAGAGAAAATATGGCATAAATATATAAATATAGAATATCTTTTAAGAGATAGTGTGTCCCAAATGGTACACATGGTAGAAATCAGTTGTGATGTTATGATCACTAACCGGATGGTCAGTTCATGATAGAAGTTCACAAGAGTAAAATATAGATGATTGTTAAAATGGTTGACACAAGAAAATCTGTTTCCCAGCAACTGTTAGGTATTCTAAGAGCATAGATGCAACAATTTTCTAGCAAGAAGAGCTGTGAGGTGACAACATCTAGGCTGAGAGTAAGGACAATATATTATGCCCAGGAAATTCATACGATCTGGAAAGATTGCAGAAGAAGGGGTCTCCACTTGTCCTGCCTAGAGCATGACTAGACTGTTGAGCAAGCACTCCTACATCCAAGTCAATCATGCAGAAAAATTGCAACTCAGAGCAGGGCCAGGAGCCAGGCCAAAGTTCATACAAGCAGGAGATGAACCATCCAACAAAGTCAGAGTACAACGGCAGAGTTCAGGATCAGAGGCGAGCCCAGCTTTCAGAAAATAAGGGTAACTATAGCAGGGCCAGAGGCTAAATGCCTGAGTCAGGCTTTTGCAAAATTTTTACTCAAGGGTAGAATCATACTCATGTGCAATTCTTTGCTCGGAATGAACTCTGCTTTTTTATTTACGCTACTTATAGGGATAATTCTATACTACACCCGGTAAGGTATAGTATTGCCTGCCCCTTGTGCCTGCCGTTTCAGACAACAGCATCCCACCTTCTCAGAATCAAAGTGCAAACTCTCCATACCCTGGGAAGGCCTGTTTTCCCCCAGTCAGCTGCAACATTCTTAAGTGTACATTGCTTGTTGTAGAGTTCCACAGAGTGGGTTGGCAGCTTGCCTACAATATTCATTTTGCAAAGGATGCTGCTCCACCTACTCCAATATGACTTTCTCAGTGCAACGATAGGCACTGGTGCATAATAGATTTATTTGTGTGTGAAGTGGCTCATAAAGTAGTTTAGGGTGTTTTGTGGAAAAGGGGAGAGAGGAAAGGCAGGAGTATTGCTTTTCTCTTTCATCTCTTATAAGGCAGTCCTCAATTAATGATAGTAATTGTAAATCAAATCCCGCTGGGGATTATATAAGGAGGCACCACGATCTTAGTCACTCCTGACTTGGTCTCTCCCAGTCCAAACCTACATAAGGAACTGCCTCCTCTTCCTCCTCCTCAAGTCCCCCCACTTGCCTATCTCTGACCCATCTCTGCTCTTTTGGCTGCCCACCTACCCCTTCCTGCCGGCTGCCTGGAAACTAATCAAGGAGAGAACCAACCTAAAACTAAGGAGAAATTTCCTGACAATGAGAACAATTAATCAGTGGAACGACTTGCCTCCAAAAGTTGGGAATGCTCTTTGTGAAAAGAATCTCCTTCTCCCTATGGCATAATCTCTTCTCTTCACTACATACTTTCCAAGGGTCCATAGCTGGCAGCCTTGCCCCTCCTCTCCCCCTCATGTAATGACCTTGTTTTGAAGTCTGGCAGTGGAAATGTCTGGACACGGAGTCTGGCTTCCTTCCTATCCCTTTTTACATCCCACCTGCCTGGCTCTCTGTCCTGGTGTTGCTGCTTAGCTCAGAGCAATGTGATCCTATGCCACCCTTCCCCCAAGTAGAAGGGGAAACGGCTCAAACATTTCCGAGGTCAGAGGTGTCACTGCCTTCATTCAGCTCCAGATCAGAGGAAAGGGGGCTACATTCCCACAGCTAGAGAGAGAAACAGGAGCGCAGTCTGCCTTTCTCCAGGAGCCAAGCTAGTTACTGTGGTCCTGAGTCCTGCAGCTTTCTGCATCCCTTAAGACGGAATTTGCCATCCTAACAAATAATAAATGCTTATCTAACTTCCAGGCTATCCATAGCAGCAAATGTTTGAACAGTCAGGATATCAAATGAATATTAGAAAATGAGCAGACTCAAACAGAATAAAAGAAAGTTTACTAATGCCTGGAAAAATCTAGGAATTGCAAATGTATCCAACATGCATTTCTTAGAAATGTGGGAGAAGTGAAATGTATCTTCCAAATATGTAATGCAATATGAACATTAAGCACTAAGCACAACATGCACATTTATTGATTAATCAAATTTATATAGCCATCTATCTCACCAAAGGAGACCCTGGGCAGGCATAATAAATGGGTAAAACCACTTATATTGGGAAAGAGCCAGTGGTGGGATTCAATTTTTTTAACAACCGGTTCTGTGGGCGTGGCTTAGTTGGGGTGTGTGTGGCTTGGTGGTCATGTGACTGGGTGGGCGTGGCTAGCTGGTCATGTGACTGGGTGGGGTGTGGCTAGCTGGTCATGTGACCGGGTAGGCGTGGCTAACTGGTCATGTGACCGGGTGGGCGTGGCTATGTGCATAGGGACTACTCAGGGGGCTGAAAAAAGTCATTTCTGACTGGTCCTTGCATTTTTGACCGGTCCTCACACTTGACCATCCTCACATTTATGCCCGTTGTGGCATTCTTAACAACTGTGTCAGTCATTTCACCACTACTTCTCTTCACCATGGTGACAAGATAGGGCGCAAAACATAAAATGTGAGGACAGTCGTAAGTTCAAGGACTGGTCAAAAGTGCGAGGTCCGGTCAAAAATAACTTTTTCAGCCCTCTGAGTAGTCCATATGCACAAAATAGAGAGGTATGAAGGAAGGAAAAGAGAGATTGAAGAAGGAAGGAGAGAGAGGGAAGGAAGAGAAGGGAGGAAGGAAGGGAAGGCAAATTAGAGTAGGAGTGAGGGTAAGAGAGGGAGGAAGAGAGGAGGAGAAGGAAAAAGGAAGAGTAGAGTAGAGTAGAGTAGGAGAGTAGAGAGGAGAAGAAGGGGGGGGGAAGAGAAAGTAAGAAGGAAAGAGAAGAGAGAGGTAGTAGGTTTGAGGAGAAAGATTGCTGTACAATAAAAAAGATGAAAGGGAAGAAAGCCAAACAAATATAAAGATATTAAGATAAAGAATGAATTGTTAAACTTTAAAGAATAAAAGAGAACAAATCTGAATAAATAGCAATAATTAGAAACACACATACAAACATACAATGTATTTTCTTTGAAGAGAGTATTTGGCCGGTTCCCAAATTTAAACAGTGTTTAGTCATTTCAATTAAATTTACAATTTCTATATTCCTTTTTGCCATATTTATTCCTCATCTATTTTTTTAAAAAACCAACATTACCCTTCATCCTCATCTCTAATCTTAATCAAATTCAATTTTTCCCTTCTATTCTATATTATACCCCTTTCCATTGTCATCTATTTTTATATCCATCCTCACATTGGTTAATTATGTAATATTACAGTTGTTTAATACAAATTCAACATTTTAATATAAATCAATTAGTTATATAATTATATTTTTTGTATATTAATCAATATGAACATGAATATTCCAATTATTTCCATGCAATCCAATTTCTTACAAATCAATTAATTATATTTACCAATAATAATAAACCAAATAATTTCCCCCATATATTCCTCCAAACCACAACTTAACCATTTCTGCTTTCAACACAATATATATGTTAAGTGAATCTGGCTTCCCCATTGATTTTGTTCATCAAAAGCAGTCTTGGTATTCAGCTGGTTTTATCCAGTTCGGGCAAATCGATAGCAGCGGCTGCGGGTGGCTCCGCCCACCTGCCCAAACATAATCACGTCCCATTTACCCACATTTTTGATACTCTGTGCATGCGCGGAAGGCCCTGCACTTGCTCACATTTGGGAACCGGTAGTGAAGGTAAGTGAATACCACCCCTGATCAAAAGATTGCAAAAGGTGATCTGTTCTGCCCCAGCTACAGACCCCAAAGAATGCAGCACACACAAAGTCTGTACAAAACTTAATTTACTAAAATAACTCAGTCTTTTTCAAAGGCTGTTAATAAACTTTCTTAACAGCCTACAAGAAACCAAAGATAAAATAATCACAATCTTACTATGGTTGGCAGAAAGCTCAGAAGCAATTTTGCAGAGAATCCAAACGTGAAGGAGAGTGAACTAAAGTTGTTCCCTACAAATTGCTTCAGTCGGCATTCCTCCTTAAATAGGCTAAGGGAGTGGCCAATTAGCCCCAAGCCTTACTCTGGAGGAGACTCCTGCCTTTTGGCAGCTCTGCACACCCATGCATCAAGAAGAGGCTCTCCTCTTCGGCCTTGTCACTTAAAGGAGCTTCTGGAGGTTCTGAAGGCCCTGGCTGAATCCCTGCCTCTGGCACCACATCATCTCCAGCCTCCTCATTGTCTGACTCGAGTGCCAGCTGCACAGGCTGCTGGTGCAGCACCACACCAGCCTCCTCGTTGTCAGAATCAGCTACAATTTGCACAGGCCACTGATGGGCCACAACATGATCCCATGACACAGGGACAGCAACGGTCATAAGTATGAACCAATTGCCAAGCATCTGAATTTTGATCACATGATCGTGGCACTGCTATAAAGGTTTTAAGGGTGAAAAATGGTCATGAGTCACTTTTTTCGCTGCTATTGTAACATTGAACGGTCACTAAATGAACTGTTGTAAGTCAAGGACTACCTGTATTAGGAGAAATAATTTTGAAAAGGTTTTCTGCCTATTATAGAAACCCTGATGCGGTCCTCAATGAAATCAAGTTTGACACCCTGGTCTATGGAGATTCTCAGTCATTCAGGTCATGGTTGTCCCAAAGATGCTTTTTCAAGAGGCAACTGGACTTTTTGGTTTTTCTTTGAAGATGTTTTGCTTCTCATCCAAGAAACTCCTTCAGAGCTGAAAATCCAGTTGCCTCTTGAAAAAGCACCTTTGGGACTCTTTTCTGAATACTCCCCTGATTGCAGCTATTCCTCCTGTCTCCCAGAGTCATTCCCGCAGGCCATTAGAGAAACAATGAAAGAGGAAGTTGTCCATTACATCCTGCTTGTAAACCAGTGGTGGGTTGCTACTGGTTCGCTCCGCTTTGGGCAAATTGGTAGCATAGGCGGCGGGAGGCTCTGCCCACCCGCCTGGACGTCATCAAATACACTCTGCGCATGTGCAGAAGTGGCGCGCGCATGAGTGAACTGGTAGTAAATGTAAGTGAAACCCACCACTGTTGTAAACCTCTTGGAAGCATTGAGATAGTTGCCATTTAAAAACAGGAAGCTGGACTAGCTGATTCAATCCACCAAGTCTTTCTCGGTCTGTTTCTAGTGACTATTCAAGCGTAAAGCATTCACATGGGGGATTTCTTCACATTAGACGCCTTTTCTCAACAGAGATTTTAATAAGTACGTACTTGTATTTGTATAAGTGAAGTACAGCTCAAGTATTTATTTTACCATAAAAAGACCACAGATTAATTTCCTAACCAGTACACTTCAAGCAAATTAAAGATGCATTTCAAAAATGACTGTGCATGATTTCCTCAGTAAGAAAAATGTTTGCATTTGCCTTTCTTTGACTTTATATTAAAATCTATATCTTCCCTTTGTAGGCAAAATTATATTTTGCAGAATCTTAAGATAAAAACCTAAAAAAAAAAAAAACCTAGAAAAAAATCTAGCAAAATAATGCCAAGAGTAAACTGACATTAAGCAAATAGAATAAACTTTAATCAAAACTGTTAAATGTAAATTCCTTCCTTCCTTCCTTCCTTCCTTCCTTCCTTCCTTCCTTCCTTCCTTCCTTCCTTCCTTTAAAAACCTACATTTCTGGTCAGATGGGCATTCAAGGAAGCTAGCATTTTAAAAAATCAACAATTTGATACTAAATTACCAATACTAAATTAGTACAAGAGAAGTATGGCTGTATATACTTCTGAAAGTGATTCAAAATTATGTGCTTCAAACTTCGGAGTGTGAGCACACAGGATTTCTCTGATGTTTATTAAAGCAGCCATTCTTTTATCCATCTTCTGTGCAAGCATGAAAAAAAACTGCTTTAAGCATCACTATCATGAGTTGACTCATAAAATCAAGGGCATCTTATTTGAGATTTGCACCAATCTAAAATATAATGTGGCTGCTTTAATTAAATGTATTAATTAATCTACTTTCTCATTTTACACACACATACACACACATAAACAAACACACACATACATACACACGAAGTATATATACATATATGTATATAAACACACACACGCACAACCAAAATCCACTTTAATTGCTGCAGGCAGAAGTTGTTGAATAAGAAAGTACCAGAATCTGTGGAGAAAAAGTATTTTTTTCTTCTTCCTCCACCCTGCACAACTGAACAGCTATCAGATGAGAGAATCAAAGGGCCTTAGAAGCGGATGAAATTCTTAGGCAGGCTCAATAGGAAACATGGATTCCTGAGATACCTTAAGCTAGTCCCAGTCAGTATTCAGAATTAATCCAGATTCCCAATCTACAGACAGTAAAATTTAATATTAGTTTGTCTGATCAACCCATTTAATAACTATATTTAATATTGAAAAAAGGCGGAACTCCAGAAGATACTAAAGCCAAAAATGATAACTGATTTTTTTTTTAATCAGTCTTTGCTAAACTGATGCTCTCCAGAAATGCTGAGAGTATAATTCTTGGAAGGAGCTGTTGTACCAATTTATCTGAACTTGAATTAGAATTAGAATTCTTTATTGGCCAAGTGAGATTAGACCCACAAGGAATTTGTCTCCGTGTATATACTGATAAACCAATAGTGATAGATCATTATCATAGTCATTGTACAAATACCTTCATCATAAAACATTAGATACAATACTTAATGATAGTCATGGATACTAAATAAGCAATCAACACAAATCATACTAGGATACTAAATAAACAATATAAATCGTAAGATAATCAAAGAGCATTTCACTGAGGCTGCCATTGGTGGCACCATCTTGAATGCCATAGAAGGGTATTTAGAAGCTTCAACACCTGCCCGTCCCATTAGATCTGACAGAGAGGGCATTCTTCAGATCTCATCTGCTAGAGCAAGAGTCTCCCAACATGACAACTTTAAGACTTGTAAACTTCAACTCCCAGAATTCCCAGACAGGGAATTCCCCCCAGGCTGGGGAATTCTGGGAATTGAAGTCTACAAGTTTTAAAATTGCCACGTTTGGAGACCCCTGTGCTAGAGACTTACAATAGGTGGGTCCCAGGAGGCAGGCCTTCTGTGCTGTGGTGGTGTGGAGCTAACTGGGAATAATGCAATTTAATCAATACTGGGTAAAAAGTGAGTAAAAATATTGACGGGTGGGTGGGTGGGTGGAGACACGATTTCTGATAACTATTAGACTTAAAATATCAATGCTACAGGTTGTTGAGAGTAAGGCAGCATACAATCTAAATAATAACAACAAAAACAACAATTCCAGGACTGTTCTGAGGGATGTACCCAGTGGTGGTATTCAGCCGATTCTATCCGATGGAACGGCGAAACGGTAGCAGCGGCTGCAGGAAGCTCCGCCCACCCATCTGGACATCATCACGCCCTGTATTTGATGCTCTGCGCATGCGCTCACATTTGCAAACCGGTAGTGAAGGTAAGTGAATATCACCTCTGGATGTACCATGTATGTTCACATATGAAAGGAAGCAGCCACTGCATTTTGCTCTTTGTCACGTGCCATTGTGGCACCTGAAACATGAAAGGAACTTCAGAGCAGATTTTGCCCTCGGTTAAACCATAAACTGGAACAAAAAGCTGCAAAACACAAACATGTTCTCTCAAGCCCTCATTTACTTTAGAAATCAAGTTGTAACCAACTTTTTAATCCAAAAGTTAAGAACTTGGGTACCAGGAAGCATTTTTTTTAAAAGAGAAGAGGGGGTGTTCTTTAAAATTTCCTGTTTTTAATTCTATAATACTTTCAAGATGTTTTAAGAAGAACTAATAAAGTTTTAAAATCAGAGGTATTCAGTTGTAGTAAGAATCTTGACCATAAAAGTTTGATTCATTTGTTATATTCTATTCAAGATATGGAAAATTTCTCTGGTCAAGGAATTGTCACCATAGGTTAATTTGGTTAACATAGATTAATAGCAGACTTTCTGATCTGTTATTAATTCAAGGCAATGCACATCCTTGAAAATTGGTGCACCTGAAATCCACATAGTTGTTAGATAAGAGTCAGTAAGATGTCTCAAATATTTGGCTGGCTTTGGGCTTTGAAGATCAGCAGAACTAGTGTTTGGGTGGGGCAATTTCACAGATACTACAGCTGTGTTATCCAGGAATTTGGAAAAGAGTAAAGCCTTGATATAATTCAGGATCTTTCAAAGTGTCTTCCATAGAACCTCAGAGTTCTACTAAAGCTTTGCCTTTCGATCAGGGTTCTGGGATCCTTTTTCTTAAACTAATTGATTCTGCAGCTTGTAAAAGTTTGACTACACCCCCCCCCCGATTTAGTAGACCAGTCATCCCATTTAACAACATCTGAACTTCCCAAAGTTCTATTAAGTGGGAAAGTATGTTATTATTTCTGTCAAACTATGGCACAATGCATGCACATTACAATATCTGCATTATTGTGTCATTGGCATCATGTCAATGATTGCTAATGTATTGTAAGCCGCCCTGAGTCTCCAGAGAAGGGCGGCATATAAATCAAATTTTTTTAAAAAAAATGTCACCATAATGCAAATGGCATAAATTGCTGCAAGTGAGATAAATTTAAATTAAATGTTATTTTAAGTATTTTATCCAGATTATTTTCAATACATTGGACCGGTCCATTAGTTCAGCAAGTATTTGATTCTTTGCATGTGTTGAACAAGATTCCATTCAAGTGAGATTTTATTGTAATGGCAAACCGCTTTCATATTGTTGCCCAGAAAACCGCATAGACATTTCCATGAAGTTACCAGAAATCCATTCCAGTGAAAGAGATGTTCCTTTAAAAACTCAGTGTTAGCACCTATAGTAGCCTTGAATGCACTGTATCTATTGGGGTCTGTGGAAGAAATGTCCATCTGGGTTCAGTTCCAAGTGGGGAGAAAGACACTGGAAAGATGGAGACTGCTTGGAAAGATGGTTTAATGGTGGACAGGACCACATGGGTTTTTTGGGCCCTGGGCAAAATGAGTGCATGGTTGAGAGAGGGAGAGAGATTTATATCCTCTCTTGGGCCCCACCTTAGAGCTTCCTGTTCCTATGGCAAGCTATTGGCTGCTGTAGGTGTCATAGCTAACCTTGTAGGTTTTCTGAGTCAAGCTTGGTTGAACTGTGCTGGGTGATGATTTAATGAAGGAGCTTTGGGCAATTCCTATTACGGCTTAATTGCTTTGTCGTGATTTGGATCTTGAATGAGGGCTAATCCTATCATGTCCTGAGGGCCATGACTTTTGTGTTGTAGATAAACTGGCCCAGCCTTTGTCTTGTAGATAGGTTGGCACCAAAATATCTGCTGGGGTGGGGGTGGGGGCAGGGAGCTGAGGCTCCGAGTTTGTCTTTAGAAACACGTTTCTCCTTTAGGGAAAATATAATTTTCTGCCTTTTTAATATTTCCTAGAATATTTCATTTTCCTAGGAGAGGGGTGGGTGCTAACTTCCTATAGGCCTTTTCAGATGACGGAAAGTTTCACAAGAATTGGAGAATTATTGCATAAAATTGTTATGTCTTTGCTCAAGATGTTACTATGATTACCATAGAATACCCAAAATTACACTAAAATACCTTTGTTACTATAAAAATCAGCTCTAAAATCATGATGATCCTATCCTCCCATCATAGAAATGTATTTAAATTGAGAGTTATATAAAAAGTATGGAATGAAATATATTCAAGTATGAATGCTATTTATGATAGCAACATCTTGGGAACTCTGATAAATGCTCCAACACAGCTGGACAAAATGAGATTGGCAAATTTGGCTCAGATTCTTTCTAGATTATAGAGTCATGAATATTTAGGGATTCCTTTGTTTTGTTTTGTTTTGTTTTCTTTGAAAATGAGCTCATACACACAGATTCTTTTAATTAGTTCTCCTTACATTATGTTAGGTAGCCGCTAGAGGTCCCTGTGTGCTGCATTCACAAGATGTTTGTACTGTTGCTGTCTCTTCTATGAAGGAAAGAAGACAAAAGCTGAATTACAGGCTAGGTGAAAGTCTATTGATTTGTGTCTGTGCTCTGCAGAGCTATTCCATATGCTGCAGTGAATAAAAGGGTCCTGCCAGCTTCTGAGGCTGCAAAACAGAAATAGCAAAAGGACATGGCCTAATCATGGTGCTGCTCTTAGAGATGAATAATGATAAAAAAATAAAAATAAAAAAAAGCAAGTAGGAGCAACCAGGATTTCTTGTTCCTAGCGAGGACATTCCCTCCACAAATGCCACATGGGATTCATGAGCTATAATGAAACCAGATTATTCTACCATACTTGTGGAGAGATAAGAGTAGCTAAGTGTAGCTAAATGAGCCGAGGTGGTGTAGTGGTTAGAGTGTAGTACTGCAGCTACTTCAGCTGACTGCTAGTTCAGCAGATCAGCGGATCAAATCTCACCGGCTCAAGGTTGACTCAGCCTTCCATCCTTCCGAGGTGGGTAAAATGAGGACCCAGATTGTTGGGGGCAATATGTTATTTAGTATACTGTCTTCGGTGTAAGCAGCCCAGAGTCCTCGGAGAGTGGGCGGCATAGAAATATGACTAATAAATAAATAAATAAAATAAGAGATTTAATAATAGCAATGGCTATTTAGGCTTATACCCGTGTTTTCCCAAAAATAAGACCCTGTCTTATATTTTTTTGAACCCTGAAATAAGCGCTTGGCCTTATTTTCGGGGAGGTCTTATTATTTTGGGGTGCGTGGAGCAAGATGGGGCTCCTCTTGCCGTCTTACCTGATTCCCAGCTCTGTGTTTAAATATTTTTGGGGAGGGCTTATTTTTGGGGGGAGGCCTATTTTAGCGCATTCGCTCAAAAGCCCGATTGGGCTTATTATCAGGGGATGTTTTATTTTTGGGGAAACAGGGTATACTGCCCCATAGTGCTTTACAGTACTCTCTGGGTGGCTTAAAATGTAAGCATTATTTGCATATTGCCCCCAACAATCTGGGTCCTCATTTTACCAGCCTCGGAAGAATGGAAAGCTGAGTCAATCGAGAGCCCTGTCAGGATTGAACTCCAGACTGTGAGCCTACAATATCGCATTTTAACACCTGCGCCACCAGGGCTTCTGGTGTTATTGAATAATGTTATTCTTAATGTTAAAGAATAACGTTGATCTTATTTGTTCTTTAAAATAAATAGAGATGCAGGCCTGGCATCAGTGCATGACATGTTTTGGACATTTAAGGAGATGTCTGGTAGGATTAGCTCTTGGAGGTTTCTTTGCTTGGGCTTTTGGCCAGTGATATAGGTCTAAGCATTGGCCTTTTCAGTAGCCATCATTTTCTACCTTGTAGACTTCTTTATAGATTTGGTCAAGGCCAGAAGTTGAGAAGCTAAGCATGTGTTTTACAGCACTTCCTGGCATTATCAGATAAGCCTGAAAAGACAAGTCCCATCTCAAAAAAAAGAGTTTTGACCAATAGCAACGTTGTGATGGTGACAAGGTACCAAACCTTAAGGCAAGCCTGGGAAATGACATATGTGCTATTATTATTATTATTATTATTATTATTATTATTATTATTATTATTATTATTATGCAACCTATGAAAAATGTGCATATCTCAATTCAATACCCTCAGATACGGTCAGAATACAATTCCCAAAATTCTGAGCAGTTGTCCCAATGTATTTGGGGGACATCAGGTTGCTCATCTCTAAAAATTCAAAGTGCAGCCACACAGAAAGCCGGCTAATAGTATGAGAAGATGGGAGCTGCATTTCAGCCTGACTTGAGAGCCATAGGCTCTGGTTTCTTATTTTAAGAGCTGAGGGAGAGCAACATCTGTTTCCTGTGGCTTGGCCTTGAGGAGGAAAGTGACAGGAGTCCTGTCAATTTCACTTGAATATAAAAGATTCCATCTTTTCAATTTCTCTCTGAAAAAGTCAAGCCCAACTTGTCATTGTTCCACTGTCCATTATGTTTGGGAAAAAAAAGAAAGAGAAAAAAAAAGGATGGTGGAAGGCAGAATCAATGACAGTGTAGAGAACAGTGCCGATTTAAACTTGGCGGGACCCTTAAACTATATAAATCTTGGAGAATCCTGGTTAACGTCTCACAAAGGTACTATGCAGGGGTAAAATCCAGCAGGTTCTGACAGATTCTGGAGAACTGGTAGTGGAAATTTTGAGTAGTTCGGAGAACCGGCAAATACCACCTCTGGCTGGTCCCAGAGTGGGGAGGGAATGGAGATTTTGCAGTATCCTTCCCCTGCCATGCCCACCAAGCCACGGCCATCATGCCACACCATACCATGCCCACCACACCACGCCCATCACCCCACCCCACACCCACCAAGCCACGCCCATAGAACCAGTAGTAAAAAAATTTGGATTTCATCACTGATACTATGTACCAAAACAAGACCTTGGGTCACCCCCCCCCCCAATTGAAATCGTAAAATGTCATGAATCATAAAAGTTTATTATTAAAAGTGAAAAATACAAATGATTTACTGATTATTTATTTATTATTGGGCTGGCTTGATCCTTCTCATAGATTATAATATAATATACCTTGGAAATGTTGTTAAAATGTAAATTCTAAAAGCAAAAAAATAAATAAATCCCTGAACTATTTTGTGGGGCACTGTGGATTGTGATGCCCCAAACTGTAGCTTGTTTAGATTATGCCTAATTCTGTCACAGGAACCAAATGGCCGTCCACAATGAAATAAAAGAACAGCAGGTAAACCTGGCTTGAGCCAGCACAAATTACAAAATACTGTTTTTGATGTATAGCAGAAAGCAAAAACAAAATGACTTCCTCCTGGACTGCATGTAGATAGAAGACCTTGACCTTGAGATAGAATCAGTGGCCCTACTTGCACTAGGCAAGTTGATGGTGTGGAACAGGGGTGTCAAACTTGATTTCATTGAGGGACGCATCAGGATTGTGTTTCATCTCGGGGTGAGTGTGGTGTGGCCAGGGTGGGCGTGGCCAGTTTGACATCACTCGTGTCAGGGATGCCTGTGGGGGCCCAAGTGCTCTACCAGCAAAAACGGGCTCCTGAGCTCCGTTTTTGGCTGTGACGGCATCCTGCAACCCTCTACAAGCAAAAACAGAGCTCAGGAGGGCCACACACATCCCCTGGGAGCTCCATTTTCACTGACAGAGGCACCACGGGCCTGTCCTTGGCTGTTCCCAGGGCATGCCCGCGGGCCAGATCTAAACAATTCCGGGCCAGATCCGGTCCCTGGGCCTTGAGTTTGACACCCCTGGTGTAGAATGTAGATCAATCCTAAGTCTCCAGTACAAGTAGTCCTTGACTTATAACAGTTCATTTGCTGACTGTTCATAGTTACAATCAGGGACAAAATGCTCCCGGTTCGGACCGGGCCAGATCCGGTCCCTGGGCCTTGAGTTTGACACCCCTGGTGTAGAATGTAGATCAATCCTAAGTCTCCAGTACAAGTAGTCCTTGACTTATAACAGTTCATTTGCTGACTGTTCATAGTTACAATCAGGGACAAAATGCTCCCGGTTCGGACCGGATTGCACGATCCGGTAGCGATCATGGTGGGTGGTTTGGAGAACTAGTAGCGATCACAGCAAGAACTGGTAGTAAAATCGGTGGGAGGCTCCACCCACATCCCCGGATGTCATCATAGGTGATCTGCGCATGTGCAGAAGCTTGGCATGTGCGCGAGTGAAGAAAACTGGTATGCGTGATTCCGTTGTGAACTGGTAGTAAAGATAAATAGAACCCACCTCTGGGTCACATGATCACCTTTTGCGACCTTCTGACAAGCCAAGTCAATGGGGAAGCCAGGTTCACCTAACAACTGGATTACTAATTTATCAACTACAGTGATTCACTTAACAAATGTGGCAAGAAAGGTTGTAAAATGGGGCAAAACTCACTTAACAACATAAATTTTGGGCTCAATTGTGGTCATAAGTCAAGGACTACCTGTATTGGACTGAAAATCTAGCTTAGCTTTTTGCAAGACGGCACTGAGGAGGCTATTTCAATCGATACATCTGTGCTTATGTTACCATGTTATGTTCTTGTTACCATAAGAACTTTGCAAAGTTGCTTATGGTAGGATTTCACTTTCTGGACCACTGCAAAAAGTACAGGACCCTTAGTTTTCCAGCCATGATGAATAAAGAAAAATGCAGCTATAAAATTGGGTAATGGGGGCAGTTTTGTGATCTGTGTGAATTTTATACCCTGGAACCAAAAATGGCATCTCTTCATGTCAAAGGGAGTGAACTAATTCCAATTGCAATCTTGCCCAGAGTTAATTGGTCAAAAGGTTGAAAAGGCTCCTAGATGTGCGGTTTCAACAGTTGTTTCAGAATATGCGCAGATACTTGCAAGTGTAATGAGTCGCTCTTTTACATTCATTTCTATAGATGGCAAGTCTCTGTGAAGGTTTTCTGGATGGATCTTTGACAAATGCAGAATGGCATTTCTGCTATTAGCTTCCTAAGTAAGGGTGGTGAGGTGAATTACTGTGATTACACAGAGAGTATTAGAGTAACAGGAAGAAAGGGAAGAAGTTGATAAAGTTCCTTTAGAGTTAAAAATATGAAGCCTATATTCATTAACTAAGAAAGGGATCGTTACAGCAGGTCATGAAGGAAGAGGCAAGCAGAATGTGGAAAGGAAGTGGGAAAATTGATACAAATTGGGCTAGCTGGCTGCTAACCAGGGCAAGGTAGAAGGAACATGTGATGACAGGATTAAAATATTTGCACTTGGTGCCCAACTGCTTACCAGGCATAACTTGAAGGGTTGATATTAACCTTCAAGCCCTAAAGATCTTAAGGCTTATTTGAAAGTCTTCTGAACTAGACGTCCCCATCATCACAAACTCATTTATGCTTTCTCTTAGGCCACTTTCAGGCTGAAAAATTCACTTTTGATTTACATTTGGCCCCAAACTTTAAAAAAAAAACTTTTTTTTAAAGAAAAATATTGCCATAATATATCTCATGGCCAGGCTTTTAATTTTATTTATTTATTTTATTTATTATTCATATTTCTATGCCGCCCACTCTCCGAGGACTCTGGGCAGCTTACACCAAAGACAGTATACTAAATAGCATATTGCCCCCAACAATCTGGGTCCTCATTTTACCCACCTCGGAAGGATGGAAGGCTGAGTCAACCTTGAGCCAGTGAGATTTGATCCGCTGATCTGCTGAACTAGCAGTCAGCTGAAGTAGCTGCAGTACTACACTCTAAACACTGCACCACCTCGGCTCTAACCATTGTTTAATGGTTAAACAATGTTTGTATTAGATTTTTAAATATTTTACTTTTATTCGAATTTTGTCCCATTTTTAGCCATGAATAGAAAGGTAGGGTATATGGGCATGTGGATACGAACACCCACACATACATATGCACAGTGGTGGGTTCCTCCCGGTTCCGGAGAGCTGGTAGCGGTGATGATATGACATCACGGAACCAGTTCTGTCACCCCCGTCCCCACGTTATTCTTACCTTTTATTTGGCCCCACCCCCAATCCATTGCTGCCTCCTGAGTCCCAGCTGATTGGCTAGAAGGAAAAAAACTGGTTAAACTCTTGCCGCGGGGCTTCAAAGGGCCGCCCTACAGTGGTGGTAGACCGGTGCCTGCAAAAACAAATGAGTAGACCGGTGCCTCCAAAAACAAATGAGTAGACCAGTACAGCTCAGCAGGCAGTCAAAAGCCTGGTAGACCAGTACCTCTGCTAAATCCTAAAGAATTGTCACATGACCATCAAGCCATACCCACAAAATAAGCCACGCCCACAGAACCGGTAGTAAAAAATTTTAGAACCCACCCCTGCATATGCATATACATTAATTATATAGAGATACAGTATATGATAGAATAGATAGACAGATAATAGATAGATAGATAGATAGATAGATAGATAGATAGATAGATAGATAATAGGCAGATAGACAGATACATAAGAAAGAAATGATGATAGATAGCTGACAGACAGACAGACAGATAAGACAGAATATAAATAGATGACAGACAATAGACAGATAGGAGAAGACAGATGATAAATAGATAAGACAGGTAGACAGGTAGGTAGACAGATAATAGATAACTATCTGAAAGGAGATGCTCAGATATGGTACTTGCATTTGAAACCAGCAAATGACTGAATGCAAGCAGAGTGCAAAGAGGTTTGACTTTACACAGGAGGCCTTAATGAATGACCAGGAAGAACCACTGTTACCTAGTAATAAAAAATGCGGTTGAGAGCAAAGGCAAGAATGAGAAGATAAGCACTAAACAAGAAAGAAATGTGACACTAACTGGTGAAAACCCTTGGTGGAAAAAGAGCACAAAATTCTGTAGCCTTTTTCTGCCCTGATTTTTTTTCCTCAACTGTGGTTCAAGTGTCTGGCTGGGAGATTGGAGGAGCTACATGATGGAAAAGAAGTTCATAATTATGTATAGCTGAAAAGCACCTTTATGAGAGGAAACTGAAAATGACCATATATTGAAGAATATTTGCAGTTTAAGCTAGGGCTATCACATCTAGGCTACAGATTTAAAGCTTTATGTTTCTCCTTGCTGCCATTTGATCATTATTTTGGAGTCTTACTTAAGGTTCATCTACATCAGTGATTGGTTGCCCCTGGTTCGCACCGGTTCTATAGAACCGGTAGTAAATTCGGCAGAAGGCTCCACCCACAAACCTTGATGTCATCAAAATGAGTGAAGCGAGCGAGCGTGTGAGACCCTGTTGCGAACCAGTAGCAATCCTTGAAGATACGTTAGGTTTACAGACAAGGGCTGATTTGCACAACGTGCCAAATTATTATTTAATTATAGTTTATTGGATAAATCATTAATTGATTTCACACATTATACAATGTTATAAATCAGAGTTTATAAACCATGAGCCTGGGTTCGCACATACCTTTTCCTTACATAATTCTCATAATTCAGTTCTTCTGTTCAATTAATAATGAAATGAAAAGTATGATGAAACTGAGCAACAGGTATGATGGGTTTGTAATTCAAACAGATGCATCAGTGCTTAAGAAAACATTTTTCACATTTCCTTTTCATTACACTGCCCCCTCTTACACTACTAACTGACATGTCACAATTGGCCAGTATATGTTTTGTTCAATCATAAAAAAATTGGCATCTATACAACTAGTAAGTACTACCGGTATATTCACATCTGGCAGAAGAAAGATAATTACATCTTTTAAGAGGTCTCTAAAGTCAACTCTTCTTTCTAGTCTCAAAGTGATAGCTATATTCATAGCCATTGACTAACCTTAAGATGTGCATTTATTGAAGCTAGTTTAGCCTTCTTTCCTAAGTCTGAATGTATACACACACCAATGTTTCCTTAATGAAGCTTAACACAGTTGGCAAATATTTCACTCATAAATCTGTCATTTACCAACAAATTGGCCCAATAAACATTGACTCAGTAGAAAAACCCTGATAATGAAAGCTTTCTTCATGAGGAATAATGGACAGATTGTCTTTTTTAATCTGTTCCTTTTATCTACATGATTGCAAGTGTCAATAAATCTACTTGCACAAAGTCTGAATAATACCATAGGATACTCTATGCTTCCCTGGTTGGTTTAAACAGATTTCTTTGTGACTATGGGACTGTGTTTGATATATGCAAAATAATATCCAATCAGTGCATTTATTTGTTTTAATCAAAATTCAGATGCTTGGCAACTGGTCCATATTTATGATGGTTACGGTATCCTAATGTCCTGTAACCACCTTTTGTGACCTTCTGACAGGCAAAGTCAATGGGGAAGCCAGATTTACTTAACCACTGCATTGATTCACTTAACAACTATGGCAAGAAATGTCGTAAAATGGAGCAAAATTCATTTAGAGGTGAATTGTTTCACTTAGCCACAGAAAGTTTGGGCTCATTTGTAGTCGTAAGGCAAGGACTATCTGTAATAGGAACCAAAGTATTTCATGATTAAGTACTATATGTAGATGGGAGCAATATTCCAGAACATCAGTATGCAAAATCCTGGAAATGGGAACAGATACAGAACATATACAGACAACACAGATTTAGAATTATTGGAAAAATAATTCTCCGGTAATATTGTACTGCAAACTAGGGCATACAAAACCTTTGCTAGACCAATTATCGAATACAGCTCATCTGCCTGGAACCCGTACTGTATATTGGACATTAATACAATTGAGCGAATCCAGAGGTATTTCACAAGAAGAGTACTCCATTCCTCTGCTCGCAACAGAAACCCTTATGCCACCAGGCTTGAAATTTTGGGATTAGACAATTTAGAACTATGCCACCTTCAGTCTGAAGTGGTACACAAAATTATTTGCTACAATGTCCTACCTATCAATGACTACTTTAGCTTCAACCGCAATAATACACAAGCACACAATAGATACAAACTTAAGGTAAACAGCTCCAAACTCGATTGCAGAAAATAAGACTTCAGCAACAGAGTGGTAAATGCCTGGAATACACTATCTGACTCTGTGGTTACTTCCCCAAACCCCCATAACTTTAACCTTAGACTGTCTACTGTTGATCTCACCCCATTCCTACCGCCTCTGTCCTACTAACCCCAATTATTCGTATCCTTATCCTGTATTCATAATCATATTTATACTTATATCTGTTATCTTATATGTGTTTGACAAATAAAGAAATAAAAATAAAATAAAATTCTAACATTATTTTGAAATAATGAAACATCAGGAGTTTCTTGCTACAATTTTGGCAAAAGTTGTACTTTTTTATGGTAATGATTTTGGATGATAATATAAATTATGATATTTTATAGTCAAATGTCTAGTCAAGGGCAAAGGAATGGAAAAGGTCCTGGGGGGTGGAGAGTGAGGGTAGATATATAGAAAGAAAAAAAGGAAAATGTAAATATTATGCATTAGAATTTAGAGAAAAAACTTAAAGGCCACTAATAAAGGTTTATATAGTTATGGGTGGCTTTAATATTTTTCTATCTCTCTAACTGAAGACTGCTTGATAGTGGTTGTGTTGAATGATGATGGCAAAAGTTGTCCTAATGTTAAACAAAACATATTTGGACTAAAAGACCTCCAAAGTCCCTTCCAACTCTGTTATTCTGTTAATTATTTATTATTCTGAATCACCTAGAGTTGACTTGCAGTTGGGCAGCACCTACATGGAATTAAATAATTAAACAAACAAACGAATAAATAAATAACTCAATTAAGAGAGTTAAAACTTATGTTTCTGGGATGTCTTTCAGCTTAATTTGCAACCCTATCCTGTTCATCAATAAATTAACACCACTAAGTTGACTGGGGTCTGTTCAGTTACACATGCATGCATTTGAAGCTAAGTTGTAACGTGTGCATCTTTGAGGAATAATAGTTGAAATAGAATACCGTATGAGACCAGAATAGAAACACAAGAAGTGAACTGGAGGGTTAAAAAAATGAAGCACATGCTCAAGGTCTTCAAACTTAAAGGAAGATGACTAGGAATTTTAAATACGGAACGATCTGGAGATAATTTGAAAAAGATAAGGACATAGTAGTTGTAAATGCTAATGCCTATCCTAACTCCATTTCTAGCCCTGTTTATGAATTTGAGTTTTTACTGTTACTGAGTTTATACACAGAAACACTGTGAAGTCACTTTCGTTTTAAAAACTGTAATATGCATACGTGAGTCAAAACTACATCAGGAACCTCAAAAGAAGTTTGGATTATGTGTCGGTGTGAGTCGTGTGAAGGCTGTGCTAAGTCATATTCTTTTGATATTCTTTATGGAAATGACTTCTACGTGCGCTCTTGAACAAAACTGCAGAAAGAGACTTTCAGAATCTAGAAGCTACAGTGCTTCTTGGCCTCTTGATTAAATCAAGTCTACCAATATAACACCCAAATCAGAACATTGAACATGACAGTTTTGTGAAAGTTATTGAAGTTTCCTACCCTTGTTCTGAATATGCAAGTAAGATTTTTTTTATATTCAAAAAAGATTCTTATGTAAAGAATTATCCTCCATTTTATACACAAGCTTTATTTTCAGAAGTTTCCAGCACACTGTATCAGTAGCAGGCTGAAAAAGATCTTGACATAGCTTCATACCTATATGTGGAGCATCAACAGAAAATTGGTCGTTCTTTATACCTCACAGTTTCCTCCTCTGCAAAGTGAAAATTGCAATTTAAAAAAGGATTGAAGATAATTTATTTGTCCAAGGAACCAGAATGAAATTATAATTAATTGTTGTTGTTAGTCACGAAGTCGTGTCCGACCCATTGCAATCCCATGGACAACGTTCCTCCAGGCCTTCCTGTTCTCTACCATCCTCTGGAATCCATTTAAGCTCACGCCTACTGCTTCAGTGACTCCATCCAGCCACCTCATTCTCTGTCGTCCCCTTCTTCTTTTGCCCTCAATCGTTCCCAGCATTAGGCTCTCGCAAAACAAGTTTCAAGGAAACCAGTGGAAATATATTAAGGACATACAGGAAGTCCTTGACTTACAATTGGGACTAGAACTCCATTTGCTAGGTGATGTGTATTTTAAGTAAGTAATCATGTGACTGTGATGGATTTTAAAACCTTTTTTGCTATGATCGTTAAGGAAATCACATGGTTGCTAAGTGAATCTGGTTTTCCCCATTGACTTTGCATGTTGGAAGCTGATGGGGAAGGTCGCAAATAGTGATCGTGTATCCCTGGGACACTATAATAAATACATACTAGTTGCCCAGCACCCGAACTGCAATCATGTGACTGTGGGGATGCTGCAATAGGCAATAAGTGTGAGGACTGGTCATAAATCACTTTTTTTCAGCACTGTCATAACTTTAAACAGTCTCTAAATCAGGGGTCTCCAAACTTGGCAACTTTAAGACTTGTAGACTTCAACTCCCAGAATTCCTCAGCCAGCTTTGCTTTCCGGGAGTTGAAGTCCACAAGTCTTAAAGTTGCCAAGTTTGGAGACCCTTGCTCTAAATAAATGATTTTAAGTCAAGGACTATCCCTGTAACATATTGCTGATATGAAGACTTTTGAATAGTATAATTTTGAGCAAAAAAAACAAAAAAACAAAATCAGAGTTAAAGTCTGTAGGAGCAGAGCTGTCATGTGGGCCTTTTATAATTCAAAACTGCACAGGGAGTTATTGGAACACCCATGTTTGCCCATGTTACATCACTCATTTCCAAGCTGCTCTGATTCTCAGTAGGCTTCCAAACCCAATTCAAGGTGCTGATTATGACTTACAAAGCTCTTCATGGAATGGAACCAGGTTATTTGCAGGATCACCTCTCTCCAATTCTTTCTATCTGTCCCATTGGATCTAGCAGGGTTCCAGGTCCCACCTGTTAAACAGTACCATCAGATAGAACCCAGGAAGTTTGCCTTCTCTATTGCAGTGCCTCTCACCTGGAACGCTATTGTGGGGCCCTGACTGTTGAATCGGGTATTGGCGTGGAATAACGACTGAGGCAGACTAACTCAAACACAGCTGTTTATTGTTTAACAACAAGTAACCAGAATGCAACAAGAACAACTTGTGACAGAACCGCTATTTATACCATCAGCTGTCAGAGTTGTAGCCAATGGTTAACGCTTACGTCTCCCGCCAAAAGAGCTGTCAATTTGTGGCCAATCAGAGGCTCTTCCTGGTTGCTGGTGGCAACAGGCAGAGAACGCTACACTGACCCTGCTAGCAAGTCACAACTTTTTGAAGATCTGGCTCAGTGGTGGGTTGCCCCGGTTTGGACTGGTTCTATAGAGCTGGTAGTAAAACCGTTGGGAGGCTCCGCCCACCGACCCTGACATCATCAAGAAGCTTCTGTGCATGCGCAGAAGCTTCTGTGCATGCGTAGAAACACGCTCGTGTGGCTCCGTTGCAAACCGGTAGTAAAGGTAAGTAGAACCCACCTCTGATCTGTCTGTTCATTGAGCATAAAGTCTGGAGGTTAGGTGTGATTTTGTGCTGATTTGCTTGCCATCAGTGGAGTTGGTTTGCCTGTCATTTCATTAATAATTGTGGTTTGTAATGTTTTTGTTTTTATTTAGCCTTGGTGGCACAGTGGTTAGAATGCAATATTGCAGGCTAAGTTTGCCCATTGCCAGGAGTTTGAACCTCATGGGCTCAAGGTTGACTCAGCCTTCCATCCTTCTGAGATCAGTAATGTCAGGTCCCAGATTGTTGGGGGCAATATGATGATGTTGTAAACCACTCAGAGAGTGCTGTAAAAGCACTTGTGGAGCGGTATATAAGTAAGTGCTATTGCTATTTGGTATTAATCCTTTCTGCACTGCTTAGAATTGCAATTGTAAAATGGATAGCTATAAAGCGCATAAATTTATGGACATCTCTAAAATTCTGTTTGCACTTTGTCATAATGGGGTACTGAGTGTAGATTAATGAGAGAGAAAAATGAATTTCAACAACCGTAGAATTAGGCTGCAGCATAACAAAATTGACAAAAGTGAATACTTTCTGAATGCACTGTAAACCCAATAAATCAAAGAAAGTGCTCTAACAGTACAGGAGCACAAGCAAAGAGGCAGATGCCTATAATAAGACTAACCCAACAATAGCAATCACCATTAGGACCCCAGCAAGGACACAGATGCTGATGAAGACAAAGTCACTGGTATCTTGAGCCTTGCTCTCATAGACATCTGCTACTCCTACATCCTTTGGCTGGGACTCTACCAGATTCTCAGCATACTGGTTCAGCCTGTAGGGATTAGAGCCAGAGATCAGATTCACAAGGGCCTCTTTCCTTTTAGGCTCACATTGCACTTCGTATTGGTGAATATCCTCCTGGTTTCCATCGGAAAAGTCAATGTACAAAATGCTGACAATCACAGATGTGTTGTTCCTTTTCTAAACGAGGGAAGAAAAGAATGGGTTTTAAAAATAAAACAGTTTCTGGTACACAAAGCTTTGAATACAGATAAATAAAGTCCATTAGACGAAGCTGAAGATGGGCTACTACAAGTGACAAATTATGGCTTTCAACATTCAGTCCTGTAGTGCCAGGCGGGAAGCAAAACTGGATGCTTTTCGAGCCGTTGCTGGGCTGCTTGGCACAGCTTCCCAGCTGCATTTGGCTTGAAGATTCATATATTGTGCAAACCTAAAAGGAGACAGGTGGCAAGACGACTTAACAAACTTATAGGTAAGGTTTTGGATGGGAAATTGTGCAATAATTTTACAACTGCTCAGTGTGATAAATGGGTAGGCTGGCTAGAAATAATACTAAGCCTTGTGGGTGTGCAGATGAAGTTTTGGGTAAAAAAACAATGCCAATATTTTTGTGACCACATACTGAGATAAGGATCCACTTAGAATGTATTATAAAACGATTTAAATAGAACCATGGCGTGCAAATCATTTAACCTGCTTAGGTGTTTTTATTTTTATTTCTGGGATCACCACTGGCAGGGAAATCTTCTGTACCTGCCTTCATGATCTATAAAAGAATATGTTTTATAGGTACCTCCCTTGCGGGACAGCAATCTGGACAGCCCTGACTTTTTGGGCCTTTGGGAAGGCTGTTTTCCCCCCGATAGGTTTTAAGGGGCATATTGGTCGGGGAGCCCCATATAGGACTCCTTGATTGAAGATAATGCATGAGCTGTCTCAGCTTTTGTATTTGTGCATTTGTTATGTTTGCTTGTACTTGTTTTTATGATCTTTTTATTGTTTTCTAGTGTGTTCCACCCAGAGTTATTTGCTTAAGACTGCTGGCATGATAAAGTTCTTAAATAAATAAAGTAACATAGATGAACTGAAATTCATAATATAAACAACCATCCTTCCTTCCCTGGTGATAAATGTCCGGTTTATATGCACTAAAATTCTGGGGCCAAACTGATTACCGTGAAGTAGGACATCCATTATGACTTTTTTAAAAAAAACTTAAAAATAGCAGCAGGAGAGTGATGCCTTAATTGGATTGGCTAGCGATTGGTGTCCCTATCGAGACACTGTCTATCTGGAAGCAGTTCATTATCAATGGAGGATTTTCTCTCAATGCAAAGAAGCAGAATCATCAATAGGACCTCAGTAGGAAATGAGAGAGTTAAGTTCCATTTCCCTGCCTCTGGTGATCCCAGAAATAAAAATACCCAAGCAGACTAAATACAAAAGATGGAATGTTAAAACTAGTTTGGCCCTCTGTTTTTTATTATATTATCTGAGCACGTTTTACATAAAAAGTGAACATCTGGAATTATTTTGCTTAGTAAACAGCCTATAGCTTTCCATATGAACTAATGCTTTTCTTCACAATTT
Organism: Pantherophis guttatus; assembly: GCF_059756535.1. Taxonomy (NCBI): domain Eukaryota; kingdom Metazoa; phylum Chordata; class Lepidosauria; order Squamata; family Colubridae; genus Pantherophis; species Pantherophis guttatus. The sequence goes on from NC_142065.1 coordinate 64,296,034, forward strand.
CTTTTTTAAAAAATCAATTCCTCAAACTATCAGCCAGAGAATGAGAATAATGGGCTTGTGTCCTTGAAAGAAAGTAAACCACAATCACCTTTCTTATATAGTTTTACATAATATATAGGATAGAGAGGAAAGAAAGAAAGAAAGAAAGAAAGAAAGAAAGAAAGAAAGAAAGAAAGAAAGAAAGAAAAAGAACAGAAGAGGAGGAGGAGAAGAAGCCTACAACCATAAATAAAATAAAATAATAATAAATTAGATATAGAGCAGGGGTCTGCAACCTTAAACACTCAAGGAACCATTTGGAACAGTTTCCCACAGAAATGAAAACACCAGAAGCCACAAAACCTGGGTGGGCATGGCCAACTCAACGTCACTCACTTCCACCAGTCACATGACCCTCACCTAGCCACACCAACCCAGCCGGTCATTAGGGCAGAGAACTGGTTGTTAAAAACTACCGGGAACCACAAAACCCTTTTGACATCTCTCTCTCCCTCCCTCTCTCTCTCCCTCTCTGTCTGTATCTCTCTATGTCTCTCTCTCTCCCCCTCTCTCTGTATCTCTCTGTCTCTGCCCTGGCCGCTTCTCCATCCCCCGCCATCGCCCTTACCTTCTCAGGCCATGCAAGGAGTGACTGGGAGGGGAGGGTGAGGGCGGGGCCAGCCAGTGGTGGGCACCCGATAGGGAGCCACAGCAGAGGGCCCAAAGAGCTGCACGCGGCTCCGGAGCTGCAGGTTGCTGACACCCGGTATAGAGGAAGAGCCAATATCTCAATGACTACTTGAGCAAATGGATGCTTCAATAGGCATTGAGCAAAATTATATGGTCTGAGTCAGTAGAGAGTTAAAGATATGAATAGAGGTCTACACCACTTATAGTTTCATGTCATAAATTACCATATCCTATATGTACATCCAATACATAAAAAGGCAAGTTAACATTTTTTTTTATCTTCCTCTCTAAAATATCAGAGACTGTTTTTTTTATGTGTATGTATGTGAGTGGATATATAACTATCAGGAATCTTTTGCATGCTCCTTTGAGTAAGTTCCTTGGCAATATATCAAAATATCTAGGACAGATGATTCAATATATTAAATAAACATCTATATTAGATGACCTATTCTTCAGTAATAATCATTTTCGACTTCAGCTTTAATTGTCCAATGATACAAATATAGCATTGTTAATTTCATGAACATGTTAGTCTTGCAGTTTCTAATTATTTGCGCTCAGCTAGCAAAGCAAAGGAGGACTTCAGAGGACTTCAGAGAAGAGGATTTTCCTCACCAATCCTCTGAAACACATTCAGCAGCAGATGCTATTGTGATCAAGATGTTACAGGAGCAATAGACCTTTCTATGGTTTTCATAATAACACAACTGCTGCTATATGTGGGAGGTGGGTAGACAGCTCCTTTCATCTTGGCTCAGCATTAGTAGCTAAAACTCTGCCCTTTCCACACAGATAATGTACTTGCGGTTCCATGCCACAGGTTTCAAATCTTGCATGTATCCGAAAGGTCAAGCCAACCACTTGCGCAGGGCAGGAGGGGATTCCTAAGTAGATTTTATTTCGCTCCAGCTGGGCCAAAGACTGTGTGGGGATTTGGATATGAAACTCTGTTCTTGTGCAGCTGACGTTCATAGGGACAACTACATTGAGGAGAAACAAAACAAAGAAGGAATCTCTGAAATTACAAAATCATAACAAACAACCAGTGACAATCTCTGGAGTTAATGCGCCTGGCACAACACTATCTATAAAGTCAATAACAACATCCTCTCTTCTAATCTAAAGTCTTACACATGCAACAAATCACTATTTGATCCAGTTTTAGAGATAATAAACCATATTTGTCTACTATATGGTAGATATAACCTATCTTGTAGTTCTTGCTACAACTCCCCATGTAGTGTCCCATAGATTACAATATTTTGGGAATCTGTATGAAATATATCAACCCAGAGAGTTTTCTGCTAGACATTAGATGGATGTGACCGGGTTGTGAAATTGATTAGGAAACAGGGTAAGAGTTGGGATCTCATGATCTCTAGTTTTCCCAAGTAATTGGTGGGCAGCAAAAGGTTGCTGTTGTTTTTAAAAATCTGACCAAGTATACATGACTCTGTATATGTCTTTTCAGTCAGAATACTGAACTTAGAAAGCACCATCAATGCATTACCTGACTCTATGGTTTCTTCCCCAAACCCCCAAAACTTTAATCTTGGACTGCCTACTGTCGACCTCACCCCATTCCTAAGAGGTCTTTAAGGGGCATGCATAAGCGCATCAGCGTGCTTACCATCCCTGTCCTAATGTTCCCTTTTATTCATATCCATTTCATGTATTCATAATCATGTTTATGCTTAAATCTGTTATCTAATACATGCTTGACAAAATAAATAAATAAAATAATAAATAAAATAAAATAAATTCTTCATCAAATCTGGGCCCAAAGGAATTGGGTGGCAATATATCCCAATTTCTCCAGAGGAAGAACATCAAAAATTTGTCCAAGATAGACTTCCCCCTTAGCAGTGACAGTTTTGAAAATCCCTACATGATAGGAATTTTCCCCTCATGTCTTCCCTTGGATTTAACTGATATGTGACAACTAGCAAGGTTGTTGAACATTCCTAGAAGGAGGAAGGACATAAATACACATCCCTTCTTGGACAAATCATAAGTAAAAGAGCACAAAAATGCAATGTTTCTCCAAAATTCCTTGCATCTTTGAAGGGATATCTAAAAACAAATATCTCTACTAAACTGAATGAGAGCTGGTACAAAGAAATGCATACTGTATAGTATTTCCCAAGCATTACATTTAACATGTAACCTTCATAGTCCTTTCAATTGCTCAGGTAGTTTTAATATCTTCTGCTCATGGTCCAAATTCAATACATACAGTATTGGGCTGTTTTGTGCATCCTGTGCTTCAGTTATATTTTTAGAAAGCTGACATCATCACGAAGTCTCCCACACTATAGATCTTGCTATACTGGAAAAGCCAGTGTTCATTACTTCAAGATTTAAAGTAAGAACGTTATCTGTTTCTGTTCTGATATACTACCAGCCAATGTAGATTACCTCACATATATGCCAAGCCCTAAAGGAAAGAGAGCCCTTTAAAAAAAAAACTAGATTGAAAAAGAAGTTATATGAAAGAACAGAAATATTATATTGGTGTTTAATTACCCTAAGTATCTAACAATTATATCAACACCTATTACATAAAGTATTTTTTTCAAACAGTGGTATACATTAGTCGTCTTCCAATACTTGAGGGGTTGCCACAGAGAGGAGGGGATCAAGCTGTTTTCCAAAGCTCCTGAACGCCAGACAAGGAATAATGGATGGAAACTGAACAAGGAGAGATTCAACCTAGAAATGAGGAGGAACTTTCTGAGAATTAGAACAATCAGCCAATGGAACAGCTTGCCTTCGGAAGTTGTGGGACCTTCATCACTTGAGACTTCCAAGAAAAGATTGGGCTGCCATTTGTCAGAAATGATGTACGGTCTCCTGCTTGAGGAGTGGGGTTGGACTAGATGTCCTATAAGGTCCCTTCGAACTCTGTTAATCTGTTAAATTATGAAAAATTGGTACTGGGTGGAACTAAAGTAGGACAAAACAAAACAAAAGATGGATGCTTTATCCAATTAATCCTTGTTTAGTGACTGCCATTACAATAGTGATGAAAAAGTAATTTTACAACCATAACCTTTGCAGGTCTATAAAGCAAAGAAAAATTGAAGTAAGATTATAAGCGTTGTCCTAGTTTCATTTAGTGACTGTTTTACCTCATACTGAAGTTGCCAATCTAAGTTGTGGTCACTGAACAAGGGCCACCAGTAGTAAAATCATTATTGTTATTATTAGTAATTTCTATATTAATTCAGACTCCTATCTCTTGCCTGTATATACAGGTAATCCTCGATTTACGACCACAATTGAGCACAAAATTTCTATTGTTAAGTGAGATTTTTGTTAAGCGAGCTTTGCCTCATTTTACAACCTTTCTTGCAGTTGTTAAGTGAACCACTACAGTTGATAAATTAGTAAACTGGTTGTTAGGTGAATCTGGTTTTTCCATGGACTTTGCTTGTCAAAAAATCACAAAAGCTGATCCCATGACACAACAACAATGGCCATAAATATGAACCAGTCGCCAAGCATCTGAATTTTAATCCCATGATCATGGGGATGCTGCAAAGGTCATTACTGTGAAAAATGGTCATAAACCACTTTTTTCATTGCTGTTATACCTTTGAACGGTCATTAAATGAACTGTTATAAGTCGAGGACTGTATATATATTAGAATAATTAATCAGTGGAACAACTTTCCCTCAGACATTGTGAATGCTCCAACACTGGAAGTTTTTAAGAAGAGATTGGACAACCATTGGCCTGAAACAGTATAGGCTTCCTGCTATCTACATCATAGATAAGGGAATAGTTTTGTATAGAGATGAACAATTGTATAGTGGAGTTTTATATAACTAGCAGCAATAATATAAGCAGATCATCCATTTAAAATCTAAATTTTCAGGACCAAGAAGGTGGTCAGACATAGAACTATGTCTAGAATTTATCTAAAATATATTGTGGTAGAGATTTTTCCAGTTGTGGTCTCTGCTTTTGCTGCAGTGTTGAAAACTGGTAACCACAAAAAGGCCAATGAAGAATCCCGAAAGAGTAATCAGGTTGAATTTCACATGATGAGCTGAACTAAACAACTAAATTTTTGGCTCACCAATGTTTCTAGAGATTAACACCACTGTACATACTGGGCAGTAGCTCCATTTATATTGAAGCGGTGCTTGGAAAAAAAATATTTCCCTTTGTGATTGTGAGTTCATTCTTCACTGCATAGTGAGAAATCTTGGAATAATTTCATATCCCTAACACCAGTTTAATTTCCTCAGTGTTGGGGGAAAAAGGGTGCATTTCTAACCTATTCATTTTGGGGGATAGAGGGCCCAGGGCAAAGGAACAGTTAATGCTGAGCTGTTGCCTTCTGCTAACACATAACAGATGGGTCTCAGACCGATCCCTTTATGAGTACAGAGGAAAGAAATTAGTACATATTCCAGGACTTCATATTTTAGCTAGAAGAAAAAATTAGAAAAATGCATCTATAGTTTGAGATGATGCCACTGATGTGTGTTTGTGGAATAATGATTAAACATAATTCTTATATATAAATAAGGTAAAAATCCTGTTTTACATACTGGACATTTTTTAACATCCTCAAAATACTAAGACTGATATATGTGTGGATGTAAAATTAGGACAGAAAAATAATTGGCAAAGAAAGTAGACGGTCCTGAATATCTCAACCGAATTTTAAATTGGCTAGAAAAATAAGGCAACCCAAATAATGAAGTTGTCTTCATTTATGCTGAATATCTCTGGAACTGCTCTCAGGCCATAAAGCTGGACATTCTGCTGGGGTAGAAAAAAATTATACCCAATATTAACACAATAAAATATAATAAAATTCTACAGTAAAAATAAAAGCATATATGATCAGCAAAATCAAAAACCCTCATAAAGATGCAGTTCCTGGAACAGTCAAGAAGTTGCTGAGGCAACAGGAGACCTATTCATGGCCATGTAGAGTTTGGGTGAAGGTGGGGATTTTTCCAATTAAAAAATTCAAATCTAGAACAATTAAAATGATACTTTTAGCAGGTTCTAATTCAAACTGGAACCTTCTGGTACATTTAAGAGCTTGCTTATACATAACAATAGGAAAAAAAATAAAGTTGGCTGATACCTATATCTATACAATGTATAAATTAGTTACTGTGGAGGTCATTATTCAGGGAAAGCTGATTTCCATATAGCAGCATTGTAGAAACTTTATGAGCTAATTCAAACTATTTTGCTTTTCTCTTGATCCTCACATTTTTATTTTATTCCACATGGTTTATCCAATAATAGATCTTACCTCCATAATATGCTACCAAGAAACCTCGGTTGGCTGTATTCCTATCAGTGTGAAGGACCAACAGCAAGTTGTTTCTACTAGATATAATTGGAGATAGCATTTCTCTCCCACACCACTTTCCTAGCAGAGATGCCTTCTCAGTACCTCCATCAAACACAGCCAAATGGTCATAATCACAACCATCTGTCAGGCTGTTCCGTCCCTCGAGATCCAGGTCCAGGAAAAAAACTTTGATTCGATAACCTAGCGGCAGCTGGATGGTCCATCGACACTTGATATTATTGGGGTAAGAGTGTGGATATTGAGGACTGGAGAAATTTCCTTTGACAGCGGTATACACTTCCTGACATGCACCTGCATTGCAAGGGAAAAACAAATGAAATACAATGGCAAGCAACAAAAACATTTGTTTTATTGTGTAGGATCACCTAGAAATTTATTCTTCAAATTTTGTCCTTTACTTCAATGCATTTTTAAATAGCTTTCACTCTGCTCAGACTTGGTTTGAAGCTATGATACAAGGGATACAAATAATAGACCATTAAATTTGTGGCCTAACCTAAAAGTAGCTAGAACTAGAAAAGGGGGCCACTATGAGTAGCTGATAGTACCCTGTTTCCCCTAAAATAAGACACCCCCTGATAATAAGCCCAATTGAGTTTTTGAGGGCATGCACTAAAATAGCCCCCACTGAAAATAAGCCCTCCCCGAAAATATTTAAATGCATGCGCAGACAGTCCCTGCCATTTCCTCTGGTTTCCTCCATGTGCCCCAAAATAATAAAACATCCCCGAAAATAAGGACAAGCGCTTATTTCAGGATTCAAAAAATATATATAAGACAGGGTCTTATTTTCGGGGAAACACGGTAGGAAGCAGCTATCTAAGCCTATCATTGTCAGAAGCCAATGCCATGAGAATTTTATGCTGCAGTTTGGTCTAACATTGTCAGCCATTCAAGACAGACCAGATTAGGAAACCAAAGTCATGTATGCTAATACTACTTTTATTATAAGGTTACAGTCACAGAATCTTGCAAATGTGAATGCATTTCCTCCCCCCATCTTATCTTCGTGTTAAGTAGGGAGGTTCTTGTCTGAGACAAGTTACTCAGGTTACAGTTTTGGCCCAGATTCAGATTTCTTTTATCTAACTATCCCAAGATGCTTTTCTAAAAGGTAAGGGGACTTTCTTGGTTTTTTTCTTTGAAAACGTTTCATTTCTCATCCAAGAAGCTTCTTCATTTCTTCAAGGATGAAATATTCTTTGATTTCATGCTTCCTCACCACCACCACCAAAGTGGCGCAGTGGTTAGAGTGCAGTACTGCAGGCTACTTCAGCTGACTGCTAGCTGCAATTCAGCAGATCGAATCTCACCGGCTCAAGGATGACTCAGCCTTCCATCCTTCTGAGGTGAGTAAAATGAGGACCCAGATTGTTGGGGGCAATATGCTGACTCTGTAAACCGTTTAGAAAGGGCTGTAAAAGCACTATATAAGTCTAAGTGCTATTGCTATCACTATCCAAATGCTTTTCTTCAGCCTGTCTCATACTTTTTATGCTCCTGGGATTTTTTACTCATATTTTGTGGTCAAGATATCTTCTGATTATGTACCACATATCCTAAACTGGTCTAAAGCTTAGGTTCTCCAGAATATAGTACCCTGTTTCCCACAAAATAAGATATCCCCTGATAATAAGCTCAATCGGGCTTTTAAGCGCATGGCAATAAGGCCAAGTGCTTATTTCAGGGTTCAAAAAAATATAGGACAGGGTCTTATTTTCGGGGAAACACGATAAATAACGTGGCAGAACACTCAGAAAAAATATTCAGCATACTAAAATAATGATAACTTTATCAGATGTAAATGAATAGTAGAGTTAAGGTCATATTGCCTTACCTAGTATTGGGGGAGTCCTTCTATTAAGAATGCACAGAAGGTTTAAGACTCATTAAGAAGGCTGGAAAACTTTGAGTTTCATACACAAACACACACACACACACACACATTTTTCCAAAGATCTAAAAAAATTATTTGATGTTATTTTCCAAGAAGGTTCCAAAAATCATTTCATCATTTCGTATTATAATATTGATTTGTGATAAATATTAATTTTTGCACCATACCTGAAAAGAAATACGCCTTGAAGCCTTTGTTAGCAATGTTAAAATCTGATTTGAATACAACCAAAAGTTCACGTGCAGAAGATACCGCCTCTGGAGGTTTCGTGTTTCCACAGTAGTAACTGAGAAGAGTATCCTCCATTGTGGGCCCATCAAAGATGGCCACATAGTCAAAATTACACTGCTCGCTGTGTTCCATCTGGAAGTCAACAAAAATCAGTTTGATGACAGAATTGGACGTTCCCTGGATGACCCAGTGGCACTCAGCATTATTGGGATAATTCTCTGGGTAATCGGGGCTTGTGATTGATCCAGACAATCCTGTGAGCACACCCCCACAAACATCTGGAAGCAAGAAAATACAATATGTATTAAAATAAGACACAGAGATAGAAATAAGGAAAGTTCCTATGTGGATTCCAACCGCATTCTTCTGCATCACAGAAAATAATCTTAACCAGGCAAGGAAACACTGGAGGAGTAGAGGAAATAAGGAGTGCTATGGATGGGAGGTAATAAACAGGAATTTGTATGTATAAAAATATAAGTATTTGAGGCTGAATATGATAAATAAAATTAGTGAGAGGCAGGAATCAGAAGCCAGAGAATTGTCCAGATTATGACTGAATGAAAGAGAATATATGTAGCTCAGGGTGGAATTTACTCTTACTAGTAACCCCAAATGCAGCCTAAAATAATTTCCTATTTTCAAATTGTTTACTCTGGAGTAGTCACATTGAAATCCATAAGCTTTCCTTCCGCATCACTAATGGTTTGGAGATTCCAGCCAGGAGTTTCAATTGTTGGGTCATTTCTGCTTTCAGTTACAACAAGATAATAAGGAAGAAGCAATTAAACTACAATGGGAGGAAAAGCAGGATAAAGCCTGAAACCTTTTCCTGCTGCTGTTTTTTTCCCTGAGTGGGAAAAAAAATCCAGTGTGATTTCTGGATCTTTTGGATCAATGTTCATGAAACACCTTTGAGAAAAATGAAGAATATATTTGTGTGTTTGTGCGCACACACCTGCGCTCTGAGTGCACTACTTAAAAAAAAATCATTAAAACTTTGCATTTTGCATTATACTATCTGATGATCCCACGATGCCATTTTTAAAGCTTTAATATAGAATGGTAACTGCTTTTGAGGGAAGTCTGAGCAAGGTTTTTGAAGCAGTTTGAACTCCAAAAATGACTGGCAAGTTCCAGAAACAGTTCCTGTTCAGCTATAAAACCGATGAAGTGATTTTTGCCATTTTGCCAGTTTCATGCTAGGGTGAGGATTTCAGAGAAGGCTTGCTGCCTGAGCAGTTCAAAATAGCTAATACACATCATGAAACTTTAATGAAATGTCATGTTACATTTATTTATTAAATTATACCCTGCCCTTTATTCAAGAGCTCATCATTCTCTTTATGCCCCAACTGTTCTATAGAGTAGGCTGAGCTGAGAGAGACTGGTTCAAAGACGCCCAGGGAGCTTCTGTGACTGAGGGTGGATTTGAACTTGGTCCTCTTGAGTCCAACATTTAACTTGTGAACAACACTGGCAGAGAATGAACACTACTTAAATGGATATTCTGAAATATATGGCATATATAGCATTAATATTCTTACATTCAGTCTCTTTAAGAGAGTTATTTCTAGAATTCAGAGGAAAAGTAAAAATAGTTTAATTTATTTGTATCCCACCTTTATTATTTATAATAACTCAAGGAGGTAAACATATCCAACACACCTCTCTCCTCTTATTTTCCCCACAACCACAACCCTGTGAGGTAGGTTAGGCTGGAAGAGAGTAACTGGCCCAGCTGGTTTTCATGGCTAAGACAGGACTTGAACTCACAGTCGTCCCACTTTCTAGCCTGGTACCTTAACCACTAGATAAATTGGCTTGGAATAACTTAGACTACCAAAGTTATTTCTAAGCTCCATAAAGATGACTGGAATAAACTGTTTAATTACATGTTGTTGATTTCAAGAAAAATATAAATATCTAAGTCTGAAAAAGATGGCAGGTTGCTTTCTAGATGCTTTTGATAGTTTTGAAGGATTTCCCAAAGGCCAGAGGAAAAGAACAAAACTGCATTCATTATTAAACTGAAAAAGAACTCTATTTAAAGCTAATTAAGGAATAATTTCTTGAAATATAGAATAATAGCATATTGCATCTGGAATCATGGGAAGTTGCACCTATTCTACAAGAGAAACTGAAAGCACCAACCAGTCAAAAGAATTATACACATTAAGGCATAGCGTGCTTTAACAACCACTGAATTAGTGGTCAGGTTTGGACAATATTTTAAGCATAACCTATTTTGCAGAGCATAATGGCCAAGTTCTCACATCACATAAAGTCAGAATCAAACTAACTACATTATGTCTTAGAGATGTGTGTGTCAAATCAGGGGTGAAATTCAGCAGGTTCTGACAGGTTCTGGAGAACAGGTAGTTGAAATTTTGAGTAGTTCGGAGAATTGGGAAATACCACCTCTGACTGGCCCCAGAGTGGGGTGGGAATGGAGATTTTGCAATATCTTTCCCCTGCCACGCCCACTAAGCCACAGAACCTGTAGTAAAAAAAATGAATTTCACCACTGTGTCAAATGCTGGGTTTATACATCCCTCTAAGCATTAATGTGGTTCACTTGGTTTAGACTTATTAAGATCCACAAACAGTTAGAAAATCAGTTTGCTTATACACTGTCTATCCTGCTTCATCATTGCAAAAATTCCAGTGTGGGGCCTTTACATATTGCCTGAAATTGCTTCACCTCATCCTTTGTAGAAACTTACTGCTTCTCAAGCACCCTATACCAGCAAAATGATACAGGTTCTACAATACTACTGTATGATGTAGTACTCTTAAGAAAAATCCAGTTGAAAACAATTCTGACCTTTTTGGTAAACTGCTGAGAATCCTTGACTGGCCACATGGTTATCTGAGTGAAATATTAGAGTCATGATATTCCAGGATGAGGTAAATGGTGGAGGAAAACTTGTGCCACAAAATTTACCAAGCAGATTTCCTTGGTCTTCAGAAACCCCATTAAAGATCTTGATGTAATCAAATTCGCAATTATCATGATATTCCAGGTCAAAATGTTGAAAAGTGAGCAGTACAGAGGATCCTTCTGTTACCACTATGAGCCACGTACAATCTGTATCATACGGATAAAGTCCTGGGAAATTTGGGCTTGAAATATTGCCGTATGGTGCTGACAGAAGTCCACCACATTTAATGCCTACAGAAAATATCAACATTCGAAGAATAATAGATTAGCAACTAGAACAGCCCACATTCTGGATGTTGCTCCCTCTTGTTCTAAAAACTTGTTAAAATGCCTGCACTAACTGATATTCCCAGATAGTTTTTTCCCTCCCAAACTAACCAGGCCTGACCCTGATTATTACACTTCAAGATAAAACATGAGCTGGTGAATTTCTAATTACCTAGTTCCCTTTTAGAGAATGCAAATCAGGGATAGATCAATTTTTGAGGATTGAGGCTATCCTTTTTTTTTCTTTTAAAAAGAAAGGTATGATGTTTCCAAAGTAAGTGAGCTAAAATGGGCTGATTTTGATGTTTTTAAAGGAATTCTGTGCAGACCCGCACAGAATGAACCTCAAGTCTGCAAGTTAGTCATGTCACTCATTACAAAAAAGAATATTTCTGTATGACCTCATTTTATTGGAAGAATCTGGAGCTATAAAATGGACACTTTACGAACACATGCAGATTGTGCATAATAGGCTATATTGCTTACTTAAGATGCTATACCTACCATTGACTCTGGACATTTTCCCAATAGTGAATTAAAAGTAAAATATTTTTTCAATGCTTATCTAAAACTCATTTGACAATTTTTTAAAGATTCTGATATCCCATCTTTTTTATTTTATAAATAATTCAAAATAGCAAACATATCTAATACTCCTTCCTCCTCCAATTTCCCCCACAATCACTACACTGTGAGGTGAATTGAGTTGAAAGAGTCTGACTCAAGTTATTTTTATTCACTGAAGTCAATTTACACATGCTAAATCGGTCTTGGGAATAGTTTTGATATATACAAACAAATGACTAAAGATACTAAACATGCCATAGTGTAATGTTCTGTGCTAATCCTTCAAGAATTTGGGAGACTTGGTTGACTGAAAAGAATATTTAAATAAAACTGGGTAACATGTACAGCAAATATTTTAGAGTAGGTAGGTTTATTCTTGATTGTTTCATTTAATTGTTTTAATTAAAGATCATTTGTATTCTGTTTATACCTTACAATGGGTTTTTTTAAGAAAGAAAAGCAGTGCACATATACACATTGCAAACAAGTTCCGTATGTATATAAAATTGAATTACCGAGCACATATAACAGAATTAACAACTAGAGGTTAGCTTTGTTTGGTAGTCGACATACTTAAAAGACTCCTAATTCGTAATGTATCATTACAAAATAATTTAGTTATAACAGTCAAAATGATAATTACATTTCCAAGCTTAACCATTAGTCCAATAATAGACAATATCCTCAATACGCGTTTACATCCCTAACATTTCTGGAAATTACCCATTTGGATTGTAAGTTTTGTTTTGCAGCATACACAAAAGGGCCATATTCATGTTTAATTAGAAATGAGTCTCACCAAGTTCAGTAGGATTTCACCCTGGAAGATTTGCTATGATCACAGCCATAAAAATACTTAAATGCAGGTCAAGTGTTTCCTTCTAGTGCCATTAAATAATTGTATCTTGTTTGATTCTAAACTTTTGGCAGCAATTACATGAAATCTAAAAAATTAAATTAGCTATTAGACTCCAATATACCACATAGTTCAGTTCCCATTAAAATTTTATTCAACAAATACAGAACAAATATAGAACTTGTGTGCGTGGGGGGGGAAGGGGAGTTATTCTAAAGTGTAGAACAAGAGGGCTCTGTTCATCAAATCTCTCCCTGGACCTGGGCTTCATGTCACAGTGGACTATCTTCATATCAACTTGGACCAGCCTGAATTCTTTATAGAGCTCTAGATTGGCCTTTCTGTACTGGAGTACATAACACCAGACATGTCATTAGAAGGCAAAATCATTTTATTTTTATTTTATTTATTTATATTTAAATTTATATACCGCCCTTCTCCTGAAGGACTCAGGGCGGTGAACAGCCAAAAGTAAAAAACATAGAATACAAAATTTAAAAACAATTTAAAAATATATTAAACAATTTGGCCCAACAATTAAAATACCCCATTTAAAATTAAAATTAAAATTAAACAATTGGAGAGTTAGGCCAACCCGGCTTGTTGAAATAAAAAAGTTTTGAGGGCCCGGCGGAAAGTACGTAAATCCGGAATCGTCCATATCTCCAGGGGGAATTCGTTCCAGAGGGCAGGTGCTCCCACAGAGAAAGCTCTCCCCCTGGGGACCACCAGTCGACATTGTTTGGCCGACGGCACCCTGAGGAGCCCCTCTCTGTGGGAGCGTACTGGCCGGTGGGAAGCTTTCGGTGGCAGAAGGCGGTCTCATAAATCATGAAACTCGTCTCACTTATTTTGGCCATGTCATGTGGAGGAAGTCACTGGAGAAAGCAATCCAAGTTTGGACTTGGTAATCAAGCTGCTGGTCACCATCAAAGCTGACATTAGCAAGAGCATAGAAAAACTCAAAGAAGTAGTGAAAGATTGCAAGATATGGAGACATCTGGCCCAAAAAATGGATATCATCATCATCATCATCATCAGATTGGGTTTACGGACAAGGTGGTCCTTGGATATCCCCCACCCCATCCATCCATCTATCTATCTATCTATCTATCTATCTATCTATCTATCTATCTCCTATATATTGTGCAACAAGGACAGATTATAAAAAATATTTAAGCTTTTCAGAAATATCATTTACTTCCCTTTCAATTTACAGTTTATTCAGTAGACCAGCTGCCTGTTAGTTTTCTGTTTAGAGTAATATGATTGGTCTTTAATATTTGTGTCTCGAATTCTTCTTCATTGCTTACATTATGATCCACTTGCATTTCATTTTGCCAACATTGGCATTTGTTTTGACATGAACAAAATTACTTTCTCCAGGCTTGTTTCCATAACCAACAGACATTATTTGTTTTTCTTCACCAGAACATGCCTTTACCGTGTCTATAAGAGAGTAATTAAACTCATCTATTATTATAACACTTTGATTACCTTAGTGGTTTCCTTATTATCCTTTTTCCTTCTATGTAAATTGGAAGATTCCACATTAGAAAAAAAAACCCTTATTTAAATATCAGTTTCATAGATATGTTTCTCCAGGACATCATGTTCTCTGACTTTATGCAATTATTCATTCTCTATGAAAACATACTTTTAAAATTGCCTTTTTCTCCTTCCTTCCTTCCTTCCTTCCTTCCTTCCTTCCTTCCTTCCTTCCTTCCCTTCCCTTCCCTTCCCTTCCTCCCTCCCTCCCTCCCTTCCTTCCTCCCTCCCTTCTCATTTATGCATTGAACATAAGTATAATTCTCTTCTCTGATTACGTTGTGAAAGTTTAACTGTTTTGACAGTTGTATTTTACAAATCTGACTCTTTCAAACAGAGTCTAATTGGGAAGACTATTTAATTGTCAGTAACATTGTGTTAAACTCTCAGTAAAAGATACTGGAAGGTAGCAAGGTGGAAAAAACACCTGTTTCTTCAGAACTGATTTTTTTTTTAAATCAAAGAAAGAGATTGGTACTTCTACAGAGTGGCATGAATTCATAATCCAGACAGGGATTTCCCCCCGCCCAGTATTTCTTTGCATATTGTAAATATTTAACCATTGTCCTTAACTTTACTCAAATAGACTTGCCTACAGATAGTACATCCTGAGAAATCAATGATATATTAATAAAACAGAAACCACATGTCTATTGTAAACTAAGACTATTGTAAACATAGTTCTAAGTATATTAACTATCTGTGAAATAGTAGGAAGTAATGAAGTAATCCTCTACTTGCCCCCATTCATTTAATGATTATTCAAAGTTACAATGGCATTGAAAAAGTGACTCATGATCATTTTTTTTACACTCATGACCATTGCAGCATCCCCATGGTCACATGATCAAAATTCAGATGCCCGGCAGCTGGCATGTATTTATGATAGTTGCAGTGTTTCAAGATCATGTGATGCCACTTGCAACCTTCTTACAAGCAAAGCCAATGGGGAAGGCAGATTCACTTAGCAGCCGTGTTACTAACAACAACTGCAGTGATTCACTTAACAACTGTGGCAAGGAAGATCATAAAATGGGGCAAAACTCCCTTGACAATTGTCTTGCTTAGCAGTGGAAATTTTGGGGTCAGTTCAGGGATGAAATCTAAAATTTTTTGCTACCAGTTCTGTGGGCGTGGCTTAATTAGTGGGTGGGGCTTGGTGGTAAGGTGACTGGGAGGGTGTGGTTTGTTGGTCAGGTGGGCGTGGCCAAGTCAATGTCACTTCTTTGCCCTTTTTTAACCTACAAAACATAACACAACACAACTGGCTCACCCACAATATAAAAGCAGCTGTGCTAGACCCAAAATGGCCCCTGCAACAAGCAGGAACTTCACACAGCCACAAAAAGCCCAAAAAACCAACTTTCACACTTTACACACACAAAATTCCACATACAGCTTTGTGAGATTTTGTGTGATTGTGTAGTTAGAGTGAAACACTACAGAAACACACTAAATCTCAGAAAGCTGCACAAATATTGTTTTATTTTTATTTTTATATAAAAGCAGCTAAATTTAAAACTTCTTAAACTTTAAATGGCTAGGTCTAAAAAAAGAACAACTAAAAAAACCCCCAATTAACTATTTTTTTAAAGCTCCCAAAGGGGAAAAAAGACTTACCCAATTGAACAGGGGTCTCCAACCTTGGCAACTTTAAGACTTGTAAACTTCAACTCCCAGAATTCTTCAGCCAGCTTTGCTTTACTGGCTGAGGAATTCTGGGAGTTGAAGTCCACAACTCCCTGCCTGCTTGATTGCAGGCAGGGAGATTCAGTTGCTTGCTGATGCCATCGATTGCAGGGATTACAGCAAGGCGTTGCGACCAGCAGCCAAAGTAAGCAAGCTGAGGGAGGGAAGGGGAGGGATTTTTGCTACCGATTATCAGGCAGAGCCATTTAAAAGGAAAAAAGTTTTTTCTTTTATATGGCTCTGGCGATCCAAGCTGAGTTGCCTGATTAGCAGGCAACTCAGCTGGGATCGTCAGAGCTTGGCTGGTCAGAGCCATTTAAAAGAAAAAAAAAGGCTCTGATGATCACGCAGCTCAGCTGGGCATGGGGGGCAGGGGCAGAGATTTTTGCTACCGGTTCTCCGAACTGCCCGCCGCCATCGCTACCTACTCGCCCGAGCCGGTCCGAACCGGGAGCATTTCACCTCTGGGTCAGTTGTGTCAAGGACTACCTGTTCTGTCATACCTAATCTTCACAGGAGGAATAGGGGAATAAATTTTCAGTCTTTTCACAGCCAGGGGTGCTATTCAGCAGGTTCTGACAGGTTCTGGAGAACCGGTAGCGGAAAGTTTGAGTAGTTCGGAGAACCGGAAAATACCACTTCTGCCTGGCCCCAGAGTGGGGTAGGAATGGAGATTTTGCAATATCCTTCCCTCAAGAGTGGGGAGGGAATGGGGACTTTGCAGTATCCTTCTCCTGGAGTAGGATGGGAATGGAGATTTTGCAGTATTCCTCCCCTGCCATGCCTACCAAGGCATGCCCACCAAGCCACACCCACAGAACTGGTAGTAAAAAAAATTGAATTCCACCACTGGTCACAACCATGACATGACATGAGTTTTTCCAATTCATCCCAATAGGGAGTGAATATTTGGATTCACTTCCAGTTGACAATTGATTGCACTTAGATCTCTAGGCTCAGTTCTACACATTTGTAAGTTTTTTTAAAAAATGTACAAATATACCCCAAACAGACTGCTGAAAACATTGCCCAAAGAGTGTCATTAGTATGCACAATATTTCTCTCAACGGCAGCTAATTTTCTGAAGGAAGTATCTCAGATGGGCATGGAAAAGAAACTTAAGACATTCTATCTAAAAAGTAAGGACTTTGCAAACTAATTGAGAATGCTGCTTCCACACCCTGAAGCCCCTTAATTTACCTGCCTTGGCATTTATTCCATTTGCTGTGCTCAAGAAAATTATGGTGAAAAAGTGTTTGAGAAGCATCTGGGGCATCCTCAGAGAAGCGAAAACAGCAAAAGTATACTCATTGTAGGCTCTCTGGAAAGGAAAAATAGCTGGAGGGCTGTCGAATTAATAATGTAATGAATAATTTATTGCTTCTTTGAATTAGTAACATGAACTGTGCTTTGCTTCCAACACTTGGTTTTCACAACCGAGATCAAATATCTCTAGCATTTACAGTGGACGAGATATCTTGTCAATATCTTATCTGTATATGGAAACTGTCAGATGTAAATGCCTTATTCTCTAATGTGTAAATAGTATATGAACGGGGTATCAGGGGTTAACTTATTCTCCACTTCTTAATGTATTCATAATTCACCACTCCCACATATAGCTCCACCCATTGTATATATAAGGAGCTACATGCACCCTTTTCCTTGCTTCTATCTGTGAATATTCAGTGAATATAGAATGCCTATTGTAAATAAAAGGAAATATATTTAAACCTTTAACTCTTACTAATCTTATTGAGTCTGATCCTGAAAATATTGCAACAAGCTGGTAGCAGAGGATGGTTAATTGACTCAATAAAAACTTAAAAATGTCTAAGAAAGATAGGCCCAACACCAGGGCCTACAGCAAAGAAATGGAAACAGAACAAGAAATAATCAACGAATCCACAAACGCAATTTCGAGAGAATCCGAAGAATACACCACTGAAGACGAAGAAATAATAGATGAAAATGATGACCAGGAGGAAATCGAGATAGAGAATAACGAACTCAGGTCAGAGATATTAAAATTATTAAAGAGCCAGAAGAATGATGAAAGCCTCATCGCGAACCTCCAAGATATGCTGAAGAACAGCGGAGCAGCGAGAGAGAAAAACATCACTAATGAAAAGTCTAAAGACCCAAAAATAGTGAGTGATATGACTGCAGAGAAAATCATTGCGAAGAAGAAAAACGGTGATCCCGCGCGAAATTTTGAATGGCAGCCATCTTGGTTTCAACAGGCCTCCAAGATGAGCGAAGCAGAGCCAATCAAAAAG
This sequence comes from Pantherophis guttatus, assembly GCF_059756535.1. Lineage (NCBI taxonomy): Eukaryota > Metazoa > Chordata > Lepidosauria > Squamata > Colubridae > Pantherophis > Pantherophis guttatus. The sequence continues at coordinate 64,314,332 of NC_142065.1, forward strand.
CTCAATTCAAAATTTCTGGCGCGAAAAACATTACCAGACAACGAAAATGAAAAAGAAGATTCAAACACCTCAGAAGAATCAGAATCAGAAAGTGAAGGTGATTCAACAAACTACCAAATAAAATCAGCAATGAAAACGCTTTTTGCCGCATTTGGGCCAAAACTAAAAATTACTAAAAAGCTAACGAAGAAGCGAGCGAGCAAGCCAATGCCTCAAGACCTGCCCGCTCCCATCCTGACTACGAGAGCGCTGACGCCCGAACCCAGAGAGCCTTGCCGATACCGCCCTACGCCACAGACCGAAGCAAGCACCAACGCCCTCAAAAGAAGAGGAAGAACAGTCGCCGTCGTCAGGACTCCCAAAATCGAACCAGAGACCGATTCGTCCGAGGAGGAGCAGAACGAGCGAGCCGCAATGGGGAGAACCTTCCACGACGACTCCAAAGAAGAAATGGACAACGCGCATGCGCAAGACTACGCAGACGGCCCGGGAAGACATGAACTGATGAGAAGACCGCGCAGACTCGTTGCGAGCATCCCCACGCCGTTTTGCAATTTTCTGCATTTACGAGACCACGGACTACCTCAGGTTGTAAGTAATGGACCCAATAATGTCGGAAATTTACCCAGTGACTTCCCGAAGCTAAGGGTTGATGGCATTAACTTGCAAGAATGGTATCAACAGCTCCAGGTTGTCTTTATGAAGGAAAGCTTACTATTTTTTATCACTAGTCCCCCAAAAAGACCTTGGACTCTAAAAATAGATTGTTTACACCATAGAGCATTTTTCTTAATAATATCTAGTGTGTCTCCTGCAATGTATCACAGCATTAAGCCAAATCTGACTGTTTCAGAAATTATTCAATGCATGTTTAATTTGTTTCACAGTGATAGTGTAGCTACCACCACAAGGATGTCTAAAGATTTCTTTTCATCTAGGATAAAACCAGGGGTTTCCATAAGTGAGCATTTAATATCTTTAAACAAAATAAGAGCTGAGCTGCATTTGAGGGGGGAGGTGATTTCAGACCAAACAATGAAAAGTGTTATTATCAACTCACTTGATCCATCATGGGACAATTTTATGTCACATTTAGACACAATCAATCTAGGATACTTATCCATAGAAAGTCTATCCAATAAATTGATAGCAGAAGACAATTCAAGAAGAAATCGTTCTAACAATCACACAGAACACAAACCATATAGGAAAGTAGCTTTCCAAGAAAAATATAATGAAACATTTAAATGTCACAATTGTGGATCCAGGGAACACAATAGAAGAGATTGCCCCAAGATTTCAAAGGAAAGACATAGGTCAGAATATAGGAACAAATACAATTATAGACAGTCTTCCATAGATAGACATAGATATAGAAGCCCACCAAATTACAAAGAGAATAGAGGGGGCAGAGATAATTCAAAGGATAGAAAATCTGGCTCACTGAATGGGTTAAATAAACAAGACAACACTAACATACAGCAAAATGAGAACAATAATTGGCTTATTGATTCTGGAGCAACTAATCACACCACTAATAACAAAAATATATTGTCTTCATTTACAGAAGATAAATTTATAATAAAGGTAGCTAACCAAGAAAAGGTTCAAGTATTAGGTAGAGGGAATGTAACCCTGCCTGGTCTAGGAAAAATAGAGGGGGTATTGCTAATACCTGAAATACCTCATAACATACTAAGTGCCATAAAACTAAGTAGAGATTCTGACATTAACATTGTTTTTTCAAAAGGAAAAGCGACTTTAGAGAAGAATAAAATAAATATAGGCACTGTGATGATTAAAGGAGGCCTACCTTATCTGATAACAAAGGAAAAATGGCTGCATAACATTGATTCAAATATGGGAGATTGTATTGAAGTAGATGATGAAAATATTAGCAACAGTGATAATGATGAATGTAAAATATCTCATGATCACATAGATGCACACAATGAAAAAAAACCAAAAATAGGTAAGCCAATTCATGATGAGTGTGCTCACATCTTACATAGGAAGTTAGGACATGCCAGTTTTCCTGTAGTACAAAAAATGACTGAACACGCAGAAGGTGTTAAAATAAAAAATTGTGAAAACTATTTGGAATGCTCAGTATGTAAATCTACAAAACTAAAAACTAGTCCCAGGCCAAGAAAATCTACTAGATCAACTAACAAAATTTTTGATTTAGTACACATGGACTTAGTTGGTCCATTAACTCCATCAATCACTTATAGAAAACATTATTTCTTGACAATAGTAGACGATTATAGCCGCTATGGATTTGTTTATACATTAAAACACAAAGATGAAACCTTTCAAAAATTTAAAGAATTTTACAAACGCATAGAAACACAACACAATATCAAAATAAAACAAATCATGACAGATAGGGGATGTGAATTCATGTCTAAAGAATTCTCCCAATGGTTAAAAGACAAAGGAATGTTACATTACACATCTAGTCCATTTTCTGCGTTCCAGAACGGGATTGCAGAGAGGAAAAATTCCACATTACAAACCATGATTAGATGCACATTGGAAGATGCTGGCTTAAGCAAACAATTCTGGTCAGAAGCCTTACATTATTCAAATTACACACAAAATAGAACCTGGTCCAGCATTGTAAATAAGACACCATATGAAGTGATGTATAATAGGAAACCAAAATTAGCACACATGCACATATTCGGAGTCACTGCAGACGTACACATACCTAAGCAATTAAGAAGAAAGGGAGAAAACGTATCCAGAAGACTCAGATTTATGGGATATGAGACTGGCACTAAAGGGTACAGATTCATTGATAATAATAACAAATTTATAGTCTCCAGAACAGCTGTGTTCCATGAACAGGCCAACTGGTCTAAATTACATCTTAATGAAATATTTCCAAATAAATACAAAGATACAAAACCTCATGAGAAAGGGACCATAGAAAAGCAAAATATCAACAAATATAAAAACAAAAACAAAACTTGGACAAATAGCCAACACAAAATAAAGACAGACACACTAACAAAAAAGGAAGCAAGATATTTGCATGATAACGATAGTAAACCTGAAAAAACTATTAGAAACACCAGAAATCAAATGCCAAATAAATACAAGGATTATATAATGCACATGGATGGTGAGCCAACAACACCTAATACATATGAGGAAGTGTTTCTTCACTCCCTCGTGAAGAAAAAGAAAAATGGGAATTAGCGATGAAAAAGGAGATGGAAAGTTTACAAGGATTAAATGTATTTACACCTGCAATTGCACCTAAAGATAAAACAATTATTGGTACCAGGTGGATATATAAAATTAAGAACTTAGAGGGAGGCAATACTCTATACAAAGCCAGACTAGTTGCACAAGGTTATGCACAGAAATATCCGGAGGACTATACTGACATGTATTCCCCCACAGTAAGAACAGAGAGTGTCAAAACAGCTCTAGTGGTAGCATCAGCACTCAATCTTGATGTATTTCAATATGACATACAGACTGCGTATCTACACGCAAAACTAGATAAGGAAATATACGTAAGAGCACCTCACAGTCAATACACAAACAAAAATGAGATTTGGTTGTTAAACAAGAGTTTATACGGGTTAAAACAATCTGGTAAACGATGGTATGATTGTTTAGTAAAAGTACTTAAAACCATGGACTTCAACGCTACCACTGCTGATAACTGTTTCTTTGTCAAAAAGGGTGATGATTACATTGAATTTGTATTGATTTATGTGGATGACATTTTATACATAGGAAAACATAAAGAGAGAAGAGAAACTTTTGTAACTAAGCTAAATGAACATTTCTCGTTAAAATCCCTAGGCAAAGTAAACAAATATCTTGGTGTTCAAATTAATAAGACTAGAAGGGGATTCAAACTTACTCAGAGAGATAAGATCATAGAACTTTTAAATAAATGCAATTTAAACAATGCCAAACCTTGTGATACTCCTATGCAAACTGATTTTCTAAGAAATACTGATGAATCTTCCCCCGAATTCAAGGATAACACATTTTATAGATCAATCATAGGTTCACTTCTTTATATATCTAATTGGACAAGACCAGATATCGCCTTACCACTCAATTTATTATCCAGACATGTCAGCAAACCAACAATGTATCACTGGGAAGCTGTTAAAAGAATTTTAAGATATCTGAAAAGTACACTAGACTTTTGTTTAATGTTAGAACCTAATGACAATAAAGAACCAAAGCTTACATGTTACGCAGATGCGGACTGGGCTGGAGACACCTCATGTAGAAAAAGTACATCTGGTTATATATTCCTCTTAAATGACTGTCCAGTTTACTGGTACACTGGTAAACAGGAACTAGTGGCCACTTCAACGACAGAAGCGGAATATGTTTGTTTATCCAAAGCTGCAAATAACCTTGTATGGTTTAATGATTTAATTTCAGATGTTTGGAAAAAACCTGCTTTGCCTTTTGTTATGCATGAAGACAATAAAGCAGCCATTGAAATATCTAGATCTGATGCTATTGGACAAAGGTCCAGACACACATAGATATAAAATTTAAACATGTGAGACAATTATCTCAGGATGGATTTATCAAAGCAGTGCATTGTGATACTTCAGAACAATTAGCTGACATATTGACAAAGCCTTTACCTTCTAAGCAACATAAATATTTAACTTCTAAGTTGTATGTTTTGTATTGTCCTGAATCTGAATGTAATTGGTGTTGCATAACGAATCGGCATTTAGAGGGGGATTTGTCAGATGTAAATGCCTTATTCTCTAATGTGTAAATAGTATATGAACGGGGTATCAGGGGTTAACTTATTCTCCACTTCTTAATGTATTCATAATTCACCACTCCCACATATAGCTCCACCCATTGTATATATAAGGAGCTACATGCACCCTTTTCCTTGCTTCTATCTGTGAATATTCAGTGAATATAGAATGCCTATTGTAAATAAAAGGAAATATATTTAAACCTTTAACTCTTACTAATCTTATTGAGTCTGATCCTGAAAATATTGCAACAGAAACAATGTTATTGGTTGGGATATGCTGCATAAATGCCAAAAGTCTTTACTGACTACACATCCTGTGGGACTCACAAAGATATTTAATTGTACCAGATAAAGAAAAAAAAATGGGAATTTCAGATTTCACATGCAAACCTATGTGGAGAATTAGTTGGCTGAAAATAAGGAACCTTCTTCAGTACAGAACTGTACTGTACTTCAGTAAAGAAGAGAAAATGACAAATATAAAGGTCACCCTTGACTTACAACAGTTCATTTAGTAAGCGTTGAAAGTTATAATGGCACTGAAAAATGTGACCTATGACCATTTTTCAGTTACAATCTTTGCAGCATCCCCATGATCATGTGATCAGAATTTAGGCACTTACGAGGGAAGAAGACTTTCAAGTTTTTGTTATTATATCTTACAATAATAAACAGCATTTCGGCAGTTTTTGTAGCTGGCTTGGCTTATCTTGAAGAGTTGGAACAAATGAAATAAAAGTGATCAAGTAAAAACCCATTTTGGACACAACTACTGTAGAAACTGGAAAAAAAACTTGGTTCCATTATTTCAAATATTCCAAAATGTCCTTCATTAAAGGCTGCCAGGCCCATTTGGAAGATAATGGAAGCACAGCTTTGAGTCTAACTCAAATGACAAATTTATAGTCTGAAAATGACAAATGACAAATTTATATTTCATTCCAAGATTTCAGATATTTTGTTTAAGTCACAAGCTATTAAGAATATTAATAACTTGAAATTGCTTAGTTACAATCAACTTATAAACTATCTTCAGTTTTTTTTGGAAGAGGAATTGGATCTGTTGATTTCATAATTTGGTCCAAATGCATTCACATCTAAAACTCCCAAATTATTGTTAGCATTAGAAGTTCCTTTGAATGATTTATTTCTACAGCATTTTTTTAAAAAAATATGGAGTATTGATAGGGTAGATATTAGTTATTTGTATGAGGTCTGGAATTAAGAATTGAAATTGAAATGTATTGGCTTGATCAATGATGATGGACAATGCGAAGATCATGTAATTAACCGTTTATTAGCAACAGCTGTGCTAACTACCACAGCTATAACTGAAAACTGCTTGGAACTCTGCCTGACAGCTCTTATTTAGCCAGCAGTCAGGCGACTTAATCAATCAACGAACAGAACGTTACTTTAACCAATCAACGAACAGAATGTTACTTTAACCAATCAACGAACAGAATGTTACTTCCTACTTCAGCAGACTTAATACATTGCACCAATATTGCATATTAATGGATTAATATGGCTATGGGTCCTAAAGAATATTAAGTATATTCCTTATGATCTTAATATAAGACCAATTTACTATTTTATTTCATATTTATTGGAAACCCCATAGAATATTTTAAAAGGGTTGTCTGTTATGTGTCTATTTTGAGGAACACTTAAAAACATTATATGGTCTTGTCCCACTATTGCCCAGTTTTCATGAGTTTGTTAATAAAATGTTTAAAAAGATACATGTATCTTCATTTTACTTTATGTTGTACAATCCTGAGAAAACACTATAGACAAATATTGGTCATCAGTGCTATTCTATGGAGTAACATACTACAAAAATGTATGAAATGCAGCAGCGTATCATTTGTCAATTTTTAAATAGTAATTTATATTAACATAAAAATAAATGCTGCAATTCAATCATACTCAGGAACAATCATATACAAAATTAATGGGATTTCAGAATAAGCATTCCTAAGACCGTACTGCCAGATGAGCAATAGTTGTCTTCTTCAATTTTTCTGATTTTATCTTGCAGAAGAAGAGGATGGGCAAAAAAAAAGTCTGGAGAATGAGAAGTTTTACTGTTTTTAAGTTACCAAAGCTATGTCTTTTAGGTAAGGATACAATCAGAGTCCTTTGTAGTTAACCATCTGTAACAATATGAATTTAATTACAGAACTGATTTGTATGTAATGCTGGTATATTAGCTACAAAACGTCCACTGTTTCAGACACTAGAATCCATTCCTTACGTAGCTTTGTGTAAAAGAAGAAATCTTGAAATATGCATCTTTTGTCACAATTGCAACACAGGAATGCCTCACATATGAAAACCACTTCTACTCTACTGTTAAAGATAGAGGAATCTTGGCCCCTGCTACATCTAGTCATTATTTCTGTGGGATGAAGCCATTGATAAAATACCTCTTCATAAGAGGTAGGAGAAATCTACTTACGTCCTTTTAAAATGGACTTTGTGACCCAAACTGCTATTTGGTTCTATTTAAAAATAAGAAAAAAAAAAGCTGTTAAATTACATTGTTACATTGATATAGTAATAGTAATAATAGATAAAAATGCCAAATCCAGTCTGAACATCTGGCTGACTGTGCGATGAATCATAACAATAAACTTATATACTATCTGACTCCCAATCATTTCGATGTATCTTATATTCCCCCTTCTCAAATTAAAAATTTAAAGTTAATCTTCTAGCTATTTTTAGTTGAATATCAATGGTTTGACCCAGGGGTGCGTTCTACTTATCTTTACTACCGGTTCTCAATGGGGCCACACGCATGCGCAGAAGTGTTTTGGTGACGTTGGAGTCGGTGGGCGGAGCCTCCCGCCGGTTTTACTACCGGTTCTATAGAACTGGTGCGAACCGGGGGCAACCCACCACTGGTTTGACCCTTCATTCAACACTATAAACTTGCGGCAATCCTTGACAGAAAAGGATTTTTTTATTTAAAAAATCATTTCTTAAAAAAACCATAGGCATGGAATCAGTTATATTTTTAATATAAAAGGCAGTGAGTAGATGCAGCTGCTTCTTAAAGCCTGTTGCTACCCAACTACCCAATTTTTTGTATGTTTTCCTGGAGGGCAATTATGACAGTGATCTAACAAATATATAGAAAATTGCTTAGGCTATTCAAATCTCAGAGAATAGTACATCTTATCCGCCCCCTCACACATACTGAATAATTCAAGATTTGGATTTTTGGGTGGGCAGGAAGACATATCATTACAACAACAACAAAAAAAGAGTAAGGAGCTTTGCTGAATACACCATATGGCTGCACCCTCTATTTGCATTCTTGTGGCACAGAATTTGCAGACAATACTTTGTTTTGCCATGTGTGCTGGAAATTTGGTAAATTAAAGCTGAAGCACATTTTATATGTTAGGCTGGAAAACGTTTGAGTCGGAGCTAGCATTTCAACAAGTGCAGCCTTTCCCTGTCCTATGTGGCAAATGGCAATTTTTGCCCGTATTGAATTGAATTGAATACTTCATTTGGCCAAGTGTGATTAGACGCACAAGGAATTTGTCTCCGGTACAGACCAATTCAGTGCACATACAAAGCAACAGAATAATAATACAAATAAAAGGGGGAGTAATGAAAATAAGGATAAATAATAATACTACAGCCACACTACATGGGTTAATAGACATTAGGCAGCACTGAGAGAATTAGGTGTTCAGCAGAGTGATGGCAGAAGGAGAAAAAATGTCCCTATGTCTAGTTGTTTTGACATACAATCACAATGACCAGAGCACCCACCCGAGGGAAATTTTTGAAACTGTTTATGTCCAGGATGAGAGGGGTCTGCAGATATTCTTGCCCATATCCCATGGCTCCTTAAAGGACATCACCATCGTTTGAGACTCTGTTGCTGAAATTCTCCATGAGTGAAGCCTGAAGGAAAACTCAACTATAATACTTTCATTGAAAATGCTTTGAGAGATGTCAGGTTTTAAAATCTCACCCTTAAAAGCTAGCAGGAAAAAAAAATCTAAATCTGAGATCACAAGACACACAGCATTTATTAATTAAGCTATATTGATCAATACCCGAGAGGTTTCCTGTGGATTAATGACCATCCTGGAGGAGCTGATGGACTCAAGGTGCAGCTGAGGGCCATTAACACCAATCAGTCATCAATTCCCAGGAAATGCCCTACACCAAGGTCACTAAGTGACAGGATTTATTTTATGGGCAATGATTAACAATAGCAATATTTAGTGGCCTCCTCCCATTTCATCCTGAACCAAATGATTCTTATTTTTAATGTGGCACAATAAATTCATTGATGTCCCCATTGACCAAATCAAAATTTATTTCTATGAAATGGAAGGAAAGTGTTTCTTTTTTTTAAAAAAAGAAAAGAAATTGAAATGTATATTCCCTAGTATTCCATGGAAAGCAAAGATTTTCTTTTCTTCTCTCTCTCCTCCCCCTCGGGTGAAAAATTGTTAATAAAAGCAGACCCCCATTGTGATATAAAATTGCCAGTTTGCAAAATACTTCATAGGCATGCTAATTTATTCAGGGCATACCTGACAGATCAGCTTTCTGAGAGCTAATTTTATGACCCACTACACCAGCAAATAAATAGTTAAGATATGGTTCGGTGATCAGCATGTAAACTTGTATAGCAGAGTGAATGCCATTGTTTGCACAGTTTCCTGAGACTAACATAACTGAACACTGCACACACACACAAGCATGCAGTATATATTTGGATTATAATAAAGTGAAATGTTGCTTCAAATCTGGTGTGTAGTGTGTTCTACGTGTATACATATACATAGGGTTGTGTGTGTGTGAGAGAGAGAGAGAGGGGGTTGCGTATGTTTTAATGTTATTACATGGAGTCATGAATCAATTCAATAATTTATGCTGGTGGAGTCATTTCATAGGGAAGTGTGGCATTGCTCATAGCTGATATATGGTATGGAAATAACAAGCACAAGATTAATAGAAATGGATTGTATATTATCACAAAAAGAGGATTAGAAATAGAAAGCAGGGCAAGAGCAGAATGAGATTAATAAAATTGTTCAGGAACGTACAGTTGCAAAAGCACAATGGCTGCAACAATACCATATTTACAAAAATAATTATGTGACTCTTTCTCCCCTAAACACAGCATAAATAACTGGCATAGTGAACAACATACTCTTTTTTTCTTATTTATTAGATTTTTATCCTGCTTTTATTACTTTATAAGTACATTCAAGCTACATACCTAATACTCGTTCCTCCTCTTATTTTCCCCCACAACAGACCTGTGAGGTGGGCTGGACTGAGAAAGGATGACTAACCCAAAGTCCAGCTTTCATGCCTAAAATAGGACTAGAACTCACAGTCTCCTGGTTTCTAGGCCAGCACCTTAACCACCACACCAAACTGGCTCTGATTGTTTGTTAGATTTATATCTGGGCTTTCAGTCAAGTGTTCAAGGCAGCATGCTTAATACTCATTCCTCCCATTACCCCTCATAACAATCACGCAAAGTGTGTTGGCCTGAGATGGAAATGATTGGTCCAAAGTCACCCATTGAGCTTCTTTGGCTGAAGGTAAATGAGAACCTCGGTCTCGCTGGCATTAGTCCAACACAATCCAGCACATTACTCTGGCTCTCAATTATTACCAATCAGTTTTTGGAGGGGATTTTTGTAACTCAAATTTAGTTAGAAATTATCCATTATCCAAAGCACAGTGTCCCAAGCTTGGCAAGTATAACATGTGTGGGCTTCAGCTGTCAGAATCCCCCAGCCAGCATGGGAGTCGTCTTAAAGTTGGAAAGCTTGAGATACACTGATTTTTTTATTTTATTTTATTTTGTCGAGTACATATTAAATAATATATATAAGTATAAGCATGAATTGAATACATAAAATGAATACAATTAAAGGGAACATTAGGACAGGGACGGTAGGCACACTGATGTTCTTATGCACGCCCCTTACAGACCTCTTAGGAATGGGGTGAGGTCAACAGTAGACAGTTTTAGGTTAAAGTTTTGGGTGTTTGGGGATGAGATCACAGAGTCTGGTAGTGCATTCCAGGCATTAACAACTCTGTTACTGAAGTCATATTTTCTGCAATCGAGTTTGGAGCAGGAACTCTCTAGTGTCCCATTAAATTTGCAACTCTCCCTCCTATTGTCTTTAGTGGCTAATCTTTTTTGTCTTGATGGCTGCAAAGTTATTCATCTCTGGTTTAACAGATTCTAGAAATGAGAGGAATTAGTCCAGGATGAAAGCCTACCATGATAAGGATAGTTGAAAGTTGAAGCATTCACTCTGTGGATGTTTCTAAGAGTGGGAGTCTGACCTGAGCGATGACTGGTGAAGAAGATAAGGGAAAGGGAGATTTATTTACAAGAAATATATTATAGGGATAGTCAGAGCCTATCACCTAGCTATTACAGCCTATCTGGAGAAGATGCTGGTATTCCAGGCAGAAAAATGTGACCTCAGAATGGTGGCTGAGAAATTTTGGGAGTTGAAGTCCACACATCTTCAAGCTCTGGAAGTTGAAAAACACTGTCTTAGAACAAAAGCAGGCATAGTGATACACCAAGTGGGGGTACAGAGTAAATACTTAACTCCCTACCTACATCCTATTGCCCTCTTGAAGTCTGTAAGGGATGAATTGCTGAAGAATCAGTGCCATTGTATTGAAGCATCCAGAAACGTTACATTGGTATTAAATTCTACTTGTGCTTCAGAATGTCTATGCAAACTCAATTATCTAGGCAGCCCTTGGTGCCTCAGAGGTCTGAATAGTGCAATCACCATGAATGCATATTTTCAATCCCCTTCTATAAAAATATTTTCTACTGCTGCACTGAGCACAATCATTTTATCCTTCCACAGTGCCCTGTAGTATAACTTTATGTTAGGGTACTATAGATAATTCAAATGGCAGCTTCATTAAAGTGCTATTGGAATACCTGATAGGGTGATCATAATGATATTTTCAAGGCCTCTTCACATTCAGAGCTGTTCTTCTAGCTTCTTCTGAGTTTTGCCAGTGCCAACCAAAACTGAGTTATTAAGTATTAAAAACTCAAGTATTACTTTAGATCTTCCTTTTGTGAAAAGAAAAGGTGTTAATACACAGTCCAAAAGGCACACTGTTGGGCAGAAGTCAGCAATTCCAATTCTGTCTCCCACTTACCCAGTCTTATTCATTTATTCATAATAAAGGGCAACCATATCTAGGGATCAAAAATCCCTACCAGAAAAGGCAGAAGAATTGAAAAACCCAACTCTTGGCTGCCACCTAGTAGACAGCCAGGTTCTACCGGTGGCAGGGCAGATCTGGTAGCCCTGCATCAAGCATTGGGACATGTACAGTAATTTGAAAAAGTTCCACTTTCTTCCTGGGCTCTGTTCTCACATGAAATACAAATCCCAGCATAGAGATAAAGGGAACACACCACAGTGAAACAGTCACTGGGGATCTATTCAAGAATGCTTAAATTTCAAAGGACAGTGGAACAGTGATGCTCCCATGAATTATAGGCTATGGGACATATGAGGGTAAATTATTTATCTCTTTGGCCTTCGGAATACAGGTAGTCCTCAACATATGACCGGTCACTTAGCAACTATTTGAAGTCATGAAGGTCACTGGCTTTACAACCACCAGGACTTACAACTATGATGAGCAGAGTCCATTACAGACATAAGTTGAGGACCACCTGTATATATCGTGAGTTGAGTCAGTGGACAACCCTCCCCCGAAAATAAGACCTGGTGCCTTTTTGGGTGGCAAAAATATATATACAGTAAGACCCAGTCTTATTTTCAGGGAAACATGGGTAGATGCATTTTTACCAAGTGGTCCCCCTCTTCTATATTGGAACTCTAACTCAATTCCCCTGGAAGGCTCCATTCTCAAAAGGTTATCAATACCTTATCTTTATTTTGTTGCTAACAGCAAGAAGGTTTGCTGCTACAGTATGATTAACAACTTTGTTGCTAAGATTAACAACTCGTTGCTATGATTAATCTATATCCATATCACATTTGCAAATAGGTATGGTAAATCTAAACCCTATTATTTCCTCAGTCTCTGGAAACATCTTGTGCATTTTTGTTCATTGAGATGCATGCAGAAAAGGACGTTCATGGAAGATTAAGCATCTATATTCTGCATGTTCAGGATTACCATTTGAAAACTCATGGGCCCAAACAACTTGTGGGTGGCTGGGTATGCAAGTAATGAAGAGAATCAGCACTTCCAAATGACCAATCAGAAGCTGGCATGAACAAAGGACAAATCGGGAACCAACAGCACCAACACAGCCAATCAGGATTGGGCAGAAAGAATCAATCAGAGGCCAGATTTCACCAGTCTGCACCAACTGAAAACCAGCTTGGCTAAAGACCAATCTGAAGTCAGGTCATCTAGCTATAAAGACAGGAACCCAATCAGTGTTTTCCTGTGCTCATTTGCCTGTGGCCTGCATAGCAGGGTACTTTTCCACTGAAGATGTTTGTTCAGAATTGCTGGTGAAATATCAGGAAATCTATTGTTCAGACCATGGTCACTAAATTGCCCAACAGATACCATCAGTGAAAGCCTAGACAGTAAAGTAACAGTTCAGAATAATAAACTGGATTGGATAAAAGAATGATAGTATCTTATATGGATCTCTTGAGGAACAAGTCCCATTGAGTCCAATAGGACTTGATTACGGTCTGTATAACCTTGTACTCCCAAATGAAATTAGTTCTCAATGAAATCAATAAGATAGACTTGCAAAAAAAAAAAAGTGATTGCAAGAAAGCTCTTGGAATCAATAACTTTCAGGGTACGCCTGAATGTTGCAGTTGCTAATTAGAATCAAGATAGAAGCAAGTATCTGTATCTTCTCCAACACTGCATTTCTCAGATCATATACATAGCTGGGGTAATTAGGCTAAAAAATCCAGTGTGGTGTAGTGGTTAAAGCAGAGGTGTCAAACTCACGTCATCATGGTGGCGTCATGTCATGTATTGGGACTTTTTCTCTCTTCACTAAACCGGGTGTAGGCATGACCAGCGCATGACACATCCGGCCCACAGGCCAGGAGTTTGACAGCCCTGGGTTATAGTGTTAAATCAGGGGTGGGCCATTTATGAGCTATGGACTTCAACTCCCAAAATTCCTGAGCCACCCCTGTGTTAGATTAGGGTCATAGAGATTCAGGTCTACCTTCAGTTACAGAAAGTGGCTAGAGGACTCTGAGACCAGTGGTGGGTTGCTAGTGGTTCACCCTGGATCGGGGGAACCGGTAGTGGCTGGAGGCTCTGCCTACCCGCCCAGAGGCTTCTGCGCATGCGCAGAAGCATCACGCACGCACAAAAGCAGGTGCACACCCACGAGCAAAACGGTAGCAACGGGTTTTGAAACCTGCCCCTGTCTGAGACAGTCACTTTCTCTCAGTTGTGAGTTAAAATGAGAGAAGGGATTGCTATGTATGCTGCCCTGAGCTCATCAAGGAAACCTGGGTTATACATCTTACAAATAATAAATCAATGCTTTGGGCAATTCTTGATAAGGAAATGGCTATTTACAAAAAAAAAACATTTAAATTTGATCTTTGCTTACTGAGATGTGAACCTCATTGGGGAGTCATCGTTTGAAAATTTAGCTTTTTTCAGCCCCACTTCCCCCCCTGCCCCCACCCCACCCCCGGTTGTTACACTGATGAAAAGTATAATGCTATTTAAAGTTGCCTTGTTACAGGTGGAACCCATATTAGATAGGCAATATTTAATATACCTTTTTATTGGGGAGTGAAAAAACTGGCTTATCTTCTGCAATTGTCCCAATGCAAGTTCATAATTCTGAGACCAAAGCTGGCTTCACAACTGCTCTTCCCAAATAATGCCATTAATTCAGATGTCTGAATCTATTCATTCATGCTTGGAAGTACCACCCCTCCCTTCTCCAAAAGGAAAGCTAGTCTTTTGTCCACTCAGCTGGCCTTTTGGAACTTGCCTTTGCTAACCTGATTAGCCCCAGAATTAAATCTATTACTCAGTGGAGGAATCAATAAAATTAGCTTTAACCCCAGCCCTTCCTTGATTCAGCCAACAGTTGGCTGATGCAGTGGGGCATTAAGATTTGTGGTTCAGCGACATCCAGTTGTTGTCATGCTATGTTAACTGCTCATGTAAAATGCATGAAGCTTCACAGGGTGTAAAAGGGGCTTTTTGCAGGCAGTTGTGGTCAACAGCCAGCCTACGTTGCTGCTTATCCAAAGGTGTTTGCCTAATGAAGACTAATGCGGAATAGCACCTGCCTTGTCCACACAGTGTGTTACAGAAGAAACTACTTCATTTAGTTAAGCAAATAGGAAACTATTACAAAGCCCCAAGGAACTATTAAGGCCAAAAAACCACCACTACTCCAGCCACTGATGAAGTGTTAACCACAGTGCTAGGAACAAATTCTAACTCAATAATGACATTCTATCTAAGTCTCCTTTGTTCTCCTTCTCCACCTCCTCTTCCTCCTCCTCCTGTTTCAATAAATTTGGTCTGGGGTTGAAACCTAAATCACATGCAAACAAATGTAGGTTTTGCTTGGCCAGTTTATTGATCGACCTCTTGGGCAAGTCACAGCAATATTCTACCGGGGCAGCTCTTACAAAATAAATTAAGTGGGGAATTCCCAGTATCAAATGTTGTGAGCTGAATTGTTCACACAACTTCCCTGCATTTATAAATGTATAAAATTTCCCAGAGTACTTCGGATTGCTACTAAGTGCTCCCAAAGAAGGTGCCTTGAGACAATTTTGAGAAATGACTGTAATCTGGGAATGCAAGACATTTATGTGTAACATGAATCTAGCAAAAAGGCAATTGCTGGTGAAAGATAGCTAATCTAAACATTTTTATAAATCTATTATTGTGATGTGCAATGTAGTTTTTACATATTTACTCCTGGCCTTCTTCCGTGGTGTCATAAAAGGCCATATCTGGGTTAGTTTTCCCCCCCCAAATATTCCAATGTAGTAGGGTTAGAAAATACTACCTAACAGATCAGTTGACAGCTAAACAATTAGCCAGAGAGATGGTGGACTTTCCTTCATTAGATGTGATAAACCATCTGTCCAAGATGCTTTAAGTTGAGTTCAGGCAGCAGGTTGATTTTAAGAGCCTCAATGGTCTCTTCCAACTCTGTTTCTGGAGCAATTATAGTTACTGGAGTCATAGATCAACCAGTGAGATACACAGTTGAACAAGAATCTGAATGTGGGTCTTCATAGTCCTACCTTAACACTGTACTTTCCACATTGTAAAGAGGACTTCAAAAATCAGTTTTGTGAACTATAACAGTCAAGGTATCAGATGAGAAACTGGGAGGCCTTTGGCATAAAGCCAGCTGGGTGATCTTTGGCCAGTCACTCTCTCAGCCCTAGGAAGAAGGCAATGGCAAACTACTTCTACAATTTGCCAAGAAAACTGCAGGGATTAGTCCAAACAATTATCAGGAGTCAAGACTTATTCAAAGGTATGAATGAATGAATGAATGAATGAATGAATGAATGAACGAACAAATGATTTAACCATTTTTTTTCTCTTTTCCTATTAGTTCTCCTAAGGTTTTGTGTACAGGTGGTCCTCAACTTACAACAGTTCATTTAGTGACCATTCAAAGTTACAACGGCACTGAAAAAGTGATTTATGACCATTTTTTACACTTATGACTTTAGCATCCCCATGATCATTTGATCAAAATTCAGACGTTTGGCAATTGGTTCATACAGTACTTATGACTGTTGCTATGTCCCAAGGTCATGGAATCCCCTTTTGTGACCTTCTGAAAAGCAAAATCAATGGGGAAGCCAGATTCACTTAAGAACCAGATTATTAATTTAACCACTGCATTGATTCACTTAACAATGGTGGCAAGAAATGTTGTAATATGGGGCAAAATTCACATAACAAATGTCTCACTTAACACAATTTTCATGGTCGTAAGTTGAGGACTACCTATAATTTATATCTTTTCATAATGGGCTAAACTTTTTTTTAGTGTTTACAAACTTTTATTTATTCTTCTTATCTAGAGTTGAGATGGGCAACATGAGGATGCCATGTGTCAAATGAATGTAGGGATTTTGCTGCAGGGTATTTACTATCAAGATTAGAGTTTTTTTCGTTAGAACAAACAATAAATTTGGCTAGTCAAATTTCCCTGCTCCCTCCTAAAAAATCCATAAGGGGGCAGATAGGAGTTTCAATTTTGTGAAGTGACAAACCAAGGTCTCATCTCCCTTTTTTAACATTTAAAATTAAACTTTGGCATGTTTACACAGTATTGGGTTTTCCGAAGAGTGTAGAATTACTTCCTCAGGACTTCTAAGACTGGTCATAACTTCATGTAACTATCCACGCCGTGGGTACTAAGTAAGCCCTAGATATTTGCTCAAACTCTCAATTTATTTGCCAAGAAATAAATACAGTGCCATTCAGAAGTCCTTTGATTGCTTGAAACCAAAATGGGTTTTAATTTGAAGGATCTTCTTACCATGCTTTCTTCAAGAAGGCTTAGTGCTTTACCGATGCTTGTAATTTTATCTATTTTTTAAATTCTTAGATGTCCTGCAAACCTGATATTAGAATAAAGATAAAAAAATTGATTCAACCAAAACGTAACTCACAAATCCATCTGCATTTACTACATTGCTCAATACATTTCCAGAAATACTAGCATTTAAACTCCAATAATACATGCTTAGAAGCAAACACTGAATTGTCTTTTTGCGTATCAAAAGTCAAACAATTCCCAAGTTGGGCGCTGTCAACGGCGTCTTAGCATTTATACTGAACACGGATGAGGTGACTTTCTTTTCATTATACTTGTGCAGCATAGCTAGCCTGTTCCAGCTCTATTGCTTCTACTCCCTTTGACTGAAACTGCACAGAGAGACACATACTGAAAAAGAGTGTGTATCTTGGCCAAGGAGTAGAGGCAAACTGCATTGTCTGGGAAGCAATTCAAAAGCTACAGTACATAAGAAGAGAAACAGCTCAGCTGAATAGATAACCTGGGGTGAAAACAGCAGAGATCATACCAGATTCTAGTGAGGCAGGTGCAAGGAATAGTCAAGGGACAGGTCACTGTTCAAGAGACCGGATAAACAGCTGAAGGGGGATTCAGATTGAAGCTAAAAGAGGATGGCATAAATATTGTTTTCAGCATTTATTTGACTTCTGCAGGAGAGCAGTAAAGCAGTAAATTCTGCCTAAATCCAGGCTGCACTTGGTTGTATTCATGGTGGAATGATCTGCTCTTGTGAACTACTTTCAGGGTCTGAAGTCCAAACTGAAGAGAGAGGAGCTGGTTTGCACCCAAGACTCCATGCTCAATCTGACTTTTTCAGATACAGGAGGCTTTCCACAAGCTTTGTGTTCTCCACCTCTGATCCTAAGGAGGTCTCAGTCAGGACCAGGACTGCTGGCCTTTTCTAGCTTCCCTTCTTTTCTAGGCAATATCACATCTTGCATTTATTTTGCAGATCTGAATAAAAGGGAAACTAAAGATGCAGATGTACTACTGTAGGTCATCACCACCAGTAATTGCTGGTTCAAAAATATGACTTGGTTTGATACGAGTTCTGCTTTTCTCCTTCCTTCCTGCCCTGCAACATCCCCTGTGGAGCAGCATGCTTTATGCTCATCTAGTTTTTCTTCATTCCTCTCCTTTTGCTTTGTGTCTCCAGCTTTTGCTGTTTGCTGCACACAATAGACACAATGGGTTTGATCAGCCAGGAGAGGGGGCATGCAGACTGCACAGAAACACCAGCTGTGACCTGATCCCAGGAGACATCGTATTTCAGCCTCGTGACATGTTTCACCCTCTCCTGACCTGGTGCCTGTGCTGCACAAACTATGTCTTAAATGGGGCTACAACCATTTGTCAGTCAGTAGACAGAGGGGGAGGGGGAGGGGGAGGAAAACCAACAAGGGTCCTCTTGTTAGCTGTCTACTTTGGGAATCTGCTTCTTCATGGAAAAAGCAATAGGGAAAATGATGGGGGCAAAGAGGTTAAGATACTTTGATAATTAAACAAAATCTACTCCAACCTTCCAAGTAGCAGGATTTAAACATAATACTCCTTCGAATTTATCTTTGCAATTATCTGAGAAGCATCTAAAACTTGAAAATAATCAAGACTATTCTGATCTGTGAGAATCGCCTTGAAAACTGATATATATCAGCAACAAGCAAAACCTTGCATACACCAGAAAGTGGGACGAGGATCCAGAAAATTGGTCTTTCCCAGAAGCCCATGGAGGTAATTGGAGGTGACTAGTCCTTCCCCCCCCTGCCCAAATCCAGGGATGTGAACTTGGATGAGAAAAAAATATTACAAGTTTATTTTCCCTAAAAGAATTGAATTTTAGTTTTTAATTCAATAATATATGTAGACAACAAAGTAATTAGCCTGGTGGCGCAGCAGACTAATAGCCTGTTATTAACATTCAGCTGTCTGCAATTACTGCAAGTTTGAATCTCCCCAGGCTCAAGGTTGACTCAGCCTTCCATCCTTTCTAAGGTAGGTAAATTGAGGACCCAGTTTGTGGGGGCAATAAACTGACTTTGTATAAATATACAAAAGTATGAAGGCGATTGCTTAACGCATTGTAAGCCGCCCTGAGTCTCCGGAGAAGGAGATATAAATCAAATTAAAAAATAAAAATAAAAAAATTGATGGCCGCTAGACTCCGAAAGTGTTTAACTTCATTAAATCTCCCTATTTAAAATGATTATACCCTTAAAATGTAAAATATTTTGATAACTATATTTGAGCATTATTGATTTCATTTAATGGAATCTATATCTATGCATTTATTTTATGAATTTAAATACATTTTTCCAAGAAAGGGTCTGTAGGGTTTCACTAGATTATCAAATTTATCATGGATAGGGAATTGCAGCACTGACATTAGCAAACCATGAACTCAGCCTGGCAAAACAAGAATGTGAGAAAGAAATTTAAAGTTGCCCAAATTTTCTTTCATCAAATGATACCAGCAATCATCACCATTGGCTTATTGGTTAAACCAGATTATTTTGTTCCTAAAACATTGAAGATTTACCATGGTCCATTTGTTATTGTTCTTACCACATTTCCTAATTAATTTGCAGGGTTCAATTCAGTAGTGGGTTTCAATTTCAGCTGCTACCGGTTTGCTCAAGGGCGCACACGACGCTTCTGCGCATGCACAGAGACGTCCAGGCGGGTGGGTGAAGCCTCCTGCTGCCGTCGCTACTGGTTCACCCAATCCGGGGTGAACCAGTAGCAACCCACCACTGGTTCAATTGCTTTATAAGACACAACATGGGAGTTTTATATTTTTCAAGGACTTTTGCAGAGCCTGATGCTGATTGAGCAGAGAGGGAGTGATTGGCCCAAGGTTATCAAGCTGATTTTCATTCTTAAAAGAGATTAGAAACTGGGTCTTCCCTCTCCTACTCCAGTATCTTAATAGCACACATATCATAGTTCATTGGTGAGAACCCAAAATTGCATGTGTTCCCCACAAAACAAACCCTAACAGTTTAGGATTTATTCTTGCTTGCATCCCTGCTTTCTTAGCCAGTTACTTGTCAGTCCCACCCCAATCCCTTCCATCCTACCTTTGCATCTCCTGATTTCTGCAGGCAGCTAGCTTTGACAGCTCCCGCTTCTTCTCCTCAGCATCTGCTGGACTCTTATCCTACATCTTGCCTAATTAATAGCTATAATAGCTATATTATAATAGTTATATATTCCATATAAATTCTTCCCAGTCAAAACCATAGTCTCACGTTCAATACATACATTACATTGTACTGTATATACAAAGATATGAGGCTTTGCATTGTTTTGAGTCAGATCACTGAGCTACCTGTTAAGATTAGGCTAAATAAAGATATCATAGACTCAAGCTGGAAATTTATTATGTACAAAAGCAGACTTTCTAACACCGAACTATAACCTTTCTCTACTTAGAAGCAAAGTTTTATAGATTATTCTATCGCTACTGGGAAAAGTATATTCACTAAGGTTGGGGCATTTTCTATTCACAAAGCAGTTTCCATGACTGAAACAAAACTCAATGCAATTTTATATTAAGCTAAAATGTCAGGTTTCCTTGGTTTACAGATCAGTATCTTTGTTCCCCCCTAAAACAGATCAGATGTAGTCCTTATGATATAAAATGAAAGTGTTTCAGTCTCTTATTATAGTACAGATTTTGCTACCGGAGTTTGAATGGGTATTAATAGATTCAGTAAAAGTTAAAATATAACCAAGCTTGATCTTATTCTTATCAGTTAGTGTTTTATTGAATTCAGTGGTCCATAATATATAAATAAAAACTAGAAAAAATAATAACCAGCATGATTTGGAGATTTAATGTGGGGAAAAAATTCAATTCTATTTATTTATTCTGTTATTTATTAGAACAATTACTGCTTTGCTAGCAAAATAATTGTTAGGGGGATATTTTACAAATGTACTGTATACTTAAATTAATGGGAATAAAATAATACTGGACTCCACTGTTTCCAGTTATTGTGATTCTTAAAGAAGTGGCAATCCAGTAGATTTTTGAGTGCATTAGGGCAAGATTCACAATGTGTCCTTCAATTTTTAAAAATAATTTTTCAGAAAATGCTAATAAAGCAGAACTCTGATAATATACAGCTACACAGCAAAATGTTCTGCTCATATATCATCCACAGTACAACAAAGCAAGATATATGTATTTCTATAGTGTGATTGGTGAATGTGGTGCAGCTTGGCATGGAGAAAGATTTTTAGCCAACTCAGATCAATAGCTGGAAAATCAAAATGGTGACTCTGATCCTTGTTCCTGTACTGTATACATTGCATCCAATGTATGGGGATCTCAATCTCCTCACAAAAGGCAGAGAAATTTTACAAAAACTCGCAACAAACTGAATTATAGTAATATAATTAGCTCTGAAATAATGTTAATTTATGAAACCATTCATAAAACTCTTTATATACATTGTATAAACTTTTAAAAACAGTTCAGCAGACCTGTCCATTAATAATATTTGTAGTAAGATACCCACTTCATTTGAAGTGATTTAAAATATAAAATATGACTCTTTTTCAAAACCAATTGCTTTCAAGCACTTCTCCATATCTTCATTAAATGTCACTGAGCCACATACTAGTACAAATGGTTGCCTTCTACATGTGTTCACCATACTCTTAATCAGATTTTCATTTATTCGACCAAAGTGTGTAGTCTCTCGAAAGCTCCATGGCAGATTTTTAAGTGACTGTTCCTAAAAGAAAAAACAGATAACATGTGCAACATTTGCAAAATTCACAAAAATATATGAAGAATTCAAAATTAAGACTTCAAAATGCATTTTCAGAAGCTCACATCAAGAGAAACAGTCTTATTTGCCAAACACAGTCATTATATTTGTAGAGACTTTATTTTAAAAGAGTCCTACTCTTCCATTTTAAACTGCTTCACAAAACCTCCTAATTTAATAGTCCAAATCCAGCTAAAATTAGTTACAACTAATTTTAGTGGTATCATTGCCATTCTTGGCTAATATGTAATGCTTAGTTAATTTGATCAAAGGATGAAGAAAATGTATTCATACAAGAAAGATTGAACCTTTATCAGGTTAAACCCAAAAAGCATTCTCTTCTTTCAAACTAGCTGATCAAAGCAGAAACCTGAATATTATGATGGCTTCTGAAACAATTGCTTGAGAATGTCACTCAGATATGCCCTGTAATGCTGTTAATATGGAATAAGTAGTTTATTGTCTCAGGAGCCCTATTTGTGCCATAAGAGATGCACAGAATTTATGTATTTGTAGGAAGACAGAAAATGTAGAGAGAGAAGGAAAAAAATATAAAAAAACAAAGAGAAGTGGGGAAAATGGCACTGGACTTGATGGAGTAGCCATCCTCTGATTTTTAAGCTGCCTTGTGTCCTTCAAAAGTAGCATGAAAAAGCCTGAATTGGGCACCAAAAAACCAACTGCAGAATTGAGCAGGTTCTTCTTGTTGCCTGCTCTAATCTAATATCTACAATATGGGAAGTAAACTATTTTGGATCCTCAGGCCTTGAATTAATATAGATGTGTTTAGAGATGTTGCAGCTAGATCACTAAAGTGCTGAAATTATTTAAACACTTAAAAGGGGATCAGATGGAGAAGAAGTTCTTTTCAAAAGTGCAAAGGGGTCTGAGGCGACTCTTTAGGAGTGCATTCCAGTGCTTATAAGCAATATAGGATTTACCTCTTTCTGGTGTGCCTGGTGAAGAGATCTCACATAGTAAAGGCATGAAAAAATAAATTTGCAGCTGTTTGATCAAACTTTATCTTCACATATGGGTGCTGGATTTGCAAAGCTTCAGTCAGGAAATCCTTCTTAACCCTACCTGGAGTCATCAGGGATTGAACCTGGGCCCTCTGCATGTGAAACATGTACTAGGTTGCTAAATTACAATTGAGTTACATTGAGAATACAGGATTGTCATGAATTCATCATCTACCATCTGCAAAGCCCATAATCAAATGAAGGGATTGTCTCAGAAGTATCAAGGGACAATTTGCCAATCAAGTATTTACCTGGCTTAATACATAAAATGTCCTGATGTTCCAGAATCGAGACTGTTCTTGAAGAAGAGTTTTCATGTAAATATTTTCAAAAGTTCTGAAGCAGCCTACCAGAGTTACAAAAGTTTCATCATCTTCATTTTCGGTTATGTACTGGATAATAGGAAGCATTGGTGCTATGCCTGTCCCAGAAGTGAGCATGAGTAGTTCTCCATACTAAAAATGAAACAAAACCTAGCAAATGTGTCTTAAGTCATCAAAAAAAGGAAAGCGAACATTTTGCAAGATGAATTTATGATACCACCTCATCATTTTCTATTAGGGAAAGGGATTGAGTAGAAAGGAGCCATTTTGTTCAATGTTTCCATATTCCTAGACTGAACCTCAGTGCTATCTCTCTGTTCCTAAGAAAGAATCCATTGTTGTGTAAGCACACACAGCTCTTCTCTTTGTTGTCCATTTAATGAAAGCAGCATCACCCTTTTATACTGCAAACTCAGCCCCTATAGACTTAGACTTAAAATAACATTATTATCACTTTGAATGTACACTAATTGGCATACATTAAAATGAAATTTCATTGCATACAGGGTCAAAGGGTCACCACCACCAAATAAACACGACAAAATACAAAATTATGCATATACACACATGCCCACATATATGGCACCTGCATGTGTGATAGCACGATGCACATACACAAGGGTGGATCTTGTTTTTTTTAATAGAACAATGCTGCCAATTCCATCAGAGTGATTGATTGGAAAACACCATCACCCTCCTAGCCCACAAACAACTCTATGTGGGAATGTTTTAAAGACTTTCCTCTATAAGTAAGGAGAGAAAGAACAGTGCAGACTGAATGAAACTGGTGCAAGGCCTTATTGTAAAGTTGCAACAATGTAAAACTAGTGTTTGCTCTCTTTAATTACAAAATCATAAAGAATGGTAGTCAGATTTAAGACAATAAAAGGAGAAGTTGGATTTACATCACTTTGTTTTAAATCAGACGGTGCTGGATGACTCCACCTAAGGTACATATATGTGTCACCCATAAATATTTTTTTTTCAGATGAACATTTGCAGTATAAGCCTATATAAAGTATATCACAGAAGTGAGTATGTATTCAGAATGATGTCTGAAGGAGAAGGATGACTAGTAAGATCTTAAGAAGACGATGCTCTTAGCTAGTAATAAGCACAGCCCTATACATATTTAGCCCATTATCTGAGCTTGATTAGCATTGCTCTCAAATAAAGGGGTCTAGGACCATGCTGGAAGTATCCTAGTTTAAATTCATATGTAAGAAGCATTATTTAATCTGGCTGTATAAGTGTTCCACGATGACTTCATTAAATAATCTGCCCTTAATTGCATGTGTAGTGGGATTGGGCTGTTATTCCATTACCTCAGGATTTCCCTACATTGGCAATCCTGGGAGTTGAAGTCCCTGTGTCTTCAAGTTGCCAAGGCTGGAAACTCCACATTATCTGAATTTTGTACCTGGAAAATATTTGCATGCTCCCCTCTATTTGCAGTATAGCTAATGCTGCCGTAAGATCATAGATTGATAGATGTGAATATGTACACTTCAGTGGTATGCTACAATTTTTCTTTTTCAAATTTGAAAACAAATTATAGTAAATAATGACAATGTTTACTGATATATTTCTACTATTCTCAAAATTGGTTGGTCCAGTCATGGTTATATGTATATGGAAAACATACAGCTATGTTCAAATTACACTTTGACCCTCTTAAGCTATTGTATGACTTCAATTAAATGATATTTTCAAAATCTTCAGTCAGATATCCTACAGCCATTATGTTGTTTAATCCAAGACTTTAAGTTACAGAAATAAATTACATATAATCAAAGTATACCTGCTGTTAGTGATTTCAAAATAATAATCGTATATCTGCCAACATTCAGTTACCTTGGACTCTCTGTAGATTAGTCCACATTGCGTTACCCCGCCCTTCTCCAATATGAAGCTCTCTAGATATAGCAGTCTTTAATTCTCATAATCCCCAACCAAAGGTAGGGATGATAGTCCTTCTACTTTGATTTCATACATAATTATTTGTCTTTGACTTAATAAAGGCATTAGAGCATAAAATTGACTTTAACATACTGCAAATCTTGATTGTTTACTGAATTTTCTGAGTCATTATGGTAAACAAAGAAATGAACAAACGCAGCAATAATCCAGGAAAGAGGAGATTGGTTTATGGATTTTTTCCCCTTTATTTTCAAAAACCAAAAATGAATCAATGTCAGTGGTTGTTTGCTATCTGTTATAGATATTACCTGATTGGCTGTATAAGGAAAACCTCCGAATGGTCCTCTCCAAAAAATGGTGTCTCCCGTTTTCCATGATTTTATGTATTGGGACATTAGTCCAGTTTTATAGCACTTGCAAAAGAACCAAGAATCAAAGAAAGCAAATTAAAAAAAGGGAATACAAACTTCGAGCCAGTAATTCACATCTTCTCAATTAAAACTTATGTGAGTTTTTAAAAAAAGCATTTGGGTACATATGAATATGGGGGGGGGGGAATTAAATCAGGGTGATACTTAAATCAAGCATTTGTGTACAATGCTTCATTACATTAGATTTAAATTAAACATTGTCTTTTGCTTTTAATCCTAATTGTGCAGAAAAACTATGTAAGTATTTTTAAACTTGCTCAAACTACAAACAATTTGCAAGCAAGATTTTTTATTTAGTAGATATACTAATTGGCAGCAGCTGCAAGTAACCATTCATCTTCTGTGTATTTATAGAAACAAGGGAACATTCTGAGAAGTAAAATTCCAGTTGTGTTATTTTGCCTTGCTTGAATCTTCTTTCAGTTATGAATTTTGAATAGAAATGGATCTGTGACATACAAAAATTTGTTCACAATTGAAACCCTCAAATATTCATAAGTAATACTGGTAGGAAACATTTTCATGCATAACAAAAGAAGTGGGATAATGAAAACCAAGACTGCCAATTTATACTGCTATTGTGCCTAAGTTTTGGACAAATAACTTCCAATGGGAATCTAGCAAAATAAAAGCATTTTGTGTAGCACCTTGAAAATTAAAATATTTATTATAGTGTAACTCACTGTACATGTTATAGATTTCTCTTCCTTAAATTTGCATTGTTTTTACCCAGCAATTAAAATAAACGATTTCTTCTCATTTTTCTATGGCAATTTCTACTGTTACATTTTGCATGTAGTATTAGACTACTTTTAGTGTAGAAAACTGTGCCATGTTAAAAAATGTTGGCAAGTCTAGCCACAGTGAAGAAAATGGAGATATTAAATTAAAGGGGTGGATAGTCAAGACTTCAGCTGCTATGTATCTCATGTAATGGAATATTGGTTTCAGAGGAGAAAATGTATTAAGAATAGATTTCTTCTTCATTCCAATGCAGAAACAATCAGGCCGGTTTATAATAAATTCTTTTAAATAACAGAAGAAAAAATCTTACACAGAAAAACTCTATACCAGGTTTTACTACTCCCCACCCCCGCAAAAAAAAGTATACTATTAAAGAATCATTCAAAAATAAGGATAAGCATAGAAAATCACCACTCATGCACACTTAACTGTACTGCAGTGCTGTAATCATGGAACACAGAGGCATTTGAACAGCACTTGGGAAAGTACTACTAGTTGTAAAAGCAGTAATAGTTATACTACTATTAATAATACACTACTTCCCAAAATTGTCTGGATTGAGAAAGACGCAACAATCTACACCAAGCTATACAAATGATGGGTGTTTCCCTCTCTTTTGTTACTGTCAGAGCATAACAATGGTTTCATTTGGGTTGAATAGATTCTATAGGAAAGGAAAGTATTATTACAATTGTTATTGCTATTATTGCAATACAAAAAAATCTATGTAATAAGCAAGCACAGTCAACCTATAATGTATTAATGCAGATTAAATATAGTAAAACGTATCAGAATAACTGAGTTGGAAGGAATCTTGGAGGTCTTCTAATTGAACCCCCTTGCTTAAGCAGGAGACCCTATACCATTTCAGACAAGTGGTTGTCCATTCTCTCCTAGAAAACCTCCAATGATGGAGCACCCACAACTTCTGAAGTTCCCCTGATAAACTGTTCTGTCAAGAAATTTCTTCTTATTTCTAGGTCAGATATCTCCTTGATTAGTCTCCCTTCTTGTTTTGTCTACAGGTGTTTCAAATAGGCTGACCTTCTCTTCTTAGATCTTAGAACACTGCTATCATGTCATCCCTAGTCCTTCTTTTCATTAAACTAGACCAGGGGTGTCAGGTTTGACCTTGGGTGGGCCAGGGGAGGCGTAGCCAAGGTGTGTGTGGACAGCTCGATGTCACTCATGTTGGGGGTACCTGTGGTAGCCCGAGCGCTTTGCCAGTGAAAATGGGTTCCCGAGCTCTATTTTTGGCTGCAATGGTCTCCTGCAACTCTCTGCCAGCAAAAACGGAGCTCTGGAGGGCCGCCCATGGCCCTCCCAAGCTCCATTTTCGTTGGCAGAGGCACCATGGGCTGGTACTTCACTGTTTCCAAGGGTGGTCCCGCGGGCCAGATCTAAGCATCCTGTGGGCCGGATCTGGCCCCTGGGCCTTGAGTTTGACACCCCAGAACTATACATACCCAATTCCTGCAATTGTTTTTCATGTTTTAGACCCTCCAGTGTTCAGAAAGATTTATTTATAGTTGTCTTGTACAACTTGCAACATTGATACCAGAAAAACTAGCACATAATCTATGGTAAAATCTTGAAGAGTTCACACTCCTAGTGATAAGCAGAAGGGAACCTGGTGGCTCATTGTGATTTGCTTCAAGGATCTGTTATAACAAAAACTGTTTTCCACTAGGGTGCTCATACCTTGGTTTCTAACAATCTTTTTTAAGTTGCAGGAATACATGTTTCACTTCAGTAACAGAGGACATCCTGAAACAAATCAGCTCCGTTATTCCATGCTTTGTCCTACTGCCTGGGTTGAGTAGGGCTTGGTACGGGGCAAAGGGAATACCAACAAACCAAAACTTTAATGGCACGACCCCAGTTCTAAAAAGCCAAAGCTGAGCACTCTTGTGGCATAAAAGATGACCATTGCTGTGTCAAGCTGTTAATTTATAGAACAAAGGCACCTGTTTACCTTTATTAAAACTTCAAAGAACCCTTCAGCATTCACAGGCGTAATTGGAGTATAAGCTCTCTGAACTTCCAGACCGTTCACTACTCCTCTGAAGGAGAGAAAAATGAGAAAAGGAGCGAAGATCAAGGGATAGAATCTTGATTTGAATCTCCAACAATTCTTGTAAGTCCTGTACGGTTCTTGCAACAAAGGCTGCTGCCTGAAAAGCACTGCAGGCATCCTTCCTCATCTCCATGGGTTATCTTCTGCCAGCCAAACAACAGATTATTCCTTCCCATTTTGCAGTAAGATCGCAGAGATCCAAGTATTGAAATAACCTCAGGTTTTTTTCCTCCAACACAGCCATATTACCTCCTTAACAATTCTTCCTTTTTCTAAAGCCAGACACGGTATTTTATGTTGTACTGCTCTGCTGCTACAAAGTAAGAAAAGAAAGACACTGGGGAAGCTGAGGATTATTAATAGTTTGCAGCAGAAAAGGGTTTTCATCTTGACATCATTGTTAAAAGAATAAATAACCGATGTGTAGAAATAAAAGTTAACAAATGATACCTGCTATGCTTAACAGCCTGGTGTTTTTCCAATGAAATTTATTTATATATTGTATTTATAAACCAGTCAATTCTGGACAACTTTGGGCAGTAAATAATTATAAAAAACAAGTATAAAAACAATTGATCGGGAGAAACACAATGGTTAACCTGAGGAGAATAACCCACAATCAATTTCTCACCTAGCAAAGGAGCCCTCCAGTCCCCTGGCACAAGTCCTGGGATACAGCTAGGTCTTCAAGGCTCATTTGAAGAAAAGCTGCTACGGAGGGCAGGAGCTATTACAGAGAAAGCATGCTTCTGGGATTACATCAGGACACATTCTCAGCAGATAGGACATGGAGCATGACAACTCTGAATAGACAGGATGGGCAGAAACCATGGGAAACAGGCAGTCCCTCAAATAATGAGGCCTAAGCCATGACGTTCTTTATAGGTAATAGCCAGCACCTCGAATTATATCCAGGAGGTTGCTGGCAAGTACTGTCATGCACTCCAGAAAGCAGAAGTATTACATGGACATACTATGGTATGCCCATAACTGCCTGAACTGCAACATTTGGACAATTGAGTGATCTTCAGGGGCAATCCACTCTAGAGTGCATTGCAATAATCCATACCCAAGATGAATAAGTCATGCGACCATGAACCTCCTGGTCCAGAAACAAGCATAACTGGCGCACCAAACAGATCTATACAAAGGTCCTCTGGCCATGGCTGTCATCTACTAATCAAGTAGGAGCTAAGAGTCCATGATAATTTTTAGGTCACATATGTGTCCTGAATGCTACCACATCTAAAACTAGGCGGCCACAACTCCCACAGCTACTTAACTCTTGCAGATGGAGCCCGAGTCTCTCCAAAGAGACAACTATGGCCTCCAGGCACTGGGACAAGCATCACTTGTTTGGCCTTGGATTCAGATATAGAACTGAGCAGTATCTGCAAACTAATAATACTTCACCCCCAAACAGGCAGATGATCATAGGCACCAGCCTCATGTAGGCATTAAGCAAGAGGAGTGAGAACACTGAGCTTTTTGACACCCCACAAACCTGGGCTTCATACTTAATTTATCCCTCCTATCAACCCTCACTGGAATCAGTCACAAAGAAAGGAGGAAAACCCGTTAAATCAGAAATACTTACATTTCCAACAGATTGAACCAGAAAGTTATAATGATTTATAGTATTGAAAACTGCTAAGAGATCAAGGAGGATCAGGACATTTGTACACCCTCCCCTCAGTGTTTCCAAATTCATCAAGAAGCATAATTAGTGCCATCTCTGTGCACCACTGATATCTTTTCCTGTTCAAGTGACAAAGATACCCCAAATTATGTTTGCCAGAACAATCCTTGAATAGAAACAATTGTTTCAAGGTGATTGGTGCTATGAATTTTTCTTGCAATATTTTTCTTCCTGAAACTGTGTGTTCTAAATGTCTATGGAGATTCAGATTATGGTTGTCCCAAAGGTGCTTTTTCAAGAGGCAACTGGACTTTCTGGTTTTCTTTGAAGATGTTTCGCTTCTCATTCAAGAAGCTTCTTAACTTTGACTTGATGGTGGGGAATGTTTTTCTAAACATACTTTTAAGCTTAGACGCCTCTATTTAGTTAGATTTGAATGTGATTTCAAGTTAAGTGTTTGTGCCTTGATACAAATTGATCGAGTATAAAATCTGCATGTGGGCTCCACTTTCTACTTGTGTTCCATTCTCTTCTCAGAACAGTATTAACAAAACTAAGAAAGTAACGAACAAAAATTGTACCTCAAAGAGGTTTTGAGAAAATCTGTCATAATTCCAGGTCATGAATCCCTGAGCTGCACCAGACTCTGGGAGAAGACTGAAATTCTCAAGAATTATTAGCCTTGGTGAATCTACCACTAAACTGGCAACAGAATCACGCAGCTCAAGCAGGAATGTTGCTGTGTAGCTAGGAGGTTGATAAAACCGCAACAAATGCAAAGACTCTCTAGAACCAAATTTTAACTATGAGCTTTGGCTCCTGACCTATGAAATCTTACAAGGCCTCTCAGATGGCAGCTGCCATATTTCTCTCTGCCAAAAGATCTTGCTTGATGCCAAACATGAAACCTAGATGGCATATCTCCAAGAGTGGCATACCCCTCCTCTGAAAACATCCAGTCTCAATAAAACATGCCAGGTCAGCTCAAATTATGGATAAGAGGTTCTTATATGGGCAGATAGGAATTTAAGAGCAACAGCCAGAGACCAAGGCCAGCAAGGATTGAATAGTTTAGCATCCATAGTGAATACTGATGGCCAGAAGGTGGGATTGAGTCAACCATTGATATTATCTTTCCTGTATGTGGCCCACCTTTGGATTCCTGTCTTGTCTTTTTCTGCCCATCATCACCCTAAAGGTATTTCATGCCCTTACTTCTTCCTCTATCCAAGCCTGACCCTGATCCTTCTCCTGCCCTCCTCAGCCAAGGGACCTATCCAACCATCACTCACTCTCTGTCAGCCTTATAAAATAGATCTGACTAAGAAATGCATGCTATATAGGTCAGAACCAGGCCATTAGCAAGACTGACAGGGCATTGTCACTGTCAGTTGAAGCCACCAGTTCTGGCAGCTCTGTGTTAGCCTTCAGAGCTGGCCCTTGCTGCAGCTCTTTTACCAGAGTTTTTCATCACCACTGACACTTTCTGGGGCTACTCCATGACTCCTTGACTAATTAGGAATATACAGACAAAATACTTTAAGCAAACCTTTCTCATTAATTCTTGAATGCTGATATATTAAATGCCAGAATTGAGGAATTTTTGAAATAGAAAATCTTGGACAATTTGCTTCTTGATAGCATAGGAATATTCATTCAATCTAGATTCATTATCTCATGTGCCAGATAACTGTAGACAACTGTATGTAGCATAAAATAAGCAGATGGTTAAGATAAGTCTAACATCTTTGAAAGATACAGGTTTCATTATTAAACCAAGTAGGTAGGTAGGTAGGTAGGTAGATACGTATTTGCTCTCATTTTCTGATTGTATCACCATATGTTATTTTTCCAAAATGTTAATATCGAATAACAGCTTTAGAAATAGCCCTGAATAGCAAAATTTGTCTATAACTTCTGTGAGACAAATGGTTTAATTGTGAAAGCCAGGGTTTTTGTCCTGAGGTTGGTGATATTCATTTATAGAAATGGATCTAAGCGCAGCCATTTCAAAAACTAGAAAGTGACTTGACACATAATTTCTTTGTCAAGTGCAAATCAATAACTGACAGCGGTGGAGTTCAATGCAGTCCATATTATTATCATTATTAAGTTACGTGAAAATCTAGCTATCAAAAAAATTGTATAATCTTAGTGCAATTGCTTACTAACAGCAGGTTTATTTATATGACTATTTTAATGGCTCACAGATCATTCAGATAATCAGTATGATATACTGGATTATGGACAACTATCTAACAATATGTCCATAGGGCAAGTCCTGCTGGTTACTTTAACTAATAATTAGTCTACCCAATTGTTGGGAGGATGAAAGTTCCTATAATTCTTTGGAATTTCTTGGGGGAAATGGCAGAATACAGTTATAATAAATACATAAATTATCAAAGAGATAGTTTTATACTACATTTTATTTACCTACCTAATAGCAAAATAGGATCACATTGTCCTTGTGAATCAATTCACAATAATTCTATACTCTCTTTTTCCTAAAAAGTGGTTTTCGAACACACATTTAATTCTACCTCCAATAATAATGCAATTGAAGGAAAATGTGACTATAGGGTAGAATATGCTATACAATTAACAAGATTAATAAACTCAATGAATTCACACATTCTTTCAAAAGAATCACATTGGGAGTGTGGTAATTATGATGTACTCAATATGAAATCTTTACAGATCAAGAGCAAAACTGAAAAACAAATTGCACACTACGGACAGTTTAGCTATAGATTTTGTACAGTACCTTAGCACAATATGTTGTCCCAAACTCAACCCCAAACTGCTGTTTCCAGGCAATTTAAAAGTGTACTGGTAGGTGTCCTCGGTCAATTGAGTCACAGAGCTTATAATGAAAGCCATAAATATTTCTGGAGTTAGGTCTGAATTGCTACTCTGCAAGAACAAAAATAAATAATTACTATTTTAAATAATACCCTCCAAACTGTGGCACTACAAATAAAAAGAAGTTTTTAAAACCAAATACACTCATTATCTAATTCAATAGGTTCCCCTTTTTTGAAATCCCATTTAAATTCCAACACCTGTTTATTCACGTAATTCTGAATTTGGCAATGCCTTTCTTGCTAATGAGAAAAACCTAAAGACTGTGGGATTAGTAAAAACAAAATACCTCAATTGTATAGCAATAGAAAATATGGTAGAACACAGAATATGTAGACATTTTTCTGCCTTTTCTTACACCATTTCTTTCAAAAGCAATTCCTTATTTTACATGAAAGTTTCTGCCTGCCAAATTTTTCTCTTGGCAGAACGACAATGCTTTCAATAATTCCAGAACATCAGGCAAAACTGTGTGTAAAGATTTTGGGGTGGGTGGGTGTAGATCCACCCCCCCAAAGCACCTCCTTTTCATATTTTTGATGTTATTTACCATAGGTTTAATCTTTTTGAGAACATGAAAGCCACTGTATTCTTTTTGAATTTTTTTTAGCTTTAGAACTAAACATTTGAACAAGAAAGTAGTAAACTATCCGTAAGTTCTACATTGAGGGTGGAGAGAAATTACTTCCAGGCTAGAATCTCAATCAGCTCACTGCAAATAATGAAAAAGCCATAATCCTGACATTTTTATTCATCGACCCTCATGTTTTTCTGATTTCTCCATCTGTGTACATTCCCTCTGGTTTTACAAACTCATGAAACAATCTGTGCACTGTTTACTCACAAGTAAGTTCTGAGAACTTCAAGTAAATCTGTTTAAGCCTGTAGCTGTTCAGGTAGTCCCTGATTTATGGCAAGTTGCTTAACAACCATTCAAAGTTACAGCAGACCTCCTTGGGCTATTTATATAACCCAGATTTGAAATACTGATGGAGCCCCTCCCCACTCATCCCCGTGGTCATGTTATTGCATTTTGGACATTCAGCAACCAGTCCACATGTATAGTCGTTTGCAACATCTAACAATCAATTTCTGGCAAAAAAAAATGCCCATTGCGGGTTTAATGATTGTGGCATTTGCTTAACAACCACAGTGATTCACTTTACGACCGCTGCAAAAAAGATCATAAAATCAGGCATGTAATGTGTTGACCCACATAATGTCCAGCATGATGGTAATTCTGTGCTCAACTAAGGTGATAAATCAAGGACCAACTGTACAGCACGATCCTGTGGGTAGTTGATATTTCCGCTGAGGTCTAGGCTATAGCAAAATAGAAATCTCATTTGCAATTTCTAGCATTCCTCCAATACTTATTTATTAGGTATAATACTATAATATTTATTTATTTTTATAAATATGGTTGGACTTAATTTGTACTTTATTAAATATTGATTTATTAAATATAATATTAATAATACAATAATCAAACACCTCTGGATTCTCTCCAGTTTTGGGCAATTTGAGAAACTTGACTAGAAAGCTAAAACAGGGTAACCCTTACTCTAGGAAAAAATACGTGCCAATATGGAGAATGCTTGAATTAAATTTTTTCCCAGAGTGTTACATAGCATCTAGTATTCCTTTCCTTGAATTTTGATCCCAAATATTTCTTTATCTTTCTGACTCTTATCCACCAAAAGTTTTACAGCAATTAAAAGCAAAATAAAAGAGAGTGACCACCCTGGTTTTGCATCTTTAGTTATCGGAAGACTTGTAGGGAGTTCTACTTTGCTGTAATTTTTTCTGCAAATAAAAAATTTAGGTCTATGTAAGGCATTCAAAAGAAATGCTTTGCAATGCATAAATACAACATCTTCTTCAAAGCATTAAAACAGCTACATCCTTTGGTAGAGCTTATATGGCTGCTTTGGGGAAATGACAGCTAGATGAAACAACTCTGCACTCACGCTCAACAGAGGGGCAGCCAGCAGCTTTCATTTACACGAATAAAATTTGCAAAGCATCTCTTTGAAATGTTTTACACGGTCCTAGTAATTTTAATAATAATCTACTTGCTGCTTCTTTCTGGATAGAAGGCTTATATCTTCTTTTGCCTTGGCCTCTTCCCACTTCTTTAGGTCTTCCTGATATATATCATAAATGCAGGGTTTGCAGCCACTGCCACAACACTGAGATGACAGTGGCTCTCTGGGCTTCAAAGACAGCCAGACTTCTTCACTCTGATCCATTACCTACAAAACACAATCCAACATTATTCCATTTAAAATTGCTGAATGGGGATGATTTCTCTCTTCTGCATCAGACATGGAAGTAGGTGTCATTAAGTGTAGAATAACTGCAGGGCATATGATGTACTGTGACGCAGTTAGGCAGCATTGGACTTTAAACTAGAAAAGGCCAGATTAAAAGCCACCTTTTTAATAAAGTTCTTTGACATTTTAGGCTCTATCCTATTCAGACCAGCTTACCTAACAGCTTTAAGGTGAAAAAAACGATAGAGTTGTATACTGTCACGAGCCTCCTATTAAGAATATGAATTAATGTACTACGTAATAACAAACTATGTCTTGCCATGGATCGGAAGGTGGTATATCTCAGTTTCATCCTTTTTTGGGGCAAAGACTGGCATAAAAAAAAAAAAAGAACGGATAAAACAGTAGCACCATAAAAAACACTAATTTTGATTTTCTGCGTATGGAGGTATAGGATTCTAACATTCTTTTAATCATATTAAGTTAAAAAGATATAAAACCGGAACTAGGAATAATCTAAAAACTAAGAATAAAATTGTGTTGTTAGTTAAAGCTAAATTTATCTCTCTAACCCAAACTAAATGGCCGAGTCTGAAAATATTATACAGGTAGTCTTCGACTTTCAACAGTTCATTTAGTGACCATTTTGAAGCTACAACGGCACTGAAAAAAGTAACTTAGAATCATTTTTCACACTTACAACCATTGCAGTATCCTCATAGTCATGGGATCAAAGTTCAGCTGCTCAGCCCGACTCATATTTATGACGTTTGCAGTGTCCTGGGGTCATGTGATCCCCTTTTGCGACCTTTTGGCAAGCAAAGTCAATGGGGAAGCCAGATTCATTTAACAACCGTGTTACTAATGTAACTGCTGGAGTGAATCACTTAACAACTGTGCATCTTGTTAAATGGGGAAAAACTCACTTAACTGTCTTGCTTAACAAAGGAAATTTTGGGCTCAGTTGTGGTTGTATGTCGAGGACTACCTATACTCTGTTGATGCCACCACAGTTGTGAATGTAGAGCTGTAGTAAGATACAGTTAGGAAGATAAAAATAGCATCTTTTGTAGCTTGCCAATGAGGATGTCTATTTCAGTTAACAAATGACAGCAATTAGAGGATGTCAACCTTGCCTAATTTTGAGAAAAGCATGGCAGAATTTGGTAACATCCAAAGACATGAGATCAATCTGGGTGTCAGAGTTGCCTTTCCATGCCAGCCACGCCTTGCAACATGCCAGCATCTGCATAGGACAAGGGGGGAGGGAGCTGCAGAGTGGGTGAAAGGGTGGGATAGCTTCAAGGGAATCAAAACTACTTGTCGGATGGTCCAATGAGAGCTGGCGGCATTCCAAGATCACAGCATGGAATGCAACATCGTCTTGCCCGCCAAACCAGGGACTGTTACCCAAACAATTTGCTTGAACAGCAATTGGACAGATACAAATTAACTAAGGTGGGTTAAAGGGAAAAGTTAACCAAGTGCTTTGGAGGCTAAAAGTTAGAACCAGCTTTGCTAAGCTGTTAACAGTTAACAGCTGTGTACTCTTGCAAAGTGTACTCTTTGTAGCTATGGCCTCCAGAGTCTTTCTTTGCTAACTGGCTGACTTGGGACAGCTGACATTGAGTTTGAGAAGAGGATTTGCATATTAAAAGAAGCCAAATGCCCAGGCTACTTTGCTATATGAGGATATGCTAATCATTTGAACTTTTTTTTTTTTTTTAAATTTGATTTATATGCCGCCCTTCTCCGAAGACTCAGGGCGGCTTACAATGTGCTCAGCAATAGCCTTCATCCTTTTGTATATTTATACAAAGTCAGCTTATTGCCCCCACAACTGGGTCCTCAATTTACCTACCTTAGAAAGGATGGAAGGCTGAGTCAACCTTGAGCCTTGGCGAGATTCGAACCCTGCAATAATTGCAGGCAGCTGGTCTTAATAACCAGCTTAATAACAGGGTGCCTTAAACCCCTGTACTACCAAGGCTCTTATGGCACGGGTGCTAAAATGACAGGCTGAACAGTGTACAAATTTACCAGATTTCCATCCATTAAATGGTTATTGGACAACGGACATTTTCCCATTATTGAGTTAAAATTGGCAAAAAAATACACTGGTAAAAATTTGCTCTCCCCGTAGCCAATACCTATACAGGAAGAAGCCTGTATTGACTTTGTTGTCACTGCAATCATCAAATATCTCTCCAAAATACTGATCTGCAAAAGTATTCCATGCGCAGCATAGTTGGTTTCAGGCATTGCTTTGTTTTGGTCCTGCCCAGAGGGAAATGGAAATGCTTTGTTTGGGATATGGACAAAAACATGACTGTTCTTGGAACAAAGTGGTTTAAAGAATGGTAAAATGCCAAGGACAACAACTGTAGCAACTGAATAAGGGAGTGCGGAGGGGAAAGATATTGGGAAAATTGGGGACGGGGGTAGGGTAAGAAAATAGTCCAGATGTCAACAACCTCTACATCTGTTGGAAAACAGTTGGTCAAAAGTGCAAGATCCCTCACATTCCCCCTATCCTGCTGACTTAAATCATTTTGCAGATCAGCTGCCTCATTCCTCTGTACCTCATTGGTACATCTAAAATACTCTGGACACTGCATGTTAGGAAGGTCATTGAGAAACTGAACTGTGACCAGATGAGAGTAACCAAGATGATCAGCAACCAAAAAGAAAAAATTCTGAGGAATAGTAGAAAGTGATGGGAACATTTATTGATGAGAAGATGGCAGAAAGACACAATAATTGCCTTCAAATATTTCAAAAACAGTAGAGGTCAGGGCAGAATTGTTCAGAGTTGTTCCAGGACACAGGACAAGAAATTAAATTACAAGGAAGCAGATTATAAATCAGGAAAAACATCTTAATGGCAAGAGTTATTTCACCATGGAAGAGACTGGCTTAGCTTTTATTTTTGGAGGGGTATTTAAACAAAAACAGAATGACATCTGTTAGGTATAGATTGGCCCAATTTCGACATGATGGGTATTGCTGGGTGATTGAATTCTGGCTCCTTGTAATCTGTGCTATGCGCATAATGCAAATGAAATAAGGAAGAGTGTCAATCATCCAGTTGCACCTGCCATGTTGAAGCTAGGACTGTTACCACAGATTCCCTGATTTAGGTTGGACAGTCTTCCAACCCTTCATCTTGTGAATCTATAGGCTGTGCAGGGATCTTGTGAGGGGGTTGTTTTCCTCCACTCCCTCTCCAAAATATAGGATCCCTCCCAATATTGGCCAGAGCAATTAAAACATTGAGAGGTTTGTTTCAGATGAATAGTGGGTAATCAAACAAGCCTATTTGGCGCCCGCTCTTTCTCCAAAATAATACGAGACTTACACGCTTTGGCTGGCTGAGGAATTCTGGGAGCTGAAGTCCACAAGTCTTAAAAGTTGCCAAGGTTGGAGAGCCCTGGACTAGTCCAACCCCCCTACCTATGCCAAGTGATTGTCCAGTCTCTTCTTAAAAACCTCCAGTGTTGAAGCACCCACAACTTCTGGAGGCAAGCTGTTCCATTGGTTAATTGTCCTCACTGTTAGGAAGTTCCTCCTTAATTCCAGGTTGCTTCTCTCTTTGATTAGTTTCCACCCATTGTTTCTTTGTCTTCCCTTCTGGTACTTTGGAAAATAAGTTGAACCCCCCCCCCCAACCCCAAAAATCTTGTTTGAGGCAGCCTCTCAAATACTTGAATACTGCTGTCATGTGACACCCCACCCAGGTCCTTCTTTTCTCTACCCTAGCCACACTCAAATCCTGCGACCGTTCTTCATAGATTGGCATCCTATTTGGAGACAATTGTGGGAAAGGCTTCATGCCAGCCCAACGCTTGCAGAACCCCCCTCCCCCTCTCATGCAGCGAGCAGAAAGCAGGAGACTTGGCGCCTGCGCGGCTCCGCCCCTTCGGGAGGATTGAAGGCGCTCGGCCCCGCCTCCTTCCCTCCCTCCCGCTAGCTCTGCCCCGCCCGCCGTCAACCTCCCAAGGTGCCCGCCTCCTTTCCCGGCATGCTTTTCGCAGCCGGATCAAAAATGGCTGCCGTCCGCTGTCTCCGCTGAGGCGACCGGTGCGGAAGATGTTGGCGGCGCGGCGGCTGGTTAAGCGAGACGGGTGCTGGGCGCCCTGGGGGCAGCGCCGCAACAGGGGGCTGTACGGGCCGAGGACCCTCAGGCGTCCCTTGCCTCGCACTCCCTGGACTCTGAAGGGGCCGCCGCCCGGGGGAGCCCTGCCATGGTACTTACGGAGACCGCCGCCGGTGCGGGAGCAACTGCCCGAGCTTGACACGGTGACGTACGCGGAGAAGATGTACCGGGTGCCTTGGCTGGCCAAGCCGACCTTCCCGAAGTGGGAGAGGGGCTGGGACGACCCTTACCACCGCCTGAGCCCTCCGATAGAAGAGCTGCCGGACTACAAGACGCGGCCTTGCTACGAGTTTCACCGCAGAAGCCGCCTGCAGGAAGGTAGCCGGTGGCGCGCGGGCGGTGGGCGGGGCTTGGTCAAGGACGCCCCGCCCCCTCGCTTTCGAATGGGGAGGGCGGGGGGGGGAGGCGATTCGGTTATGCTAATCAGCAAGCGGGCTGAGGTAAATTGAATGAGTTGGAGTTATGCAAATAAGGAAACGGGACTAAATATTCGTATGACAAGGGGAAAATGTTATTTTAATACAGGTAGTCCTCGGATTTACAGCAGGTCATTTAGTGACCGTTCAAAAGTTACAACGGCATTGGGGGAAAAAGTGACTTGTGACCGTTTATCACACTTATGGCCGTTGCAGCATCCCCCGTAGTCACGTGATTTACATTTGGATGCTTGTCTCACATGTATGACCGTTGTAGTGTCCCGGGGTCAGTGACCTTCCGAC
Source organism: Pantherophis guttatus (assembly GCF_059756535.1). Classification (NCBI taxonomy): domain Eukaryota; kingdom Metazoa; phylum Chordata; class Lepidosauria; order Squamata; family Colubridae; genus Pantherophis; species Pantherophis guttatus. Next base: position 64,354,645 of record NC_142065.1, read on the forward strand.
AAACAAAACCAATGGAGAAGCCGGATTCACTTAACAACCATGTTACTAATTTCACAGTTTCAGTGATTCACTCAACAAAGGTGGCAGGAAAGATTTGTTAAATGGGGCAAAGCTCACTTAACAAACTCCTCACTTAGCAACATAAATTTTGGGCTCAATTGTGGTCGTAAGTCGAGGGCTACCTGTAGTTACATTAGTTGCATGTATATTTTAATGTTATTTTTGTGTCTTTGAGTCAGTTGTTGACTCCCAGTGACTGCCTGCAGAAGTCTATGTGATTTTTCTTGCCAACTCCAAGAAGAGCCTTGGTGGCGCAGCAGACTAAAGTGCTGTTAAGTAGCACCAGCTGCTGGCAATTATTGCAAGTTCAAATCTCACCAGGCTCAAGGTTGACTCAGCCTTCCATCCTTTTGAGGTAGGTAAAATGAGGACCCGGATTGTGGGGGCAATAAGCTTACTTTGTATAAAAAAGAACACCGCTTGGGGGGGCCAAAAGCCCTACTAAGCAGGTATATACAAAAGTATGAAGGCTGTTGCTTAACGCATTGTAAGCTGCCCTGAATCTCTGGAGAAGGGCGGCATATAAATCGAACCAATAAATAAATAAATAAATAAACTCTTTCTAAGGCTGAGAGTAACTGGCCCAGTGGGACTAATGACTCAGGATCTCCAATTTTTTAACTTGATGCCTTAACTGTTACATCAAGCTGGCTCTCTATACTTATATATATCTGTAAACAGATAGCATGTAATATTGTAAAAAAAAAAAACTAGTCCAGCCTGGCTGATATTAGGTGCAAGGTTATTTGCATAGCAACTCAAGCCAGTATCCATTTATTGTACTTATACCATATTCATACTCTTAGGAAGTACTTTGCCTTTGTAATTAATTCTTTTTCTACTTCTGTGATCAGATGTAGAAGTAGTATACAGTAGTTGTCATTGTTGGAGGGAATTGAATATTGTGTGTAATGTGAAAAGCATATATTCATTTCTCTGTGTTAATATGTACATATTTATTTTGAGGTGTGAAGCAAGCATTGTGGCTAACCAAGGCAAAGCTAATCAAAGGCTTACCTCCCCCAATACTTAACATAATGAATGACATAACTCACCAGTTGGAGGATCAGGATGAGAGAATTCTAAATGCAATTTCTCATGCTCGTTTTTGGGCTGGTACTGAAGATGATATTTCCTTTGATAAATACAGGTATGTTTTTAGCCTAAGTTTTCTTTGTAGCTTCAGAGTTGTTGGTGTTCTTTGTCATTCTTTTAAACAAGTTAAAATTAAACAAGTATGTTTTATGTGTTAATATCTTACAGTAGCTTCCAAAAAAGTGTAGAAGAAATATAAGCACTGCATTCTCTGAGATACTGCTTCTTATACTTTCACTGGTTTCTGCTTGTAGAGTGGATAGTTTATCCTCTTAAAGGACTCAGAAAGGCTGTGTTGGATATATGTATAAGTATGCTTCCATGTAAACAGCCTGGAATCACCATATATGAATTGGATGGCCATATAAATTTGTTTGATAAACAATTAAATTTTTAATTTTATAAACATTTTTTTTTACTATCAGGAGTTTGGGAAATATTTTGCTGAGCTTTTACCTTGTATTCCTTGCATAATGCCATATGCCTGTCTGAAAATGTTAAGCTAGGCAACTGCTGGTAGTTATTACCAGTGTACAAGAAAAAATAGACAAATTTCTATTCCAAAGATTTATAGGGATCAGCAATATGGTGTCCCAGTAAAAGTATCTGAATCCTCATTAGATTAAAAAATCTCACATACTTGGAGGAGAGAAAAATTCACAGGATCCCAAAATGTCAAAATCTAATACAATTTGGTCATCTTGTGCAATTTAGTTTAGTTTTTGATTGCCTTGCCTAAAAATGTTACTGTGCCCAATCTATCACTTAAAAAAGAAAAAAGGTAAACAAAATGAGTGCAAAATATGTTTTATTTCAGTTATATGATTTCATTACTTTATATGAATGGATTTTTTTTTCTGAAATAAGAGGAATTCTAAAAATGTTCTGAAAGGGCAGGTATTTTCTTAACTTTGTTTTAAACCTGAAAAAATGAAACAGTAGTTTTGAATGTATGGGAAGCATTTTGCAGTAAATTTAATTTCGTTATTCAGGATTATATATTGAGGGAAGGAATAAAATTACTTCTATCTTTCCCAATTATTGTGTCTCTATAATTAGAAAAGGCAGAATAAATTTGGAAAATACGTATAATTTGTATTTATAATAATCTTTAAGTTAATTTGTATAAACTTTATTGTAACAGTTGAAGTAATTTAAAACCAGTTGGATTAATAACAAATACCTGGCATGTTATCTCATGTACATTTGTAACTATCACCTATTTTGTGTTTGCCATTTTGCAAATATTACAATAAATATCAGTTAAAAAAATCCTGATACAGTGAAACTTCTGGCTTGGATCTAACTATCCTCTTGTTCTGAAGTCCTGTGCTTTTGGAAGACCTGCTCCACTTGTGCAGGTCAATGACTGTCAAATTCCCCTCACTGAGTAAAAGAATGATGTCCCAAGACTACAGAGCAACAGCTACATGGGAACGAGGTTAGTTAAAACTATAAGCTTGATTTATGGCAAACATAATGTTAATAAACTGCAGAAAACTAAGGACAAATGTCACAGATTCTGAAGTAGAGCTATTGATGTTATAAAGTTATCTTCTGTGATATAAAGGTTTGTCCTGAATAGAGGAAATGGTTTGTTTCTTCATATTTGAAGAAAACAATTCCTAGAGAGGAAGGACTTCACTGATCTAATTGTATGTGTTTGGGGTGGGGAAACAATCAGGTACTGGGTAGATTAAATTCCCTACCAGTTATCAAATATCTATAGAAAATAAATTTACAAAGATAGAATGCATAGTTAAAACAAATATAAAGCACTTTTGTTTTCAAAGAACAATGTTAAACTCAGATTTCAAATGTCATTTTTCTGATAGTATCTGAGCCAGTATAGGTTGCTAGATCAATAGAAGTACTTGATATTGATATTGTCCTATTCAGGTTCTCTATGATTTCCAGAATTGAGAAAAGAACAATAGCCACTCGGAAGTGTTTATTAAAAGTTTTTTCCTCTTTGGTTTTTATAATATCTAGCTTATAACGAACTAATGTAAGTTATTTTCTTTTATAGAGTCTGCTCTCATTCAGATTAATATTACTGGTGGAAAGCTTCTGAATGCAGTAAATTGTCTACAACCTATAGCATCCAGTGATGAGATATTAGCCACTGAAGATTCTGATTTAGAAACTTTCTATCCTCTCTCACCTATAATTGATCTTAGGGAAAAGAATGTATACAAAATAAAAAATGACACTGGTAAGATTAAACATAATCTGTTTCATAATTTTTTAATTTGTAGGTGTGAATCTACTAAATGAAATATAAGAGTAAGGAAGTCTTAATACAAAAAGTTGAGTGAATGTAAGTGAAGCATCAAATGTCCTAAGCAATTGTCTGAAGATTGTGGATTATATGCAGATGGTCTTCTTTTGCAGTGAGTTGTGATCTTGTACTAAATTATTCTCTAATTTATATTTAGGTTTCAACAAAGGCTACCCATATCCTTATCCTCATACATCATACACTATTGAAAGTGGAAAAAGGGAGATATCGGAACATTTACAAGCCAGAGTTTTGATGTTTGCTTTTGGGAATGCTCTAGCCAAGGCTAAAGAACTTTATGGAGTAAGTATTATAATTTAGACGGAAAAGCTATGACTTGTCATAACTGATCAAGAGATGCTGGTTATTTTTGCCCTTGACAATTCCATTAACTGTTAACATGAAATATATACACATGTGCACCTTCTGCAAGTCTTGATTTCAGATTTCTAGAAAAGAGAAGGGTGGAAAGCAATACTTGCAAATCTAGGACGTATCTTACTTGGTCCTTGTTGCACCTGAGTTTTATTGGCTGGCTGTGTGAAGGCACATAATCAGTGTGAAGGCACTGTGAGAGTGGTAGAGCTGACAGTATTGAATAAAATGATCAAAGGTAGCAAATTCATATTGTTTATCCTATGGATGTTATGATCATAATACATAGTTTTGGATTTTAATGGGCAAATGGAATTTTAAACTTTGTGAATGTATGAGTTAACTTGATGCACTTTTGAATTTCCTATCTTAAGAGTAAAATAATTTCTGTAGTATTTGTAATTCCTGAACAGTTATGACTACTCTAAGAGAAATTCATAAGATTGAAATGGTTTTGTTATATTATCAAATGTTGGAGATGACAAAAGTCAGCACTGATTTTCCTATATGTTAAGCTGTGGAAATTTGATTTGGTTTGGGTCTTTGCCAAAGCCACCTGTGGGTTTTCTGCTATATATAAGGTCATCATCAGTCAGGAATTTGTGTTTGTTGAACCTGCATGTTACTTAGGTCAAGATAGCATGTCAGCGATTGACTATGGTTTGATAACCATGTATTTGATTAATGCCCAATCATAGTTTCCTAGTATCCATGATAGCCCAGTTTCTCTCCCTTTAAGCTTCTCATACAGCTTTTCTTTTTTTTTTTTTTTCTTGCCTAGGATGAACCCAAAGTCTTGGAGAAGCCAGTAGTTGTTCAGAGTGTTGGTACAAATGGCCAAGCTTTCCACTTCGTAGTGTTTCAGTTAAACACAACAGATTTGGACCCTAGCAATGGTATTAAAAACCTGGCCTGGCTGGATGCGGATCAGCTTTTGTATGAGGATGCCAGGAAGCGTCCAGAAATCAAGAAGAAAATAGTTCTGGTATGTTGAGAAAGTGAAATTACTTGTTGATCAAGTCATCACCAAAAGACCGTTTAGCTTTTTAATTTGGTTAGAAAATGTTTATTATTAGTTAGATCTATGTTTGGCCTTTTCTCCAGGAGCTCAAAGTGACTTATGTCAGAGGAGCTCAGTCCTTATTATCAGAACCACACTATGAAGTAGGTGGTGTAAGAGAGTAAGTGACTGATCAAAAGTACTTCAGCTTTCCACAGAGAGTGGAGTAGAAAATGAATTCCCTAGTCCTAATCCAACATCTACACCAACCTGGCTCACATACAACTGCTTTTAAGGCTAAAGCGGTTACTGGTAAAACTATTTTAAAGTTTTCAAAGCTGTATTTGTAACATACTGTACTGGTCTGAAAACCATAATTAATGCAAAATGTAGCCACTAGGCAACAGCTTGGGACCAGATTCTTCTAATGTATATTAGGTTCTTTCCAACTATATCAGTCATTTGTGCTCTTCAGGAGAGGCCCTGTGTTTGGCTTGCAATCTGCTGTATGGTATGCTAGCATCAGTGAAGGTTGGCCTTCCCTCTGGTGCCCTTTGTCCTATGAAATGACCATTCCCTATTATACATCAAGTATTGTTTTAAAAAATCATCCTATTTAGTTTGATCTTTCCCATATGTATGCTGGATTTTTTAAAAAAATGTATCTAATTGAATTTCTAAAGTGCTTCAGGAGTATTTACAGTGAGTATATATATGGTTCTAATATTTTTAAAATTAAAAAAAAAATCTTCCTCCACTGGAAGAGGAGGAGGAGGATATCTTGGAAGTCCTTTGACAGAAACCATCCCCAAACAGATTAATCCGTATAATTCATTATACCATGGAGCAGTTCTAATGCTATGACATGCTTTCTAGAATGCATGGCCATCTCTTTAACACTGGATAAGAATTCCTAACGTGTTTTGTCTCATGCTGGAAACTGTAACTGGTTGACAGTTGACAGAGTTTCCAAAAGGCAGAAATTCTATTACTTACATTGCTGGTCTTATTTTTTTTCTGATTCTTTGAACAGAAGAAAACTTTCTTGAAGGGAAAGAGAGAATGTACCATTAAATGCAGTAACACATTGCAACGTTTAGATGCTATCCTAATTTGTGTGCCAGACATTGAAATATCAGGTGTTCTCTCTACAGATTCCTGCTGGAATACATGGCTACAACCCAGACACATTCAAAAAATTCCTGGCACTCTACTTGCACGGTGTTGTGTGAACAGGTCCCAAGAAGTCTGAGCTCAACTTCTAGTTCTTCCTGAAATACTACACTAGATGTATAGTTTACACAAGACTGAAAAGGATATGTTATTTTTTAATAAAAGACATTTTTAAATACGTGTGTTATAGCTTAATACTTTGAAGAATTAGAGTAAGATTTGATGCAGTGTTTCAAGAAGGCCACAGTTTTGGGAGAAGAACTAATTAAGTCAAAACTTTTAACCACTTTGAGGTAAAGATAAAGATTCCCCTTACACATATGTGCTAGTCGTTCCTGACTCTAGGTGGTGGTGCTCATCTCTGTTTCAAAGCTGAAGAGCCAGCGCTGTCCAAAGATGTCTCCGTGGTCATGTGGCTGGCATGACTAAACGCCAAAGACGCATGGAACACTGTTACCTTCCTACCAAAAGTGATCCCTATTTTTCTACTTGCATTTTTATGTGCTTTTGAACGGCTAGGTTGGCAGAAGACAAATAATGGGCTTACCTCATTACACAGCACTAGGGATTCAAACCTCTGAACTGCCAACCTTTCGATTGACAAGCTCAGCATCTTAGCAAACATTGGATGTATATACTGGAAGGTATACTGAATTAGGATAATTTTTAATTTAAAATTTTAATTTAAAGCAGATCTCTCATGTTGAATGGATTCAGGAAGGTATGGAAGGCAAGACAGTTGCGTTCTTGCCTAAATATGGGGAAACATGTTTCTTTGAATTTTGTTTCTCAAAAACCATGTTTAGTCCAAAACAGTTTGGCAAGTTATCCAGAGCGTGATTGTTCTGGATTTGAAACAAAACATGCTTTGAGCCATTAAAGGAAAAAAGTTTTCCTGGGGTGTTCTGTTGTGCAATGAGAAGTCATATAATGGTTGTATTGGGGCGGCGGGGTGGGAGGGAATTCATGCTTACTTAATTAAAAGAGTTTAGCCTTATAAAAACTGACAAAGGTAAATTGCAACAAGTATTTTCCACCCAAGCTCAAATGTGTAACTTACCTAAAATGGAATATCAACTATTTTATAATGGGTGTGTAGAGGATGCATTTTTGGGTATTACAGAGCATGATAATTCTGTCTTAGATAATTTAGCAGAATTATTCAGCATAAGGTCCGTAGAGATTCTCAGTCATCCAGGTCCTGGTTGTCCCAAAGGTGCTTTTGCCTGACCTGGATGACTGAGAATCTACACTTTTAGCTATACAATTTGGGACGAACACCCTTTGAATGGTGTGGGAGTAGGAATGGATTTCCAAAGGAAAAATTGCAGACAGCAGGAGCACTACTCAGGTGACACACACTGAGGACACATAACCTCCAAGTGTTTCAACCACCCTTTAAAAGGATGCAAATGACCAGCTGTCTGCAAGGAATATAAATCCTTCCATTCCCCACTATCCTGTTAGAGCTGAAGAAGCTTCTTGGATGAGAAGCTAAATGTCTTCAAACGGAAAAAACAAAGTCCAGTTGCCTCCTGAAAAAGCACCTTTGGGATGTTCAACATAAGATTTATGAAGGATAAAGAACAACTTCTATTGAAAAAATAAGCATAGCTGTTGCAAAGAAATTTTTCCAGCAGCATCTTACTAAGCTTAACAAGGCAGCTACTTATTAGCTAATTAAAATAGGAAAGATTAATAACTCACGGAAAGGATTTCCTAAAAATCTCATTGGATGCAATTTCACAAGTAATGCAGAATTATAAAAATATTGATGTGGTTAGGTTTATATAAAACAATGCAAGATATGAAAAAGTTAAACCCCAAAGGGTTTCAAAGTCCTTTTCAGATGTGGTTGCTGTGTTCCAAATTATGCATAAGCTACTCAGCCTTCCCCCCAACGCAGGTGTCTGGCATAAAAACTATATGTGCTTGTATCTTGATTTAAATCTATAATATTGCCAATGGCTGGAATACCATGATACACCTCAACTTAGAAACCCTAACTGGAAGAATGCAAAAGGGCAACAAAAACATGATTTTTACATAAAAAGTATTGCTCTTATATGGTACTTGGAGCATCTCCAGGAAGAAAAAAAGCAATGAGATAATATAAAGTTGGTGGGAAGATGATTTGAAAATATTAGACGTGGGAATATTGATTAGGAAAAGATTAGGCCAGTCAAATTTCATGCAAAGAATAATGAAAAAAAAAATGTGATGAGAGCCAGGTTAGATAGTTATAAAATGGAATTCAATCACTTGCATTAATAACTTGCTGCCAGTCTATTGCAATATTGACACCATGTTTAGATGTCTCTGCAAATCAGTGGCTAAGGAGCAATATTCAGGGAGGTATTGCCTTCTTGTCATCTGATTAGTCATTACATGGGAAGATGGGACCAGATGAACTTTCTTGATAAATAGTAATAAAACTAAATATGTCTGGACATTACTACGCCATTGTATTGCATCTTTTAGAACAATCTTGCACTTCAAGTTCTGAAATGTTTTACTTTGATTAAATGTATAACCACTGCACTTTGATTGGAATCTTTAAAAAATACTTTAATGTGCCTTTTGCAGGGTTTATGTAGGTTGCTTGTGATAAAACAAGAGACACAAAACAATGGCAAAACCAGTAATTTGCTGGAAAGCTGGTCACTGAATCGTCAGGAGCTTCCAACTAAATGATATAAATTACACTTACCAAGGGAGAAAAATCCATTCCCACTTTGTAGAATTCCTTGCATGGGATGGAGAAGAAGGGCGATCTACCTTCATTCAGCTCATATTTAGGTAGCATCTAAACATGGTTTCCAGCATGGGAGAGGTCTGACTGGATAGAAACTGGCTGTTCCAGGTCAAATATATCAGTTTAACCTTGCATCACAGGTCTTTGAAACTGCCATGCTTTAAACCACCTCGGTCAGAACAGCGGGTTGAATTTTGACAAATGTAAATATGCTGTGACAGGCCAGTGAAATATTTGTGTAATTGCAAGCGGAGATGATGATAGCACTTAACCAAACTGTTCTCTCACAGTTAGAGAGCCAGTAGACCAAACAAATAAATAAGCCCTGCTGTTATACAGGGAGACCTGGCTGAGCTGTTTGTCTCTTCTGGATATAAAAAGAAAGTGCACTGACAAAAGCAACAGGAAACCATCAGTATTCTCAACATGCCTTTCCAGCCTCTTGCTTCCCCCTATTATGAGTGCTGACAAATAGTCTCTCTTCCTCCAGTTCCTTGACTAGAGTGACAATGCTAAGGCTGCCCCCCCAGGGACCTGCCAAAGGGTTTGTGATGGCTTTTGAAGCTGCTCCCACTCGTTGATCTTTGTCTGAACTGCCTTCAACAGGTAGGCACCGGCTCAGATAACATGACGCACGAGGAAACCTGTATGCTTTTCAAGGGGGAAGATTCCTTAGCATGAGCCCTTGATGTGAGGCTAGTATGAAATCAAACACTTCAGGTTCTAATAGAAGGCTGCATGAACCCACAGACGGCTCTTGTCTTATGATCCGGTTGCACGCATCGAAATGGCAAAACAGCAAAATTAAGTACTCCATACATCCATGTACTTGAGCAGAGGTCTTTCACTAGGATATGCTTCAGCCAGGCTTTTCCTGTACAGGTAATCCTTGACTTAACAAGACTTTACAGTGGCGGTTCAAAGTGAACACCACTACTGAAAATAGTGACTTGTGACCAGGGGTGGGTTCTAAATTTTTTTACTATTGGTTCTGTGGGCGTGGTTTGTTTTGTGGGCATGGCTTGATGGGGGCGGGGTAATGTGACTGGGTGGGCGTGGCCAACTTTTTTTTTTTTACTTTTAAAAACATTTTTTCTACAACCTTAAGAGGTTGCAGAAAAAAATGCTTTTAGAAGCCTCTGACGAGCCCAGCTGAGCTGCGCGATCATCAGAGGCTTTTTTTTTTTTTTACTTTTAAAAGCATTTTTTCAGCCAGAGGTTGTAGAAAAAATGCTTTTTTTAAAAAAAAGCCTCTGATGAGGTGGGCGGGGTAAGCAAGCGGTGACCGGGTCGGGGACCGGTTCGAGGGCGTGGCCAGCCAATGTTATTACCGATTCTCCGAACTACTACAAATTACTACTGGTTCTTGTGAACCGGTGCAAACTGGGAGCAACCCACCACTGCTTGTGACAATTTTTCACATGACGGTTGTAGTATCCCCTTGGTCATGTGATCAAAATTTGGATGCTTGGCAACTATGACAGCTGCAGTGTCAATATGCTTTGCTTTTCTGACAAGCAGGGTCAATAGGAATTCCAGATTCCCTTAACAACCAGGTTACTAACTTGATGACTGCAGGGACTTGCGCTGTTAACTCGTACTGCAACAAGAAAGGTTGTAAAATGGACCAAAATTCACTTAAAACCTACCTCACTTAGCAACAGAAATGTTGGCCTTGATTGTAGTTATAAGTCAAGAGCTACCTGTATTTGTTTTTACGACTAACACTAGATTAAAATCAACAAACCTCTGAAGAATATTTAGCATATGTTCCATACCTTCCCCCCCCCCCCAGCAAACTGTGAGAAGGTAATTCCAGCAAACATTTTCAAGTACAACTTGTCCAGAATTTCTTGCTCCATCACTTCTGTTCTCTTCACACGGCTGTGGCATTTCTTGCTGCAATTAGTATGGCAGACAGCAACCTTAGTGCCTTAGCATGCTGTACAGCATTTGGTAAGCACAATCCCCCAATTCTTATACTGTAGACTTCCATTATTATAGAATCCCAAATTTACCTTCATTGGAAAAACTCTTGTGCCCCCCCCCCGGCTATCCAATCTTCATGGCCAATCAATCAACTGCTTCCACAAATCTTGAAATTACTCAACTGGAAGAAAAACTTGAGAGCTCCAGGACATTCTTTCCACATCTTTTCAAGGGAATAATGAGTTGCGCTTTAAAAGGTCCGGGGGGGGGCCTTCGCACAAGTACGTCTTGTGTGCCAGTTGCGCCCTTTCCTAGACCAAGATGCCCTCGCCACGGTGACCCATGCCTTGTTACTTCTCGGTTGGATTACTGCAACACCCTCCACATGGGGCTGTCCTTGGGATGCATCCGGAGGCTCCAGCTGGTCCAGAATGCGGCCGCGCGGGTAGTTACGGGAGTTCCTCATTACTCCCGTGCAACACCTCTCCTGCGTGAGCTGCATTGGCTGCCGGTTGCTCTCTGGGTCTGTTTCAAGGTGCTGGTGCTTACCTATAAAGCCCTACATGGCTTAGGCACGGAATACTTGCAGGACCATCTTCTGCCTTCCTCCCACTGTCCCGTGCGCTCCCACAGAGCAGGCCTCCTCAGGGTGCCGTCGGCCAAACAATGTTGACTGGCGGCCCCCAGGGGGAGAGCATTCTCTGTTGGAGCGCCGACCCTCTGGAATCATTTGCCCACCGAGCTCAGGATAGCCCTGGACCTCCTCTCCTTTCGCCGCGAACTGAAGACGTGGCTCTTCTGTCAAATAACTTGATCTGTTAGGGGTTGCACAAACTGTAATAATTTTAAATATGGTTTTTAAGGGTTTTTTAACTTATTCTGTTATTTTGTGATTTGTATTATTGATTGTTGTTGTAAGCTGCACTGAGTCCTTCGGGAGAATGGCGGCATATAAATCACCAAAAAAATAAATAAATAAATAAATTGTGTTGGGCAGGGAAGAAGAAAGAGAGTGAGGGGAAGAAAAAAAGAGGTACAAATTGAGAAAGCTGAAGCAAGATTAGCCATAGAGATTTTGCAAACCATGGCAATTCCAAGGATTGCAGTCTAGTTATCAAAAAGAAAATACCTGCTGGAATACAAAGATGAGTATGAGAAAGGAACAGGATGCAGAACCCAGGCTTCCTTAAGACCTTTTTAAACGGGGAGGGCCAAGATTAAATGATTAGGAGAAAGGAATTTGAGAGCTACCTTGGGGCTTCAGAGAAAACATCTGCAACTCCATTTAGCCTCCACTTGCACTGCTAATTGCTACTTACATTAGATGACCAGCTGCTCGAGCAAACCACTGCACTGCCTAAAAAGAACTGCATTTCAAAGCAAGTCATCCCGAAGCACTATACTGTAGTTAAACGTAACTCAGACCTGCCAAAGAAAAAAAACATTTGCATGGAGGTCTATCAATGCAGAATAAAAACAGAAAAATTCAAATATTTCCTAGCTTTCTAACCGTATAATATGAAGTATTGTGTTAGTTCTGCTTTAAAAAGAGACCATAAAATCATAGAGTTGGAAAGAGCCACATAAACCAACAATTCAATTCCCTGCTTAGTGCTGGAATCCCAGTTAAAGTATGCCCATAGATGGCGGTCAATCCTATGCATCAGGGATGGGTCCTACTTACCTTTACTATCGGTTCGCAATGGGATCGCTCGCGCACGCGCCTTGCTTCTGCACATGCACAGCTTCTGCGCATGCGCAGATCGCTTCTGATGATGTCAGGGTCAGTGGGCGGAGCCTCCTGCCGGTTTTACTACCGGTTCTATAGAACCGGTCCGAACTGGGGGCAACCCACCACTGCTATGCATGCAAGGAAGGGAGCCCAGCATTGGCAGTCATTTGGTTCTACTGTCAAACTAATGTTTCTGTTAGATAACTGGAAGCCCATCTTTTAAGACAGAGAGCTAGTCTTTAAATATATACATAATCTTGATCACATAACCAAGAAAATAAAAAAACTGCAAACCGTATCCTAAATATGTCAGGAGTATTTCAAGTTTCTTGTTCTCTAATTTCAAAAAAAAAAACAAAAAAAAAACCTCAGGATTTTTATCTGGAGAAAACAGGAAGACAGAAAACTAGTTCATCATTAACAGATGTAGCTGATCACAGGGCTGTATTTTGCAGGTACCAAAGGCTTAATGTGGTCCTTTATAGAAACAACCAAGTTGCACGTCGAGAAAACCATCGGATATTGCAAGAAATAGTAGCTGAAGTCAAAGCTGAAATAATTCCATTTCAATCTCTGAAGAATGACAGCCAGGATGGTGTAACGGTTAAGACACCAGGTTGGAAGGGAGAATGAGAGTTGTAGCTCTACTCCAGATACAAAGCCAGAAGAGTGGCTTGGGCCAGTCAGTCTGTCTCGGCCCTAAAAGGAAGACAAGGGCAAACTATTTCTGAAACCTTGCTTAAGAAAACTGCATGAACTTGTCTAGGCAATCGGCAGGACTCAGGAGGCATAAAAACAAAACAAAAACTTCTGAAGTGCATGTACACAATGGTGCATAATAAAAACAAACCACCGCCCTAATAAAAAAAAAACGAGCAGCATAAAACAGGAACAAAGTCTTGCAGAGATGGATTCTGAACTACAGTTCTACTGTATAATGAACATTTGCCTTGCAAGAGAACATGCTGGAAATCTGATACCAAATGGCACACGTTGCAAACCGAGGACAAAACTGATCTTGTTGGTCAAGATGCTCCGCAATGTACAGTTACAGTAGGCATATTAGGCTGATGTTTGGGCACCAGATGAAGACCCTTTTATTTTCTAAGTTCTTTAATGTAAGATGCTGATGAAGTGATGGAGATTGGGTGCATATTTTGTCCTGTTTATTTTTTTCAGCTGATTATTTTATGGGTCTAAACTGCGTTTAGAACTCTTGACACAGGAATGTACATTCAACGTGATGACATGGGCATGTAGAAAATAGGAACTGTTCCAGAGCTATCTTGCAAGGAGGAAAATTTTCCCATAAAAAGCACATATCTTGGTTGCACCTTCATTACAATAGCTCCACCCACCCCACTTTCTCACTATGGCTACCTTCTCATTCAATGAGGTTAGCATCCTCTCAGATTTTCAAAACTAGCTTTAGAATACGTTACAAAAACATCGCGTACTGACAATCAAGTTTCATATACAGCATTTACAACTTCTCTCCATGAGCAAATACATGAATAAAGTGATCAATGATTTCTGCAGATATATTAGATATATTCACTATTCTCTGTGCATATACAGCAATGCAAAATGCAACCGATTTGATCCTAAATTATGAATCTTGATTTTCTCCCCTCTTGATAGACTACATATAAGTTTATGATTCTAACTACATAAATATTTAGACTTTGCAGACTATTATGCTTTTTGTAGGTTTCCTTGGAAGATACAGGTTTACAAAAATTACCTTGCAATTCTACAACTGAAATCGTGCAATTCCTGTGAAATCTTGCAAATGGGAATTTAGATTCTTTCAGATTCTTTCCCCATGCCTAACGGAAGCAGAAAATAAGGCCTTCCCAAAATATCCCAGTTTTGCACAACAGATTAATGGTGTCCGTTCAAATTTTGATCAAGCACAATGGAAACTTCAATTTAATATCCCAAATGAAACAATTGATAGGAAATTAGGGTTAAAATATGGACTATGAGTAGGACTTGTTTCCAAATTTGCATTGGTGTTTCTGTCACATGCAAAAGAAACTCTGCAGATATGAAAACACTTTGGGATTTTTAAATTTAGACTAGAAAGAGGGAAACATTGAGAATATCAGCCTGCCCAAAACAACTATTCTGAACTGGCTACTCATTAGTTACTTGTAGTTGTATTAGATGTTATTAGACATGCCTAATTGTGTACTTCCTACACCGCTAATGTCTAAATGGATTCTTAACGTGGAAGCAGTAGGATCAAAATAATATCACTTACCGGTAATAATTAAAAGTTACATTGAATATTGTGTGACAATTCCTGAACAAGAATCTGCTCGTTTACCCAATAAATAACTCAAGCTGTGAAAGGGAATCCTTCAGATCAGGCCAATATTCTAGGCATGAAGATGCAATGAGATGTATTCATTTGTTGTATTGTGCTATACAGTATCACACTTCACATAGACATGGAAACTATTTTGATTCATCATTTTAGTAGCCTTTTTACACTTCAAGCAAGCCAAAGGATTGCTGTGAAGAAATAACTATTACGAGAGCACACACAATTAAGATGGGTTTACTCTGAGCTCTCCTTGAAATATACCAATGTAATAGGTATTGTTAAAATAACCTATTCCTTAACTCTCCTATAGAAGATGTAAAAAAAAAAAGAAATCAAAAGTTTTTATTGTTTTTGTATAACAGAATTTATATAAACATCTCTGATTTACCTTACATTTTAAACTGCAGGTAAACAATTTACTTGCATATTCTTTTTAATGTTCTGTGGATTCTTGGCCAAGATTCACAGAACGAGAATCGTCAAATTTTTGTTTGGTTTTTGTAAACAGGATACACTCTGGGCAAAGCTGTGCCAAATTCTGCGGCTTGATGAATTCAATTTCTGCTCTTGTATTTATAAAAAAATGGCTGGTTTTGCTGGACTGTTTCACCTTAGCGTTGAGAAGGCATCTTACTTGATTTTGAGGCTGTCTAAAAGGAATGTGAAAGTGGATTCTAAATCTAGATGTTTCTGATAATGTTTGTGATGGGTATGAAGTGCATCTTCAGAATGTGGTGCCTTCAAAGAGAACATAATCAGAATGAGGCAACTTTCCACGGCAGGTTTTCTGGAATCTCTGTATCCGGGAGAGAATAATGAACAGCAAGGACGTGAAATCAAATGTTTATATTTATTACAGCAGGGGGGAAAAGAGAAAAGATCTTGATTTATCTTTTAAAAACCATCCCAGACCAATGAAGACATTTAATTTAGCCATCACTTTAATACAATGAAACCTGCCAAGTTATCTCTTTAAAAAAAGTGTTGCATTAGGAATGGGACAAATCTTCATTTGAAGGTTTATTATTTTTTTTTCTTTAAATATAATCCTGACTGTAACTGTGAGAATTTTCATTTGCCCACCCCATCCCCATCATCTTTCTACAGAAAAAAAAAACTTAATCAAAATGCCTAAGAAAAGGGCAAGCATTTCTTTTTTTAAAAAAATCATTGTCTTCTTAAAAATTACACGTTTCAAGTACTTTTTTGATAAGAGTAAAAACAAGCCAATGTTTTCCAAAATGAAACCAAACCAAAAAGAAAACAAAAAGAAAACAAAAACCCAAACAAAACCATAAGTAAAAAAAAAACATTTCATTAAGGGGTGCAGAAAAAAGACATCCCTTTAATAAAACATTATCAACAAATATCGTACACAAACTACAATGTATAATAATTACTTTTCCTTTCCCTCGCTTAACTTTAGAACCAGACTACAAGGTAAGAAAAAACACTGAAACAAGATACAATGTTCTCAAGAATCCGCACAAAGGTAGGTAAATCCAGGGTAAGATAATATTTTACATAATATGAAATACATAGATCAGAAGTGAAGGGTTTTTTTTTTCTTTTATATAAAACAAAGACCAGCTACAAGGGGGTGTAATGTACAGAGATCTCAAGACTTGCGAGTTTCACTATACATGATATGCTTTTCTGTAGTCACCCCTACCAGGAGAAGGTAAGATTTATTTATTTATTTTTAAATTCTGCTTTTTAATTACAGAGTGAGAAGGAGGGAGAGAGAGCCTACAGAATAGCAAGTATACAATTTAACAACAATAATTACTTAAAAATATCTCCATCCAGTTCCAGAGCATATACAGTGAAACCCTAGTAAGATCACATCGTTTCATTAGAAAACCCAAAACAAAAACAAAAACAAAGCAGTTGTTAAGAAGTTTGCTCTCACCAGTTTTTGAGTCAAGTTTTTAATGCCTTTTCATTTTATTTCTGACACAGTCCCAACAGGAAAAAAAAAATCCCAAGTACAGATAGTTGACTTACAACCATTTAACAATGCTTTGAAGTTATGATGGCCTTGGAAAAAATGATTTACGACCCATCCTCAAAGCTATGACCCTCACCCTATCCCCACGGCCATGTGATCAAAATTCGGGCACTTGGCAACTGGCTCACGTTTATGATGGGGGCAGAGTCTTGTGGTCACGTGATCTCGATTTTCTACCTTCCCAAGCTTCTACCAAGCAAAGTCAATGGGGGGAACCAGATTCGCTTAACATCCAGATTCGCTTAATGGCCATGGAAAAAATGGCCGTAAAAATCAAGTCCGGTCATGTGATGACTTGCTTAACTCTCGCATTGCTAAGCAACCAATCCCAATTCTGGCTGTAAGTCTAGGACTACCTGTACCCTAATCCTCAATAACCCCACCTCCCAGAAATTCTGACATTTTCCAAATTCTGCAAAAGGGCAATTCATAGCAGTGCTTCAGGCGGGGAGGGGGGGAGGGGAGGACAAGCAAGGGAGGGGACTAAAACAGTGCATGCCACAGTCACAGATATACCCAAGATCACAATTAAACTTTTGGAGGATGTGATCCTACAAGGGAGCCAGCTGCATTACAAACTGAGGCAGGGGAAATCTTTTCCACTCTGATCTTCTTGCTGAAGGAAGTGTTGTGCTGCAAGACACCAACCTAAAGGGGAAGGGGGAGGAGGGGGAAAGGTCTTCTGAACAAAACCCACCAATTTATTTAAAAAAAAAAAACCCTGTCCAGTTTTATTATTTTAAAATGGCTACAGAGACAACATGAGATTTCATATCTAGACTAGTTTCCTTGCGTAGCACAGCACAAACATACAAGAAGTTTAAAAGAATAATCAAGCAAAGGAGGCTGGAATTGGGTGCTAGAGGCTTCCGTTTGTTTCCAAAAAATGAACAACACAAAAAAAAGTGTCATATACATATAATAAATCCTTCTGCAGAAGAAGGATCTTGTCATGTCTTGAAATATTTTAAAGATTTGTCCTTCATTGTTTTATGGAATAAAAAGTTCAGCCTTTTTATTGCATGAAACTAAAAATTAGGGCTGGATCTCCGGCTCTGAATGTCTCCCTGCCAAACGCACCTAAGCTTCTTCTCGTCTTGCATAATTTCTTGAGATCCTCCAAAGGGCAGCCGACTTTTTCTTTATCCTGGAGAAGAGGATGTGGGGCGAAGGAAGAGGGAAATCACACACTCATTGTCATGCTGGGAGAATACTGGGCGAGGAAGGGAAGGATGAGAAAAAAAGAAAGAAAGAAAAAGTCACACAGTAATAATGAGGCCAAAATCAGAACAAATTGCTAACTAATGCGCTAGGAAAGCAAATGGGGAAAGAGACATAGGCTTCTTAAAACAACTCCTCTTCTTAACTGATTCAAGAAACCGCAGAGATAAAATATGATAGAAATCCAATTGCCACTCTTTTATCTTCTGTTGGTCAACAATGGTTGGGAGTAGCTTGGTGGTTAGGTGGAAACTCAAGTGTTGCTGCTTTTACCATTTTTACTACTTCCGTTGTCATATGTGTTGAATGATAAAGAACCTCAAGTTAGAATGAATATAATACTACAAAGCTTTAATCTTATATGTTTTGCATGAAACAAGTTACACTAATAATGAAGATGTTGCTTTTTCTTAATTAACATTTGTTTCGGTTGTTGATCAGCATCCCTTTCTTGCAGCCATGTTGTATTTCATATTAGCTTCATTTGGCAGAACCAGCCACTTAAATTAAGTATCTCTACTGCTTTGACTGTCAGGGATGCTTTTCAAGAAGTCCATCCATGCAAGGAGATAGTTGTGATTTCCTACTTCTTCTAATACCCTCATTGAAAACTTGATTCTAAGCTCCTCATGGTAAGACCTATTATTGATTTATTTTACTTTTTTTAAAAAAAAGTATATGATTAATAACAATGGCAATGATTTTCCTACATTGAAAGGGCCTCTATGATCAATATAAACTCTAGCCAGAAGTTGTCAGGCAACAAGTTTCTCTTATGCACATCCAGTACACATGTTTGCTGTACATTCAAACTGTGAGAGCCAAGCACATTTCTTTTGGGTTGGCTCTCTGGTTCTAGGATTGTTTCAAAAGAACTCTCCTTATTTCTTTTAAATAACTTATGGTCTCCATTGCCTCCCTTTGGAACCATTTATCTTCCTCGTATATAGAAGGCATGCTACATCCAGATATCATACCGATGATCTTACTCTGGATCATTTCCCAGTTCTATCAGCCCCCACATCATCCTTCCTTGAGGTTTTTTTTTTTCATCTGCTGGTCCAGGAGCCACCCCCACACTGTCAGCCATCATATTCCACATATTTATAAAAAGCTCTGAAAAGCTTGAAAAACTCTGAGATTGAAATGCAATGCGTTTAAAGAGCGGGTGTAAGAACGACTCACGTTGTCATTTTGGAAGGAATGGAGGAAGTTGCCTCCCAGTTCACCATCATCTCGTGGAGTGCCCGGAGGATTGCTAATGCCACTTATGTTGTTTGGAGAATTCTACAATTAAAAAGAAAGGGGGGAGGGGAGAGGAAGGGAAAACACACAGATCACACATATACACACTGAAAGTGAGAGAGTGTTTTTCAGCAACGGGTACACAAACAACTATACATTGTTCTCGGATGAGCAAAAGATAGCTAAACATGAAGCTTGTGCATAGAAAGCATTGCACTTCATTTAGAGCATAAGTGTCTTCATCTGCTAAGTCAACAGGGGAAGTCTGCTAACTTCTGGCAAACTAATAAACGTGGACCGGAAGATGAACACTTCCTCCCTACTTTCACCCCATAGTAAGTATCCTGTAATCCTAAATTTGACATGTAATACAAAAAAGGGTAAGAAGCCCCCAATTATATTGGCAACATGTTGACTTACTTTTGGAAGTCCATCAATGTCTCCTGACCCTTATGAAAGAAGATTGGGATGGTGGGATGGAGAGGAAGAGAAAAACAGGCTGTTAGTGGAAAGGACTTCGCTTCCCTCTTCTAAACCAACATTTTCCCCAACTAGCATTGAAACATGTAGATCCTGAACTTATATGCAGAAAATAAGAGGCTGCTGCAAAAGGTAGGGCTGGACCTTCTGGGAAGCAGCTGGCAGTACATTAGTGAGTTGCAGGTCACAGCTGGGCTAATGCAAACCTCTTAACATTTGCCTCCAGAAAGGGACCTGCTGGGGGATGCCTCAGCTGCCATTCCTTTGCATGGAAAACTCCCCGGAGCAGAGCTCAGCTCACCTTCCTGCACAGCACTAGAGTAATGGCCTAATCGAGTTGCTACGGCCTCGGCTCCCTCCCGTGAGCTTTCTGACACTGATCAAGATGGAGTACAGCACCTCTACTTCAGCAAGATGTATAAGGCAAGCATGGGAGGTTAATGGGTCTTTCTGCTGCTTTAATTAAAACACACACACCACCGATAGGTTCATGCTGCTTCTTCTCTGTTATCTATCAACAGGAGTGCAGCGAGCCTGTGACTAGCAGTTCCTGTTTTCTGGCTAATTTTCGACACTACGAGTGTTTAAGAATGGCAAAGACACTGGGATTGCTGATTATCGACATAGAACTAGTCACTTATGGAAACATGGAGGAATTTTCCCCAGAAAAATAAGGAACAGGAAAATCAAAGCCATCCATTTACGAATGAGAAGGCCCTACAGGTTCTGAACACAAAGAGCATCAGTTGCAGAAAAACGTAGAGTATCAGCGCAAAGGTGTTACCAATATAATGCTAGTTGCGCAGCGCTTTTATTCCTGTCCTAATGTTGAGCCTGTAAACATTTCCTGCAGTACCCGTGAGTGATGCCATAAGAGACCAAGAGGTATCATAGAAAAATAAAATGGCGGTGGTCTGTTACCCATGTTACTAGGTTAAGCTGGGGGTGGGTGGGAGAGAGTACGTTGGGGTGGGGAACTATGGAAGGAAGCACTGCTAGAGCAGAAAGGATACTAGATCAGCGATCCCCAATCTTTAAGACTTGGTGGCCTGGGGGGGGGGGCGAGAGGGGAACTGTCCATGCAAGTGGCGGACTGGCCCGCACACTAATGTGAGGGAGGGCCCACCTCTCTCTCTCGTCGAACTGTCTGTGTGTGTGCGCTGTTCCGCTGTTCCTGCAAGTTGAGTTGGGTGCATGTGTACCGGCCAGCCACTTGCATGGCCCGGTTCTGAACAAACCATGGCCTGGTAGTGGATGCGGCCTGGGGTTGGGGACCCCTGTACTAGATTAAAGGCTGTCTTCTGGAGAGGACTTACTGGTGCCTAAAACTGACTGAGGGAAGCTCCTAATTCTTCCCTCTGCATTCTGACCAAAGTCTTACTACAAGGCCTCATCTCCTAGTTTCCCACAACTCACTCTGACTTTGGAATGATGTGGCCTCCTTGTACCATATATAATTTGAGCCACTCATTGGATGTGGCTTACCCAATCAGAAACCTCCATAGAACCAACTTCTATTAAAAGACAGACTCCTGTGTGACTTTGCCCCAAATATTTTTTGTTCAGCTTACCTAATGAGCCATTCATGTGATGGGGTTCCATCCCACCCATGCCTCCCATGGGACCATCTGATCCAGGCCCCATTGGGAACTGAGGGGGGGAAAAAAAAGAAGGTATCCATTATGATTGATCATTTGTATTGTAAAATGCCACCCATACAGTACCTTATGTATTAACAGCTATAACGTTCAGAAGGTTAATAGGCTCTGCAAACTAATTATTTTTGGAAGTCTGCTACTAGAAAAAGAAAATCTGATAGCTTCAAAAGAGAGAACAGCTAGTTGTATCAAATTCCCATCAGCTAAGATGTGGTAAAACATCCTTATTCTTAATATATTGCATCTTATTCTATATATACCAGACAGCTACCAAAGCTTTGAAAGAAAGCTGAAATTATCACTGCCTTGAAGAAAGAGTATAGCAGTGTTGTACACTTTCTAAAGTAAATGAGGAGGAGGGAAGCTTCAGAACAACCCCTGTTAATTAGTTTCAACTAAATGTGCAAGATGGAGTAGGGTTCAAGCTGTGTTCTCTTTAAAAACAGCCCACTCTCAGCAATGCATGTGATGGTCTTGACCAGAGCCACATGAATGCTACTATTTTAATAAGCATAAAAAATTAACAAAGTCCTGAAGAGTTAATCACTTGTTAATGGTTTGCTTTATTTCTATTTTGAAATAAATGGCTGAAATCAATTAAACTGCTTTACCCTCAACTGATGAAGTTAATTATGATTTGTTATGGTATCTGATATGTAAATTATTAGAAAGCAGACTTACATTCGACCGACTGCCTCCAGGCGGTACAGGATTAATCATTGTGTAGATGTTGTCACTTGAATTTGTCGAATCTATAGAACAGTGAAATCCACTAAGTCAGGGTGATTAATTCATTTCTTAATTAAAACAAACTCATGCCACTTGAACTCATTCTTTCGAGCTTTATCACCTAAAATTCCCTCTAAGTACCACCATTTTCTGGCTAATTTGTATTTAATGAAGATTCACAAAGTTTTTAATCACAGAAATTCAACTGTGAAAAGAAGTCTCCGCTACTAACCAAGGATCTTGAAGCCTTTTTGCTACGAGAGATGAAGAAAGATAATTTTCTGCCACATGCCACTTAGCGCCTCAAAATTAGACAGTGCAATTATCTCACTACACCATAAACTTTTTTTTTTTTTTTTGAAAGAAGAGTAATATTTGTCATTTCACATATTACTTTCCCCAATAAAGCAAGAATCTAGATTTTTAGTGCTGGTAGCAGGAGGAAGCCGTAGAATGCAAACACAAAGATTTATACGCAGGCCACAGTAATGGAATTAAAAAAAAGAGGGAAGATTTGTGGCTGAATTAACATATGGATTGTTTTATTATGATCTAGTAAGAAATGTAGATCAGAGTCCTCATAAAAATGCAGGAGGAAAGCAGTGATATTACTGAAGAGTAGCTCCACCTCTGCAGCTGTTGTGCACCCCTGTTACATGCAACAGGGCCACTTTCTCCAAGTGTCCCTTTCTATTTTTTATTCTTCCAATGGATGCTGAAAGTGTGAGCCAAATCAAACTCTGGCCCTGTCAGAATATTCACCTCACTGAGCCAGCATGGCTGGCTTAGGAATTCTGGGAGTTGAGGTCATAAAAGGGCCATAGTTCCCCACCTCTGCTATAAGGGAACCAAGGGCTGGAAGGGGATTTTATGCAGCCTTCTGGGAAGACATGTGGAGAAGCAGAGCACTCAACTTAGGGAATGCCACTGTACAAAGTGGCATTCTGAAACTGTTGCGCATCCTCTGCAGTGTAAAGCTGGATAATATGTTCCTGGCTACTCCTCTGAGGAATTCCTTGGCCCCAGTCCTGGGCCCCAGTCCACAAAATTGGAACATTACAGCCTTAACCACACTGGATTTAGGGAGTTTAATAGGGTTTATTTTACATTTCCCACTTAATTCCCTTGGAGTTTGTAGAGGATGATTTAAGTTAGATTCTACAAATCACCCAGACACATTTGACCCTGGATAAAAAGTTTCACCAGGATGATGAAAAAACCACGAAATAAACCTATTCTAGTAAGTCAACATTTATTAAAAATTATTGATCAAGGGAAGCAGTGCAACACTTAGCCTGCTTGCCAGGAACTTGATGATGATTGCAAACTAACTTTAAATGAATCCAGAAAGGCTGAGCCACAGGTGAACGCTCCCCATCTCCATTACCTAATTCCTACTGTATAACTTCCCCATTCTTTAAGCCTAACAGAACCTAAGCGATCCGTGCTAGGGAGGGAGGGAGGGAGGGAGGGAGGGAGGAAAGAAGGAAGGAAGGAAGGAAGGAAGGAAGGAAGGAAGGAAGGAAGGAAGGAAGGAATTGTGGAATCATTTTCATTTGATTATTGTCTGCAGCTGTTCCAAAACAAATAAAGCATCAACCACATGCAAATGTTATGTTGTCACTTTCCATCAAGACCGACGATGAAAGAAACTCTTTCTCTCCCACACCGCTTTTCCCGTTCTCCCGCCCCCATCCCTTACCTGCAGGGCTAGGCATGATGGGTGTTCCAGGAGGACCTCCGCCACCAGGGGGCCCCTGTTGACAAGATTAAATACGCATCAGGCACCACTGTGATAACATAGCCTGCGATAGGTCAGCCAGATCTTGCTGCTGTCAGCAACAATGTCTCACCTTGGTATTCAGCCAAGCATTAATCTCCTGCTAAAACCTTCGATGCACCCTTGTAGCCAAAGTGCAATTTCTTTGTTTAAGCCTCAGGAAAAAATGAAGGTTTTATAGAGAGATAGTAAGGTGCTTCTATGCAAGATGCTCATACTGGGTCTATTTGTCAGGGAAGGAACAGAAGAAGGAGGACCATTCTTTCTGTAACCTTCACTCATGCAGAAGTTGCAACAATAAGCGGGTAGTTTAAAGCAGTGGTCCCCAACCTTTTTATCGCCGCGGCCCGCTGAGCGCGCGCAGGGGTGGGGGCACGGCCCAGGAGCTTTTGCGCACGGCCCATTGCGCACGGCCCAGGAGCCTTTGTGCTGCAGTGTTCATGTCCCCCGGCCGCTGTGCGGCCCGGTGCCAGATACTCCACGGCCCGGCACCGGTCCGCGGACCGGGGGTTGGGGACCACTGGTTTAAAGCATTGGAACTTGCTATGTCAATGTGTTAACTCGATGGTCTGATTCCAGTCCAATTAAGAATACAGCTGCTAAAAATTCTGACTGTAATTGCTCTAAGATAAATTAAAACTGGAGCATCACCAACACAACATCATTCACAATGCTGGGGGTTAGAAAGCTATTTCTTTCCATACTTTAGGGCAGTATTTCTCAACCTTGGTGATTTTAAGACGCATGGACTTCAACTCCCAGAATTCCCCGGTCAGTGTGGCTAGCTGAGGAATTATGGAAGTTGATGCCCCTGTGTCTTAAAGCCACCAAGGTTAAGAGATACTGCTTTAGGAGGATGTTGACTGAAGAAATGACTTATGCTAATCGACATCCTCTCTTTCAGCATGTTTTATGCACTATGCTTCCTGGAACAAGGAAGGTTTTCCCCCAACGATATCTATGATTTGCATATTATACAGATGTGGACGCTTCCCTTCGGCAGGATAAACAATGCAACAGCATGAACACTTATAAACATAATCTAGGCTGTGAATTCAAGTATCTTGTGATACTTGTGAATTCAAGTATCCCTAGAGCTAGTCAACAAATATACTGCCACTTCATGACATTCGGCTCGGTTATTTGTGAAACTTCCTCCTCCCAGTTGTTGTGGCTTTTTCCACCAGATCTGAGAGAATGGACATGCTCTGGGACCCTCAATAAAATGGTGTCACCTGGCAGGACTAGGAACTATGGCTCCTCTGTTATGGTGCTTCTCTTATGGAAGAGCATCTCCACAGGGATAAAAAAGGTTCTGACCCTGTTGGCTTTCCAGAAGATTGCAAGGTCCTGGCTCTGGGATGTTAATGGAGTCCATTTTTTTTCAATGCAGTCTTGACTTGGGTTTTTAATTGATCTGGATTTGTAGGGGATGACCAGGCTGAGCCTGAGGGTGGAGTCAAATGTATCATCAGTTTGGAGTCTCTATACTGCCATACGAGACCTGAATCCAGCCTCCCTTTAAATCCATTGACTCTTATCTGGCGCCAATTTGCTTTGACCATTAGTAGATCAGATTCCTGTGTATAGGTAGCATGAAATAAACTTATGGTACTTTTGAAGTCTATCCTGGTTCCTGACTTTTTGTACCTGACAGGATTATGGATAATGTTTTTTTTTTTCCTGTGTACACTGCCCACTGATTAAATGAGCAGCTATGCAGATTTGTTTAACTGCTGAATTTTTAAAAAATATGAGCTTACCACATATGTACCAGGTGATGAAGAAGAATATGGAATCTGTGAACAAACCAAAGCGCATGCATTACTTTTGCGAGAGGGTGCTTTTGACAGAACTCTAATAAAAATATTTATTGCTTTTAAATATGCTTAGAGGCGAGGACAGCTGCACAGAGGGAAATGGAGGATATCCCATGTCTCCTGCTCCGGATGACACCCCACTGGGAAGACAGAGCAAGGGATGCAACATAGATTTAAAGGGAGATGCAGGAAGAAGAAATAAACTAAATTCTAAGGTCCAAGTGATAAAGGCATTCCACAGAAAAAAAACACTTACTGAGTTAGCGCTGTTGGGATTGGGCCATGGTCTACCAGCTCCTGGACCCCTGGAGTTCAAGAAAAGAAACAAGCTTTTAGTGCGCACACGCACACGTTTACTCAAGTCTAAGCAGAGAGTAAAACAGCACTCATTTCCACATCAAATGAAAGGTACATCAGTCAAAAGCCAGGAGCATGAGAAACGCCTTACATGTTAATCCCAGGCATGCCGGGCCCTAGAGAGTTGGGTGGAGGTCTCATTCCGCCGCCATAGTTCTGCAATGATAACCAAGGATCAGTCTACCATAACGAGAAGGGAAACCGGAGAAGAAAAGAGAAAGGAAAAAAAACAAACAAAAACGAGAGGGTTAGTTTGTGAAAATGAACTTTAATCAAAAAAAAAAAAAGATGATGACAATGAACATACAGGTCAACTTAGCAACTTCTCTAAAAGTGAAACAGGGTTGTGGCAACTCTCATTTTGCTGTTGGACTGGGAAAAGTCTTTAAAAAAAAAAATCTTAAAAGCCACCAAATTTCCATCTCTTCATAGAAATTATAATACTAGAAACGCCCATTGGGCAAAAGCTTTTGGCACTGCCCAAGGTATATCAACAAGGGAGTAACCTCACCTGGAAAATATGTAAGATCTAAGAAAGTAATTCAAACCAAAAACAAACAAACCAAATGCAGCTTGTTCCTTACGCATGAATCCAAACAAGTAGGAGATGTAAAATAATTAAATTACTTGCTTGGGGTGGGGTGACGGTTGTGGAGAGACTGATGTGAGGAAGCAGAACATGAGCGAGAGAGGGGAGTGAGAGACAGACAAAGAGAGAGAGATTAATTCTGCTTTAGGAAATACAGAATAATGAGCAAGCAATGGGTTTGCCCAAGAGGAGATGTTGACAGCACCAGAGTGTGTAGCAGGTTTGCGAAGAGCATTCCTTCCTCCCAAAAGTCTGTCTTCAACAACAGTAACAAAGAGCAATGCTGATCAAGTAGCATCCACTGCATACCTTTTATTTTATTTCTTAAAACATCACAATCACGAAAGACATAAAGGACTTTTCTGGCCAAAGAAATAATGTTATGGGTCTGTTAATGTGATTACTAAAACCCCTTAAAATAAGAGCTCTTACATCTAAAATGTTAAGAGTGGTCCTATTTAAATTCCCTTCTACATATCCAAATGCCGGCTTAGCCCAATCTTCCAGATATCAATCTTCAGAAAAAGTCAATGCAAGCTAGGCATAACAATTTGCTTTGAAAATGGGTCTAAAGAGGGAAAGGGAGCAAATCCGTCATGTTGTTGGTAACATGCAGGGCTATTGTTTAAGAAGCAGCAAGGAATAGGGACTTGTGGTTGAAGTATATAAAATATGACTCAAGTCCACAACTCCTGCTCCTTGGCTGACTCCTTGGTATCTTACCCATGACCATGTTCTCTATGCAGAAATTGTAAATGCTACCGAATGAGCCAGCTGGATTGCATGATCCATGTACTGAAAGACCTGCACAGGTTGCTGGTTACCAAATGGGTTATTTTCCCCATCAAGTTGTCCTAACCAAATGAAGCCACAACCACAGCTATGCTTTATAATTAGGAGGTAAAATACAATCTATATTCCTGAGAGACAAACAGACTGCTTGTCTGAAATATTAAATGAAAAAAAAAATATCCCCATCTAACAGTCCATTACAGCCTCCACTTGATAGTACATTTTTCCTCAACATTTAATCTTTTATTGGCTGGAACAGAGACTTACATTACTCACAAAGTGGAACAACTGCAACCTGGAAGAAAAGGATTTGCTCCGAGTTCCTCACTCATGACCCATACACAGAAAAAGCACATTACCGGTAGAAAGTTTGTCTCTAACATTCACACAAGGCCTCGTAAAGATATGGTGCGATCACGCCTGCCGCTTACAATGGCTAAATGACATGCCTACAACTCCAAAAATATGAAAGAATGCTACAGCTAATATGCTGTTTCATCTTGATGAGAAGCACCTGGTTTGCTTGAGATATGCCGTGAATCCAGAACCTTTCACGAGGCTGTCTTTGTTTGGCTGGTGCAATTATAAGAAATGCAAACTTTTGTGATGGTATATGAGGAACTATTGAGAGCTTTGAGGTCACCAAGAGTTCCAGATCATTAAACCAGACAAAAGAGCACCTGGAATTTGACTTGCTTGGAAATGCAATCCCCCTTTTCTCTTTCCTGGTAGGTTCTCATTCTGTACTGGGTATCAGTACTGTTCATACACTTTTCTTCATGTGTTATACTTCCCAAAATAGATAAACATGCTGCTTTCATAGCCAGAATTGATGCAGAAGATTTACACAGGGCGCATATGCTAATTATTTCATCCCAGTCACTGCAGAAACAAGTCTTAGAAGATTTCAGCGCAAATGTGCTCTGAAAAACTCATCAAAATTTATTTGCCTCCTTTTCCAAATCTAGATACGCTTCTGTCTCTGCCTATGCCTGTCTAGTTATCTAGTCTTACCTTAACAATAATTGGCCTGAGTGAGTGCTCTCTTATACTTGCATATTTTGTTTATTCTAGTAGAAATACAGGGCCAGAGTGCAAGTCTGATTGAATCAAGAAGAGCAATATGGTAAGGAAAGTTTGTAATGCTCAGTACTTTCGCTGTTGCAGCAAATATGAGGAATAACACAGGATATTAGTTGATACGTGCAATTTGCAGCAAGAAACCAAAATGTATTCTTGCACATTTTCCTTCTAAGATGCTATCCAATACTTTACAAGATTACAATATCAAATTTGCTGGAATAGATTAAGAAAAATGATTTTCCAAAGGCTATTAGCCCACTTTCCTTAGCAAATGGATACTCTTTCATATGCTCATTTTCTGGGCCGCATTCTGCATTGGATGCTTATAGTTTCTGCTTAGGAGAACACAAACATACTGCTTCTTTTCTATTTCTAAGACGTTCTCACCATAATTCATTATGATAATTGTTCCAATTGGGCTTAGCACTAGTTTTGCATAACCACAGTTTGAAAGATTCAAGTGAGGCAGCAAACCATGAAGTGAACAAGAGAACTATTATGAGAGGCAAGGAAAGGATGTAACAAAGCTGCAGCATATTGTGGTCCCTCAGTCCGTATCTGATTTTAGATACCGACTGAATCACATACAGCGATAAGCTTTGGAGATTCAGTAAGATACAAGTGGGTGAGTTTTGAAAACATGCTTTATATAAGAAAGGTGGGAATCATCATCTTCTTCATCATCAACATCACCACTACAACATCACCATCCCAGGTCCTTGGAAGGATTCACTAGGTGGACAACAATGCCAAATCTAAACATCTGGTTGACTGTACAAACAACTATGATAATGTTAAGCCATAACCTATGATTTATAAATCGTAATGAGTAAGATTTTTAACATACTAAGCAAACATATGGGTGGCCAAGAATATTTTAGTTGAGTGCAATATTGAACCTAGACACTATTTAAAACAGAGCCCAGAAGAAATGGGATTTCCATCTGAAGGTGACAATATTTACAATGCTTCATTAAGAGTGGTGTCATCTTCCACTTCTAACTCCCCATTGTTTCTTTCATTCCCCCTGCCCCCCTTATACACAAAATTCAAAATAATTCAATAGGAGCAACATTTATTTTGATTGCTGGTGCTAATGAGTCCTCCATCTAGAAAGCTCCTTAAGTGTTCTTCTGCAATGGTGCTGATGGGCAACATATGTAAGCATGTTTGGAACTCGGACCTCTTGTCTCCAACCTATACAGTAAAGATGATTTTAGCTTGCCTCTGCCCCCTGGCTGCAAATGCAGGAGTACATAAATATGGCTGTGAAATTCTTGACATCCCTTAACTGAATGCTATTGAATGACTTCACCTTGACCGGTTTTCTCAAATGGTTAGATGCATACTGCAGTGAGGAATGATGGTCTGTAACTCCCCCCCCCCCCCGGGGAAAAAAAACTGCCTGGAAATGTAATGTGACAAGGAAAGGCCGATGTTTCAGCTTGGCAGACGAAGAAGCTAAGGAGAACAAGAAGATGGCAGGACAGAACCCCAAGAAGCAGCAAGCTTATGAAAGAAGAGGTCTGCATCACTCTCATAAAACAATAGTAAATTTACAGGCTACTCAGTTACTTGGAATAGCCAAGCAAAAAGTGGACTCAATGAGAGAAGAGAACTTTCACATCTGACTTTAGCCTTTGAAAGTCTGTTTCGTGGATCTGCAAACTGTTGGCCTGATTTATCCCTAAGACAATCCTGGGGGCAAAAATAAACATACTGCAAAATTTTATCTCTGAGCAAGCGCTCTGTAGGCAGCTTAGAAACCTATCTAGATTCTTCAGGTTTAAACAGAACCAGAACTCTAGAACAGGGGTCTCCAACCTTGGCAACTTTAAGCCTGGCAGACTTCAACTCCCAAAATTCCCCAGCCAGCAAAAATGGAGTTGATTTGGTTTTGAGGGGTTATTATTTCAATTCACCTACTTTTCCTTTATCTTCCTTCATTTCCTGTCTAGAATGTTGCAAAGGTGAAGTATGTGGTGATTTTTTTTTAAAAAAAAAAAACGCAGCGAGGGAGGGGGGAAGAAAGCTTGCTGAGTGGGGTCTATGTGTCTGCTCCTGCTATAAAGAACAAGGTAAATCAAAACAGACGAGACTGCAGCAAATTTAATTATTAACATGGATTCAACTGAAATACATACAGCGTTCTATCTGCAGCCTCCTCTCTTCCCGCTTTACTTTAAAATTATCATTCCCTGAGTGGGAAAATCCCAATGAAATGGAGGTTGGCCTAGACTAAAAAGCAAAAAACGGAAGGTGGGGAATAGGTGGTTGCGTGAAGTACGTGATGGGGAATGTTCTTTTTTTTTTTTTGAAGCCCTAACTAAATGTGGGAAGGTGGGATTTTTCCAGACATATGTAAACACACTAATGTAAAATGCATTACCGCTAATGGTAGAGAGAAAAGGTCTTAGAAGGAATGGAAGAGCCCCCAGAGGCTGCTTTTATGATGTTTTGCTTACAAACTTCACAAAGTAGCATGCCTAACGCTTGGCACTGGACAGGAGAGGAAGTGGTCTCTGCCCAGGTTTTTACCTGTGGACCTGGGCCCATCGGTCCCATTCCTCGAGGAGGATTCATCCTTTGCATCGGCCCACCCATGTTGGGATGCCCTAATGAGAGAAACAGACAGGAAGATGTTACAGAGTATTACGGAGAAGTAAACATGGAGCAGAAGGAAAGGCCCAAAGTGAAGGGATTTCTGAAGACAGCCTCAACATCTGTTACCTTGTTGCCGTGTAGGGTCCATGGAGTTGGGCAGCAATGGCTGTGTACCAGGAACACCTCCTGGAGGCTACGAAAGAGAGAAACAAAGCTGATAAAATCGAAATTATGGATACCTAAAACAGTTAACATCCTGCTTTTCCTATATTATCTAGAGCTACAGGTAGACAATGCTTTATTTCTAGTCAGGATACCCCCATGCAAAAACAACAACAACAACAACTATAGAACTTGTTTTCAACCAATAACACGTGGTATTGAAGTTAAACCATTGGATGCAAAAGTGTGTGAATCGCTTGGAATCCCCTGAGACTGGTATTGTTGAATGTGGGTGGATATGAATCTGAACCCTTTTTGCGAGATGAAATTTTAAAAGCTTGGATGTGGAACTTGTGTCAATTCAGCTACTGCTAAAATATGGCCCTCAGTATGGCATAATTTGCCGGGCAATGTGGAGATGTTGAGAATTGAGCAACATCTGGAGATCCACAAGTTCTCTAAATCCTTATTTATAGAGTGAGATTACCAAATTAGGCTTCAGTAAATGTATTTAACTAGTTCCATATTAGTTTCTATTTTGGATTAAAGTGACTTCATAGTAAGTTCTTTCAAGGTTGACTTCTTAAAAGATCTATTAGTATTATCAATAAATAACATACGTATCTATTCCACATGGAGATGTGCCACCTGCATTTGGAGAAAATGGCCCTTCCTTGGGAACTCAAATATCAGTTTCTATGTACGGATGCTACTGATGAACACAAAGCAAAAACTGTCACTCAGTTAAGAAAATCTGTCCAGTTATTTGTCTCCCTTCTAAAATAAATTGGTTCTGTTCAGGAACTTCGTAAGTGATAAATTCTGCTTTCAGAATTTGCTCTAAGTATGCAGAGGATTATATATGGACATACTTGGGTACCAAGTTAGTATAAATAATTATAGGAAAATCACAAAGAGCAGGCTTAGCAAGCCTTCTTTTTCAGAAGTGGGCTCCGAAGTGCTTTTAACAATTAACAGCCTTTGGCCAAATAATTTAACTTGAAATTTAGATAGCATGCACAATCCAGGAAACTTCCACTTCTTCCAAGCTCCAACTTGTTCGTTGTTATAGACTTTCCAGAAAATCAATTTGTAGAGCACTAATGTGTGATTATCCATATGCTAAGGGGAATCCAGAAGCCTTCTAGTTAGAATTTTTAACTGCAATTTCCCCTGAATCAAATGACAACATTTTAGTGTGGATAAATAACACTTTCATCTCAGTTTGGACCAGAAGGGAACATGACTGATAAATATTGCAGATACTATTCCTATTTCAAACAGGAATAGGCAGACCCATCCTCTGTCTCTTATGTATTTATATATTTATTGTATTTGTTTCCCCACTGTATGAAGCAAGCAGAGAATTATTTTTAAGTAGCAGAGTTCATTTTCAACTCTGAACAGCAGGAAGACCATATTGAAAACATTTCCCTCCCTCTCTCTTTTAATATGCCAGCTCTTTGTAAATTGTATATTTACTCTTCCTAACACAATTTTCCTTGGAGCGATTGTTTTACTCTGCCTTCTTTTCCTTAACTCTGTCTAGTCTCTTTTCACTGCCAACAAGTATCATACCATGATATCCATGACACAGTGACAAAAGGCTTGGGATTAAAAAAATAAATAAAAATAAACTAAAAATAAAACAAAAGGAAGAGGATTGACTCGGATTGCTACATTGTCAGCAATTATAGACAGGTGTCATAAAATATATAGCTTCCTTTCTAT
Organism: Pantherophis guttatus; assembly: GCF_059756535.1. Lineage (NCBI taxonomy): Eukaryota > Metazoa > Chordata > Lepidosauria > Squamata > Colubridae > Pantherophis > Pantherophis guttatus. The sequence goes on from NC_142065.1 coordinate 64,387,639, forward strand.
TGCTTGTGGCTGATGGGAATTGTAGTCCAAAGATAAGTGAAGGGCATTTGATTGCCTGAATTAAGGTCATATATAGGCTGTCCTGGACTTATGATGATTGTTACGGTTGTTAAGTGAATTGTGCTTCCTTTTGCGGCCTTTTTTGCCACAGTTTTTAATTGAATCGCTTCAATTGTTAAGTAAATCATTTGGCTACGTGAATCTGGTTTCCCCCATTGACTTTGCTTGTTGGAAGCCAGCTGGGAAGCTTACAAATGGTGATCATGTGACCCTGGGACACTGCAACTGTCATAAATACATGCCAGTTGCCAAGCGCCCAAATTTTGATCATATGACCACAGGGATGCTACAACAGTTATAACTGTGAAAACTGATCATAAGCCAATTTTTTCAGTGATGTTGTAACTTTGCACGGACACTAAACTAATGGTTGTAAGTCAAGGAATAACTGTATTGCAGGACATTTTGGTTCTTGCCAATGGGAAGGAAAATTCTACTAAAGACAGTATCCTTAGTACACTACACTGAATTGTAGCTTTACCTTTGAATAAATTATGGTGTTTTACGCTCCCTTACTTATTTTGCAGAGGCAAGCTCTGTTGAAGAGTTTCACAGATTCACACTTATTTAAATCTAACCAATTTATTCACTGATTCATTTATATTTGAACAGATTAATCTACAATTAAATATTTGACAGATCTATATTAATTTATTTTGACAGCTATCTCTCAAAGAAGACTAAGTTTATTAATTTCATTATTACACATTCATGTTACGTAAATAATGTTACGTAACATTATTATCTCATGTTACGTTCACAGCAGACAGCACAAAACAGAAATGTTTTATTCTGATCTCAACTACTGCTGGCAAGTGCATTTCGTGTGAACGTCCTTTCCCTCACCCTTGTTTTAAGTAGCACAAGTGCTCAAATCATAAATCTTAGGAAAACAAGTTCAGCATGCTCAATATAACTAAGAATATTTAATTTTGGAAACACGCGAAGGATGTATTTAGAAGATGGCTTGTTCTTATAACCACAACATTTTTGAAAGGTGCACATGACCTGAGTATATGTTGTATAAATCTTTCAGTAGCTTCTGGATACCAGTCACTGGGAAAGAATAGTGGGAAGCTATTCCCATATGAATTTATAGCCTCTGTGCAAAACAAAATGCTATATTTGTGCTCTAGTCTCTTAGAACAATTTTAAAACAGATTTTACTGCTGTTTGTTGTGTTATTATCTTAAGGAAAGAGCCCTATAAAAGTGGAAGTGTAAATATTTTCTGTGACTAAGGCAGTTTTCTGTATTTCTTTTATACGCTAGTTTGCATGAATCCAATAAAGAATTTGGCTATGTACTGTACTCTTTTTATATTCTAAGCTCCGGGTTTGTTTTTTTTAAGACCTACAGATTTTATTTCTGCCAGCAAAACTTCATCTGCAATGAAACATGCTTAGTGTAAGAATAGGTAAATATTTTATCAAAGCTTGTTTCTCTCCTCCTGTGTATATGTATCTCAACCTAAATACACGTAGTCCTTGACTTATAACCACAACGAAGGCTAAAATTTCCACTGCTAAGCAAGACAATTGTTAAGTGAGTTTTACCCCATTTTATGACTTTTCTTGCCATAGTTGGTAAGTGAATCACTGCACTTGTTAAGTTAGTGACACGGTTAAGTGCTTCCCCATTTGGCTTGCTTGTCGGAAGGTGATCACATGACCCTGGGACACTGCAATTGTCATAAATATGAGCCAGTTGCCAAGCATCCAAATTTTGTTCACGTAACCATGGGGATGTTGCAATGGTTGTAAGTGTGAAAAATGGTTATAGGTTTTTTTCCAGTGTCCTTGTAACTTTGAATGGTTACTAAACGAATGGTTGTAAGTCGAGGACTACCTGTAGTACTGTAAAAAGTTATCTGGACTTAAGGCTAATACAGTACCTGGTTTCCCATTCTAATGGGGGGCCGTGGGCCTCCTGCGTATCTCGGTGACATAAAAGGCTGTAAGCATATAAAAATAGTTGAGTGGCAATGAATGTTTAAAAGTGGAAGTCAACATTTTGCACTCTCATTTGTACATGCACATGAAAAATGACTCCCTCACACACACTATATACACACACATTTCATTAACTAAGTATTTTTGAGGTAGAGTCTAAACCAACCCAATAATAAATTCAACATCCTTCATTCCATGCAACTTATACTTTGACAAATATATACAAAAGCAGATTAAATTAAAAAAAAAAACCTGTTGATAAGTATTTTGTTTCAAAATCTCTGGTGTGTGTGTATGTGTTGTGGTGTGTGTGTTATATATTTTAAACTTTGGCAGTTGTAGATTCAGCTGTTAAAATTAACGCAAAACGTCTGTACTGGATATTTTTTTTTACAGAGTTTGTTAAATGAAAATGAGGCTTAAGAAGGGTTGAGTTTAAAATATTCCAACGACAGTTTGTGAAAACATGTTCTTAAACCATATTCAGAAAAAAAGAGTAAAAATTATATTTGCATGTAAATTAGCATCCGTGAAATGAAAAGCTGTTTCCTAAACTGATATCAATAAAACAAGTTCAACCCAGAAAAAGCAGACATCTTAATGGAGATGGAATGAAATAAGCATTTGGGGCCCACAGCTTGAGTAGAAATAAATCTGCAAAGTTACTGGAATGATCCCGGAGCCTCATATAATGAATTTAACAGAAGAGAAGGACCCCTACATGCTAAAAAGTTTTACTCAGAACACACATATCATCAGATTCAAGGTTTTACCTGACTGTGGGGTCCCATCATGCTGTTGGGGTTGTGAGGTGGAGGCTGTGCGTGTGGCGAGGGCTGAGAGCCAGGCGGTCCCTGTTAGATTGAATAAAAGGTGGTTATAGATCAGATACATCCCTATGCAAGAAAAGAATTGGCTTAATGAGTTGATAAATCTTACCAAACAAATAGTTTGTTTCTATATTTTACTAACTGAAGAAGAACTAAGAGCTAAGCACATCAGGAGAGCTTTTAGATTATAAAGAAAGGGAAAGAAGGGAAGAGGATTTGGGCCATAATGAACAATTCAGTTTTGGTCCCCGTAATTGCACATCATTCTTGAAAATGCCACTGAAATTCTTCTAATAACGCTGACATCAGATAGCAAACAACAACATTATTATTTAGCCATTTCTCTTTGGATTCTGAGTAATGGATAGAATGGGTTTCTTTGGTAATTGCAATATCTGCATTAGAAACCATTAATGACTATTCTGTTGCCTTGTCACTTGGCCCAATGCTGATGTTCCACTGTTTATGGATAGCTTAAAATACATACAACGTGTAGCAACATATAATTGGTGAGCAAACATTTTTATTGCCATACCTTACTAAATACAAACTGTGATCTCAATTAATACAATATCTTCCAAATACTTTAAATATTCCCTTGTCTAGACTCACTAAAAACTGCACACATGGCATCAGAGAAATACAGCATGTCTACCAAATCTGTCCTGGTATCTTCCTGCATTAAAACATATTTTTCCCAAGCTAAGTTAATCAGACATTTTGCATAAGCCCAACATGTAGCAAATTTGCTTTGATGGTATGAATCATGATGCAGAGTTGGACCACACGGTTTTTCTCTCTGAAAAGAATATCTACTGATCAAGTCTCACTTTTCCTCAATATTGGATCACCGGTAAATGCATTTGTTTAAATATTTGAGGAATGCGCAAAACAATTTGTTCACTCACAATCCTGTCATAGTAAATTAGCATTTTATTTTCACCTGCCACGCAGCTCACAGGAGGGGGAAAAAAAAGAGAGAGGGTGTTTAAATGTATTTCTTCTGCTTCAGAGTACTTCCAATCTAGAAATCTGCGGCAACAGTAGCAAATGAACAGGGGTGTTTTAAAATATGTCTCTACGTTCAAAATAGAGATGTCCAACAAATGGGGGAAAACATTTGTTTCAACCGAGAACAAGCCCATTGTGTCAAGCTACCTCGAGCCAGGCATGCTTTAGCAAAAAGGAACCATGGAATGCTTTGGTTGTTCTGAGTATCAGATAAAACAAAATCCAGATGGAGCAAGTAAGAAAAACCTGACTGGACTGGCCTCTTTCTCATTTTGGCTGCTCCCGATATGGCATATAATAGCCCCTCCCTGCCCCAAACTTCTCAGAACTACCTCCCTCCCCATTAATGGCCAATGTTCTTGGCTTTTTTGCCATTCTCTTCCACCCCAATCAACCCAACCCTCTTTCTATCTGGAATAAAACAACCCCTTTTCTTGTCCCAAAAGTGCTTTTTCCAAAACGCAATTGGACTTTCTTGTTCCCATCCCTTTGAAAATGTTTCACTTCTCATCCAAGAAGCTTCTTCAATTCTTGGATAAGAAGTGAAAAGTTTTCAAAGGGGAAACCCCCCCCTCCCAAAGTCCAGTTGCTTTTTGGAAAAAGCATCTTCGGAAGACCATGACCTGGATGATTTGAATCTCCAGACACTTACAACCTCTTTTCTTCACTTGCACAGAGCAAAACACCTGAAACATTCACTTTTTAGCTCAGGTATAGATCAACCTGCTCCCAAAAGTTGTTCCATATGAGATCAGTTCATGATGATGATGATGATGATGATGATGATGGTGATGATGATGATGATCTTCTTATGAATGGAGTGGCTTGCATATATCTATGCAAAACTACATCACAGCCTTTTTGAGATTTCTGCTTATGTTCCCTCACCCTGATTAACTATTTGGTGACCCAAATAAACTTTTTCGACTACTGATTGGGAAAACACTATATTTCCTCGGAAGGAAGGAAAAACATGTTTTTATGGTTTCAAGCTCAGTAATACTACAAGTCCAGACTGGTGAGATTAAACACATTATCCACTTCCGAGGATTTGAACTCTTTTTCTAGAGTGAGGTCTGAAAGTTGAATATCCAAATTCAGGCTAGGAGGTACATATGTTGCTTAATTTTAATTTTTTTTTTTGTTCTTGCAAATAAAAACAAAATTGTAATTGATCTGGAAAGCAAATACGATTTGTAAGTACATTAGGAAAAGCAGCTACACACACTTCAGAAAGAGCAGGCGAACAGATGTTCTATACCTGCCATGTTAGTAATTTCAACAAGTGTTCGCCTTCTAGCTGCTGCCAGCAATGGCACGGTTTGTTACCATGAGCAATTTTCTTAATTAACAGACATTAATTAGCCATTTAGCAATTTTGCAAGCATTTGTTTAGCAGCTTTCCTAAACATGAATACCACTGTGATAATGGTACTGATTAGAGGATCCCCTAATTAACAGTACAGGGAAGGAAAATTGAAATCACATAAATTTAAAAGGGGAGGGGAAGTTAATGAAGGCAGGACATATTTGCACCTGCAAATCTTTTGTACAAAGGGAACTTGAGTGCCATATAAATAAAGGAGAAAAAGAATTGTTAAGAGTTAACACAGAAAGATACAAACAGAAATCTAAACAGAAGCATACTCTTTGCTGATCCTCCAGGTTATATTTAACCTGGAAAAACTGATTTCCCATCGCATTAATAGGATCTATTGTGTGCAGGGTGCTAATGTTTGCTCATTAACTCTTCATTTAACTGAAGGCTCAGAGCTGCTCCTCACATCTTATCTTTGCTCTGGTATCCTTGTTTTAGCGCTGATAGCCAAACAATGACACAATGATGTACAAAAGACATACACGCCTCAACTGTTGCGTTTTTAAATAATTATATACAATGAGCAGGCAAGAAATTAGGATCCTGACTTCTAATAATACTCAGGAAAAGCAGTAAGATCTCAATGTATGACTTTCATACCTGACACAAAATACATATATTTGGTATGTGCCATTGTTACTTACGTTTGACAATAAATGTTCAGACAACATAGACAATGTGGTCTTAAGTATTATGTGCTCTACCAAGATTTGTATCTATCTGGAAAGGAATCTTTAAAGGGTCTCTGACAGTGCTCAAGACAAACTAAAAATTAAGACTATTTAACTGGAAATAGAAAAGAATTATATATGTTAGCTGATGCTCTTAAACTACTTTCCTAATTATTTTCCTCTTTTAGCTATGTAAGCTGAATGCCAACCAAAAAATTACTAAATGATTTTGTTTATGGGCTTATAATAATTCTCCCCCAATATCCAACCCAGAGGAATGACGGCAAGAAATGTCTAGTTATCAAAACAGACTGGAATTGATATGTACTTGTTCCTATGTCCTGTTTTCAATGATGGTGGTTTCTTTTTCCTAACCAGATTTGTTGCGAACAATGCAGAATCTATATGATACGTGTATCCAGCATGCATTTTGGAGCAGAATGTACAACAAAAAGTTCTTGTATGATAACATAAGTAGCATGTAAAAACTTGCCAACAAAACCATTCTAGTCAAAATGATTGTTTAATTTCAGAAGGAAATTTCTCATTTAATTTTTGCCACAGAAATGTGTTTTATCAGTCACCATTTATGCATGTATGTGTGTGTGCGGAGAGAGGAGGGGCGGTGTCCAGGAAAATTCACAACTTGAAATATGAACTTGAATTACTCATTTCTTTAACCAAACTAGTTTTTATTTTTATAAGCATGCAAGTAAATAATACCTCTATCTAGGATTTAACCTCAGTGATTTAGTACACTGCTTTGCTTTTTATCCATTCAAGAAAAATGTTCTGTTATTTGTGACATACAATTTTGAAGCAGAAATAATCAGCTGTTAATTGAAATGAGTCATAAAAACGACAAAACAGTTTTCTTCTCCAAATGTATTATCAGCTAGCTACTAAGGGAAACAAGAAAACAGCTTCTAGAAAGCTCAAACTACCGGCAAAATTGACTGTATCCACTGAATGTTCATACACACCCCAAAGCTGTAAAATATTTATCTTTGTATCCTATCACGCTATTGTATTCCCCAAACTGTAATATCCAAGCTTCATATACTCATGGATCTAGACAGAATTCTACATATTCTTTTCATTCACTTATCCAATTTTATCAAGCAATTTTTTGTCTCCCCTACTTTTAAAGGGTAGCTTCAAAGATAAACTACAAACCTAAAAGAAATTTCAACATATTAGAAATCTGTTCCTTTGTAATATCTGAAGTTGAATAATATAAAGAACTCAGTCAAGTGAACAGTTATTTATTTTTATCCACCTTTATTATTTTTATAACTAATGCAAGGTGGCAAACCTATCCAACCCAGCAAACCTTCCTCTATTTTTCCTACAACAACAACCCTGTGAGGTGAGCCGGCCTAAGAGAAAGTGACTGGCCCAAGGTCACTCAGTTAGCTTTCATGCCTTAGCCATGAAAGCCAACTGGGTGATCTTGGCCTAATCATTCCCTCAGCACAGCTCACCTCAAGATATTGCCTTACTCACTACACCAAATAATTAAGATGACTGCTGCAATGCTCACCAGCCTACATTACTGAGCATAGGCAATCCCAAATTAAATGGATACTAATCCCACTCAGCAGCATTATCAGATATATTATCTGTACACAAAATCATTATGAGAGCCATCTTGGTGTAGTGGTTAAGGTCCCAGACTAGAAACAGAGAAACCGTGAATTATAGTTCTACCTCAGACACAAAGTCAGTTGGGTGACTTTGGACCAGTCACCCTCAGTCTTAGGAACCAGGCAATGGCGAATCACAAAAACATTGCCAAGAAAACTGTAGGGACTTGTCCAGCATTTGCTAGAAGTTAACACTGACTCAAAGGCATAAATAAAACAAAACTAAATGTCAGGATATAAGAAAGATTTCTCAACTATAGTTAAGAGAGAGGAGCAGATCAAAGGATTTCAGGATCGTATGTTCCTGCTTTGAGCTAATCCCCAATTTAACAGTTAGTTTCTGATTGGCACAGTACTAATCAGTAATGTAACTCAACTATATTCCTTAATGAATATCTTGTATTTCCGGTCTAGAAAGACATTCAACTGGCCTTAGCTGCACTTAATACAGGTACCAACTCTGATATCGTAACAGAATTTAAGGTAAGCAAAATGCTTCTGCTGTTCTATGTAGGTAAGTGGTTTGGCAAGGGATACTGTGATTTCATGGCCTTCTCCTTATCACTTAACCACAGTTTAAGACAGCCAATACAGTTCCCATTATCTGAATTGTGCGCGACAAATAGCTCTGCTCTAGTGGAAAAATCACTTGGTTAAAAGATGGCAAGATATGAGATGTGGGCCTAGTACAAGTAGTGCTTTTGAAACACATCAATTACTCACAAACGCAACAAATTTGTAAGATTTTTTTTTAAAAAAAATCAAAATATTTAGACTCGGAAGAGATTTGGAAGAGTGGAAGGAGGATCTCAGACCACTAAGAGTAGGCAATGGAATGACAGATGAAATCGGTAATGGCAAGTACTACCTGCTAAGTGATTCACTTGGAGGCATAATCACACTCACTGGAGACATGGAAATGGATCTTAATGTACATACAGCTTTTTCACACAGCTGCTCATTATTCTGCATTCACCACAAGGACAATGGAAAGTGACTACTCTCATCCATCCACCTATCCGTACAAGAGCTACAAAGAAGCTCCATCTCTTACGTTTTATAGCAATAAACATAAAACTGCATTCAAATATTGTGCTTCAGTGATGAAATAACTGTTATGTTGGATTAATGTAATTAAGTGGGGGGAAAGGCTGATAACTCTTTAAATTGATGTGAGAATTTGGTTCCCGCAGGATTCCATGATGGACAGTAGCAGAGGCTTTTTTTTAAAAAAAAAAGGGGGGGGGGAATATCTTTAATAAGTCAATTAAGAAGGCAGAAAATACACTAGCTTTCAAGATCATGAAGTTATTGTACTTCATAATGTAAAATATTATAAAATAGGTTGGGGAAGATAAATAAAGGCTGGCTTGATATTGGAAATTATGAGGGCTGAATAAGCAAAGAAGAAACACTTTAAGAAGGTTGTAGGTAGGAATTTGAGCACTGTGTAAATCAGGGCTGTCAAACTCGCGGCCTGCAACCCAGATGTGTCATGTGCTGGCCACGCCCACACCCCGTTTAGCGAAGGGAAAAAAAGTCCTGATACACCATGTGATGTCGCCGTGATGATGCAAGTTTGACATCCCTGGTGTAAACACTTAAAGTCCGTTAGAGGAGCAATGTCTCCTGGATGCTAAAGACTTGCTCTGTTACTTGCTTGCCTCCTTTGGCTTCCTCAGTTTCCTTAGCCCTTTGTGGGTTTGTAGTGGTTGAGACCTCCCTCATTAAAGGCTGTTTTGTCTACAGGACATGTGTGACTAGTTTTGTTCTTATGGGACATTTTTAGCAGAGTGGCTGGTTGCTGGGGTGATAAGGGAAGATATAGAAAGCTTTTCAGCAGCTCCTCTGACAATTTGCTAGTTGCTTTGGGGAACTTACTGAGAAGTCACGCTGGTTAGGGAAAAGCAAAGCAGGTGGCATGTAGGAAGGTGTACATGGAAAAGGGATTGCTGGTGATCACTGTAACCTTTGTATGTGTTGTGGCTTGGGGTACCGTGTGTTTTCCTTCCTCTATCCTTTGGTAGAGAGTTTGGATTCTCTCTTTTCCTTTAATATCTACTGCTGCTTCCCTGACCAATCGGAAATTGACTGATGATGTCATGGAATGCTGTTATATTTTCTGATGCATGGGCTCATGGGATACTAAGCATTTCTTGGAGGAAGTGGGCATAGTCCCCACTTTCTTCAGGATGCTGTGATATTCCAAATGGATGATGCATTAGTATGAAAAGGAAACATAATAATTCCTTCCAATCCCATCCTTTTAAATACAAAGTCTGTATTTGAACTTTCCTCTGTAGATAAATAAAATATCCAGATTTTCTGGAAATAGAAACTAGAGCTTATTGGGTGCAGCATCTGCTTAACAATGTACCCACCCTCTTCATCCTGCTAGCAATTAGCCCCAGATTTCGATTACATAAATATCTTCCAACAGCATGGAATCCAACTGTTGTATGGTTAACATTTGATATTATTTTAAAAAAATGGTAATCAGTCAAAGCAGTCTATTTTGTTTATCACTTGAAATGAATGTATTTTAATTTAGTAATGGCATTTAAAACAGGACTTATTGATATGTCTTATTTGATAATAATATGACAACTGCACTGTATCTTTGTTTATAGATTGTTAGAGAAGCATCTGATCAATCACAACTGAGAACAAGGTGAGATCATCTATCTCCAGGAGTGCAAATTCCTTCTAAAGCTGTCAAATTTATTAGTATTGGCACAGCTAACACATGTCATTTTTAACTGAAGTATATGGTACATACATACAAAAAAAATAAATAAATATAAAAAGTAGGTTTTATTTTAACTGGAGACATCTTCTGAGTAACATCAATAGACTCGGCACCTGCAATATAGATGGAACTTGAAAAGTTTCACAAGAAAGAAGTCTTTGATCCCAATCAATGAACCAGGGATCATTTGAAAGAAGCTATCTTGGGGAACTGAGAATGGCCTCACCTCAACTTAGAAAGGACAGATTCCATCTAAAAGGTTGGCAACATGACACCTCGTCAGAATTTCAATGTTACTTTTAGGTACTGTTAAAGGAGAATATTTGTAGCTCAGGATTGAACTGTGGGGTCTCTGAGCTTGGTCGTTTTCTTGCAGATGTTTCATTACCAAATCCTAGGTAATATTATCAGTGTCCTGATGATGTCACCTACTTTGGATAAAGAAACATCGGCAAGAAAACAAGCTCAGAGAAGACCAAGGACCCCTCACCACGTTAAATGGGTGAAATCTTAAATTATTCTGATGTTTTAGCATAATTTTGTCCTAAACTTCGTAGAAGTAGTTTTTCTCTGATAAAAAGATACTCAGTCCTGAAGAAAAAAAATTGTCCTTCCCACCTGCCATTCCCCAGTATCTTCTACTGAGAGTTTAACACAATGTTATTGACAATTAAATAGGCTTCCCAGATTCTGTTTGAGAGTCAAATTTATAAAATATAACTGCCAAAACAGTTATCCTTTCAAGACATAACCAGAGAAGAGAATTATACCTATGCGTGATGCACAAATGGTACCCAGAACTGGAAATTTGAGAGGGGGGGGAGGGAGGGAAGGAAGGAAGGAAGGAAGGAAGGAAGGAAAGAAAGAAAGAAAGAAAGAAAGAAAGAAGGGAAGGAGGGAGGGAGGGAGGGAGGGAGGGGAAAAAAAGAGAGATATCAATTGATCTTAGGTAGTAAGATTCAATTTAAAGAAAAAAGACCTCAGATGTTCTAATAGTACAAACTTCCGAACTTTCAAACAACTGATTACATTAAGTTCTGCTATTTGGTCTAAAAGTTATGGAAAAAGTTAAAACAAAAGAAGGGAAAACTTGGGGGACATAAGAGTTGCAGAATTGATTATTAAGAGATGAAGGGCCTGCTTTGTTTTTGCTTTTTTGGACATTTCCTTTCCCTTAAATATTAACTTAAACTGTTAGTTCACCACAATTGCCCATCACAATAGCTTAGCAGCCCTAACCTCATCAGAGGCACATCCCATCTGGAGAAGCATTTTTTTTTATTTCTTGCCTTCGAGGTATGTAAAAGGGACAACTCACTTTCAGAATATGCCTCCCCCCGCCAAATGTAGAAAGATTAAAGCACATCCACACTCAAGTGTATCATTTCAAGCATGAAGACTTTTGTTTAGGCTTGCAAAATGTTCTCCTTTGCCTCACAGAGCGACATTCCACTCAAATTACCACTTTTAATTAAAAAACATCCAAAAATCAATTTCTGCTTTTAAACAAAACTGATTAGCAACCGGGGTTATTGCAATTCACAGCGGCAGAGATTTTCTTAATTCCTTAAATGAAAGTGACTGGTGTAGGAAAGGCTTTTCGTATATGCATCTGGACACCCAGGGCCTTTTATATGATAACGTCTGCTTTAAACACATACTTTTCCCTACAGGAGATTTAAAAATATCTAATTGTTTGGGAAGGATATCCCAGTGGTTAATTTAATCCACTTCCAAGATGCAGTTTGCTGGCGAACTAACAGGCAGCGTTATCCTAGAACAACATACTGGGGGGAAAAAATAATGCAAGAAATACTCTCCCAAAATGCAAGGCTTTACAAAGCATTTCGTTGCTAAGATGACATACAATAGTAAATACCATCCTCGTGGTTGCATTAGCTTGCTAGTGTAATGGTTGTGGCAATGTAACTGCAGAAGTACAATAGAGATACATAAACTCAGCAAGACTGCTTGCTGCATGCTCTTTCTTTTAACTTGTTATGCAGCAGTGGGAGGAGCTAGTGGTTTGGGGCTGGGCAAAGACACAGCAACAATAAGGATCTGAAAATATTTGCTACTTCCTGTCTGCTACCCTGGGGCCACTAAAGATGCTGTGCCTGGATAGAAAGAATGCAATATCACATCTATCTCCTTCTTCTCTGGTGCCCCACAACCCACCTGCCCCCTCCTCTAGCTTTTTACAACTAAGCTTAAGATTGATTTCTACCTTCCCTTAAAAAAAGAAAAGCAAGAAAAACAACCAACCAAAAACAATGCCCCAGACAACTGGATATAGTTATCTCTGTAAATATTTGCAGATGTTGGAAGATCAGGGAGAGCAGCAATTCAACAGAGGATGAAAGCTAGAGTCTTTCCCTCCCTCCCACTCTGTGTTATAAATCAAACACTGAATTAAACTGCCTGCTAATGCTATTCTAAAGGTACAGAATACAAAAGAACTCACAAGGTGGTTTACCCAAGGAAGCCAAACCAAAATCTTTTTGTAGGGTGCGCATGCAGCTCAATAATCTCAGAATCCTTCTCTATAATCATGTTGCTATACAATTTTTGCTCTGCACATGTCTTCCAACTGCACCAATTACTCAAAAATCATTAATCTTTGAGTCATGATATTTTCTATTTTGGGAAAAAATTAAGACAATTATTTAATATGACATTGATAAAAAGACAATATTTTTGTCAGAATTGACTCAAATGACACAAAAGTGTTTGTCAAGGACAAACATTGCTTTTTAATCCTTGAAAGTGATCTGAAAAAAAAATCCTTGAAAAATGTTGATATAACAGGTAAATAAAAAGCTGTTTTACAAAGTTTTTCCAACTAAAATATATTCTGTTGCCTTGGTGTTATTTCTCCTGATCTTAAATGCATACTTGCCTGAGTACCAAATGGGAAGAATGACAGAAAAAACAAATAAGAATAAAATATCATGCAATGGCATCAAATATCACCATACTTTGACCAAAATAATAATTAAAAAAACTTATTCCAAATTTGGATACTGGAATAATAAAACAATTCCACTTGCCTTCCCTATTATTCCAGAGACTGGGGAAGAAATTATACAAGCACATAATTCTGGATTCTTTTTAGAAGTAATACTTAATTTTTAGGATGCTATCTCAATCTGCTCTGTTAATAATAACTGAAAACTGTATGGTATCTTCAAAAGAAGCAAACCTAAAAACTGTATCACCACCTACAATGTATGATGCGGAATCATACCATTTTTCTACCAAAATAAATAAATAAATAATAATGTTGACAAAACTCAGATACAGTATTATGTTTTCACACTAGATTGCTATTTCCATAAAGCTGAGGTTGAACTAAACATAGTAATTTCAGTAACTCTAACATTATTTTTACACATATTTGTTCCTTTGTGAACCCACAATTCACTTTAAAAAAAAAGAGCAACACTTCAGGATAACGAGCCTAGGGTTCCACCACCTGGTACTATGCTTCTCTTATGCATTAGTGGAATTATAAATCCACTTAATTCCAAACGATCACTTGTCAAGAGGAGTGGCCATAATTGCACCATATTGTTTCAGAATGGTTAGCACGCTTTCCCCCTTACTTTGAATTAAAGTATTAAAATGCGCAGCAACTTAACATTTTCAACCTTGAAAAGATTATTGGGACATTTATAGCTATTCTATTATGAACTTTTAAAAATATTTTCAGTGTTAATAAATTAAAAAAAAAGCCTTTGATGCCACAAGTGGTAACTCCCAAAAATGATCAAAGTGGCTGCTTGAAAACTTTAAATCTTGGGGAGGCTGTCACCCATATTCTCCCAAGCAGGCAGTGGTATCTAGTAAAATAAAAGCCATATCTATTTCAGTATCATCTTCACGATGATGGTACCAATGCACAGGTTTGGAGGTACTTATTTTCTTTGATCTGCCTTGGGAAAGATAACTTTTATTAAAATATAAATAATTAGTTGTGATTCCCCTTAGACACATAAATCAATTAGCATTAATGGAAGATGGTTTGATACAAATACAATCTCGCCATTTTTATGTGTGTGTATTTTAAACCCATTCAATCACCTGATTGAAAATTGGTGTGATAGTTAGAGGTTTAACTCCATTTCTTTTCTTTCTTGGTCTTCCACGCTCTGCTTATCGATCAGTCAGTATTAGTTGAATTTCACCTAATTTTCACCCAATATTTATTTTCGCTCTTGTACAAATCTCGGTATTTCCTGTGCTTTTCCTGTATATATTCTGAATATATTAGGGTGTAATGGGTTTTCACATGGGATATGGCAGCAAATATAGTCCTATGTGCCAAGCCCAGTTCCTCACATGCTTATTGCAAACATTTGAAAGAAAATACAATGTGCTTTCATCTAAACATGACTGGGAAAGACAAATACACCGGACAGAAACCTCATTTATAAGATAGCATGTTTTCTCCACCATGTGCAATTGCCCCTGTTAAGCATTGGTGTATTCAGGTTTAGGTTGATGCTCAAGCCAAGAGTAAAAAGTATCTTACAGGGTGGGCAATAAACATTATCTGTTGCTCTAAATTTATATGGTTCCTACACAATAGCAATTCCTTCACCCCACCCCCTTGTAAAAGGAAAATTACATAAAAGATCTGTTTGTGTGTGTATACAAACACCTTCTTCATCTTGTGTACATTTGTCTGGTCATAGATTTTTTTAAAAAATCCCAGTGGTTCCTGAGGGAGTCAAGCCATCTCTCCCCAAATGATCTAAAGCCCAAAAAGTGGGGAGGTATAGTGAGCAATGCATGGATGTGGAGTCATACCATAAGGAAGGCTGAGTGCCGAAAAATTGATGCTTTTGAATTGTGCTGTTGGAGAAGACACTTGAGAGTCCCTTGGACTGCAAGGAGATCAAATCAGTCAATCCTAGAGGAAATCAATCCTGACTGTTCTTTGGAAGGACAGATACTGAAAGGGAAGCTCAAATACTCTGGCCACCAAATAAGAAGAGAGGGCTCATTGGCAAAACCCCTGATGTTGGAAAAGATTGAAGGCAAAAGGAGAAAGGGACAGCAGAGGATGGGATGCTTAATTAGTGTCACTGATACAGTGGGGGCATGGGTTTGGGCAAGCTCCGGGAAACAGTGGAGAACGTGGAGGGGGGGCTGGTGTGGTGTGGTCCAAGTGGTTGTGGAGAGTCAGACATGACTTAGCGACTGAATAACAACAATCTGATCATCTGATCAAGAGGGATGGGTTTTTTTTTAAAAAAACAATTGAGCAGTTGACACCATTCTGAACTGCTGCCCATGGAGTTGTATTGGGGAGATATTTCCCTACCCCCCTGAATTTTTCTCTCTCTTAAGCTCCAATGTGGTTCTGGCTCATTTTTCAACCTTATATTTCTTTTTTTCTGGTTTCTCCCTCCATACCAAAATTGATTTCTACATGTTTAGTTTTCACAGAGTTATGCTGCTAAGGGACAGAGTGGGGGACCTTTACATATATAGCAACCATAACCTGGTAGATTGTTCCTCAGATAGGAACTCTTCTTGCTGTTTATTATTTTACACTGCTTCTTTTCATTGTTTTAAGTGTCGCAAAAGTTCTATGAGTTCTATCTGTTTTGAATGGTATTTCAGTTAAAATTTCAACACCTAAGCTAAGGCTTTAGTAAGAAGGAAATCTTTGTAGGAGACAAAAGGAACTCATAAGACAACCTGGTCTTTTAAACAAATCTGGTTGTATTAACTACACTTTTCCTTTCCACTTACTATGGAAAGAATGTTGTTTTTCCCATCATCTTTTTTAGTGAAAGCAATAAGGCTGGTCTGATCAATATATAAAGTACCTCAGCTGTGTACTTTTCCCATTCAATAACTTAATTCCAATTTTGCAGTATCTGTGACTATAGCATAAGTACTGTAGTTAAATTTCTAAGAAGGAAAATGAGAGTATTTTCTAAGAAGGGAAATGAGAGTATTTTCTTAAGGAACAATAGGAAAGTTTTATTCTGATAATCTAAGAATGAATCTAGTCCAGCAATTTCTAATATCTTTTACACATCTCAAATAATAGTTAGGTGCCAATGATCTCTGGAACCTGTTTCCAACTGCATTCCCCCCCCCAAATACTTGAACTATTTGGTTATTGATCAATATCCTTTATTTGACCCTTATCTTCTTTTACTTTTACTTTACTTTACTTCTATTTGATTTGTATACCACCCTACTCCCGAAGGACTCAGGGCGGTGAACAGCCAACAATAAAATACATACATACAAAATTTAAAAAAGCAGAAATAAAATTTTCAGGAATGGCTGATTTAAGAGACATTAGCTGGGGTACTTTGATGAAAAACCCTGCATCTTGTTTTAACCAAAGATCTACATTTTACTTATTATCACTCATCTATATTAAAATAAGTTTTATCTTCCTTCACACTGCTTAACTAAATATTATTAAAAAATGTTCACCACTTAGACAAAAAGAACAACACAAATATCCCACACATACTGTGACTACACATAAAGAGGCTTAAATTTGTCACTTTGGATAGTGAGATGGGCAGCATACAAATTTAATAAATAAAATAAATAAAAATTTAAAGGCAATGGTAGGTTTTCCATAATGCGTAGCTCAGGAGAGGGGATGATTCCGTGTGAGTGGCAGGTGTGCACACGGATTCTCACCCGTGAACAAGTGGAGCTTCATGCATGCATTCTTGCTTGCCACTTTCGTGGCCCAGTTTCCAACAAGCCGCGGCCCAGGGTTTGGGACCCCTGCTATAGATGACTAAGATCATCTGACCCAAGAAAACATGGAAATGGGAAAAAATGTTTCAGTTGTTATGGCTGGCAATTAATGAAAAAAGATTAAAAATATGATTTACTGGACTACAATTTCTGAAGTTGGAGAAAGGTCCTTATTTCTATTTTTTAAAAATATGATATACTGTGAAGATGGTTAAAAAAGAAAAAAAAATCTATTACTATTCATATCTTTATAAGAAAAATTCTAGCAGCCTTCATATAAAAGAACACAGCCTTGTATTTAAGAGATTTCTGTATTCTAGTGGAAAACACAGGCAAGATTAAAGAGGCATTTTCTATAGCAGATAACATCATCTCCCCCCTACTTAAGAACTCCACAGTTAATCATGACAACATTAGCAATAGGTGAGATGAATATTAAAAAGCATCAGGCCCTTCCCTTGTGTTTGAAAGGATTAATGTTCTACTTTTAACTCTCAAACTGCTTAGGAATCCAAATATGTTTTATAAAGTTAAAGACAGGAAACCTTTCTCTATATAAAAGACTCTGGTATGATATGCCTTGTGCCTCTATGTTCAAGTTGGTAATATTAATGAGGAAAGAAAGGAGTGTTATCAGCAAATAGAACACATTCATGGACTCAACAGACCATATCTAACCAGCCTTCCCCAATCTCTTGCCCTCCACATATATTGCATGGCAGTTCTGGGACTTGTAGTCCAACAGAGTTACAGGATCTCTTTATTTATTAGTTCTGATGGTTCCAAAGGCAATTACTTTTTCTACTGGTAGATCCTCTTCTTTACAGGTATTTCTTCCAAATAATTGCAATAGAATGCAACCATTAAAATTAATTCCATGATCCAATCTAGAATAGAATTAGGAAGTCTATCACCAATAACGATCTTGTTTAAAACTTCCATACACCCCGAATACTGTAGCCATTAGAGAGGAGGTATTTTGGGTGGTGGTGGTGGGTTGTTCAAAGGGTTTGAAGACTAAAAATGGCACCAAACTATCCAATTGAACAAGGCTATTTAGGGTTTCTTTTAATGATCCTCTTTCAGGTCCTGGTGGTGGTGGGGGATTGAAAAGAGAAGATGCTGTGAATGTACCCATTAAAGACCAACAGGACTCGACCAAAATGCTCCTGAAATATTCTGTAAATACATGAGGTTGTTTTTAACTATGCGGCCTTATATATTAAATTATGGTTAGTTTTAGACTGTAAATATCCCAAAACAAAATTTTGAATTAAAGAAAGAAAAACAGGGGAAGGCAATAATGACAACATATATAATTCCAAGTGAAATTAATAATCCCTTTTATTTAGCTGATTACATGCTGTTTATGCAGAACTATATAGTTCACCGTGCAACATTTATTGTAGACAAGAGGGCATGAAGAAAGTGCATCTTTAAGATGTTTGGTCTTTGGTTCCAAGACGGAGAAATAAATCTCGTATAAATCTAGAAAATGCTGGTTATTTGGAAAAGAAACAAGACAGTTGTTTCATCTGGCTGTGCAGTAATTGTATATCTGATGTCAGTGGGCTAACCAGCTTTTTAGAAAAATTCTGCAGAAGCTTAAAAACTCCACACTGGCTTACTTTTAAAAGAGCTCAATTCTGGGAGATTATTCAGAAACAAAAAGAACATGTTTATTTAAGCATCCTTGAAGTATTCCAAAACCCATATGCTCTAGGTGGCACTGTTGAGCTGTATCAGAATACAGGATTTCATTACCAGACAGTCCCACGGTTTACGAACCAGATCCCTTCCTAAGTCTGCCTTTAACTAGAATTTATAGGTAAGTCTGAACAGGTACAGGCAATGCTTATTTAGCATCCGTTGGCCAAATGGTTGTCTTAGTACGTAGTATATATTTTACCTTTACCCTGAAGTAGGCACCAAGGGTGGTTTGTACCAAGCTTCCCCTTTTCTCATTATAAATGGCTTGTAGCATCTGAGGAGGCCCTTAGTAATTGTACAGAAAACTTTAGTCAACCTCTCTGTTTTAGGATCTTGCTCTTCTAACTTTATCATCCCTGCTTCCATGAGATGAAAAGGCTTCAGATAACTCTTTTGTCAAAGACTTCTTTGGTTCTGTAGCTTTTAGCTCCCAGTCTTCTTCCTCTAATGTATCATCTGCTACTCTGATCACTTTATTATTAAATGTGATCCTTTTCCTTTTCTTTGATACATCATCCACACACTTCTACTGTATTTATGCTTTGAAGGCATGATCCAACTTAAGATGGCGGTGTTCTCCTTCCTCGAACTGAAACCTCTGCAATGATTTCATCAGGGCCAGAAAACAATGAATGTGTTTGTTATGATAAACCATTGTATTTAACTCAAAATTTTAATAAGCTTTAGGGGGCAAGTTGTCCATAAATTAGATGTGGTTAACCTGGCGACTGCCTGTATGTCAACCTCTGTATCTGCACAAATGAATGAAACCCACGTTGACCAAGATTAGAGATTCGTTATGATTGATCTGCTAAAGAGCTCAGAAGAATTTCGGGACAGATCTACAACAGTGATATCAAAACTGTGAGAAAGAACTACCCATTGGTTGACTGAATACTATAGATTGTTTCATCTAGGAATGATATATACCATGGAATTGATATATAGTACTGGAACTGGAAAATACTAACACAGAAATATTAGAATTGCCACAACTGGTCTTACTAAAACATTTGGGAAGTCATCTAATTAATTGTTTCCTATTCTCAGTAGGCAACCCAACTATGAACAAAGAAATCATTTTAATTTAGTTTTTGACTTCATGACTTTCTCTTCCTTGCTCAGAATGCTGTCATTTTCATAATTTTAGGGGAAGAAGATAACACAAACCATATTTTGCCTCCGTCTGAATTCTTAAGAATTTAAGAGATAATGAGAAGTTTTGCAAGTCTCAGCGGCTTTGTTGCAAATGTCTCTCAGAGCTGGCAGGTGAACCCTAATAAGACTAACTTTTAAAAATGACACAAATTACTTGTGAATGAATCTGTCAGCAAATTCTCTTCTTTTAAATTCTTATCTCCTAAAAGGCAAGGGACCTGTCCAGCCAACATTTTTTTAAGATACATTCCCTATTATCTTAGGGCCGTGATGGCGAACCTATGGCCAGAGGTGGCACGCAGAGCCCTCTCTGTGGGCACATGTGCCGCCGCCAGCTACTCTTCTGGTTTCCAGCGCGCACATGCTAAAAATGGTCTAAAAAACGTCCTGAAAAACGGCCTCAAAACAGCCTGGAAAATGGCCAAAAAACAGATATGCATGCGCCAGCAGGCTGGTCTTCGGGTTTCTGGTGCTCCGGTGCGCGTGAAGACCAGCTGGCTGGTGTGCATACGCGTGCTGGAAAGCAAAAGACCAGCTGACCAGCAAGCACATGTCCACCAGCCAGCTGGTCTTTGGGTTTCTGGCGCTCCGGTGTGCGCACGTACACACCTGTTCCGGTTTGGGCACTTGGTGCCAAAAAGGTTTGCCATCATTGTCTTAGGGATTACTTCCTTCTTCAGTTTTCCAACTTTATAGTTAGGTAACGAAACAGTAAGGAAAACTTTTGTTTCTTCAGTCAGGCCACAATGTCTCTAATCCAACTGATTCTAAGGATTTAGGGCAATCCTTAACCAGAATAGCTCAAAACTCCAGTTTTTGCAGTAGTTACAGTAACCTGCTTTCCAAGTGTCACATCTGCACTTCAGTTTGAGTTGCAGACAACACAGACTCATCCCTAACAGCCTGCACCTGTCCTCATCAGTGAAGGGACACAGAGCAGAAAACATCCTGCAGTCAAAAAGGCTTCACACCCATTTGCACTACTCAGATGACCCTGAGGACACAGAAAAACCTCCAAGTGGCCTCAATGACTCTCTAAAAGAATGCAAATGACCAGCTGTCTGCAAAGAATATAAATCCTTCCATTCCGCACCATTCAGTCAGAGCTGAAGAAGCTTCTTGGATGAGAAGCAAAACGACTTCAAAGAAAAAATAACAAAGTCTAGTTGCCTCCTGAAAAAGCAGGAGAATAACCAGAACCTTATTGTGGCAAGAAAGCTAGATATATTATGCAAAGCCAAAAATTGTCAGAAAGCTTTGAAGTTGGAATGTTACAGGAGTGACAAGGCAGAATCGGGATTTTGAAGCAACTTTCAACTTTTTGGTCCTGGTAAGTAGTTGGTTATCATTAGCTACTCCCACTTGCAAGAAAAGCCAAAGAGAATGAGCATGCAGCATAATATACATCCTGCTCGTTGCTGTTTTAAGTTACAGTTCTCAGTAATTCTGCATAGTGGTTTTTTGCAAACATTTTCAGTAACCTAACTCACTTCTAAAAATACAATTTACATTGTTTAAAATTATGTAAAACAAGAACCACAAATTAAATAATTGCAAAAAGATGAACATAGAGCAGGTCTCAGACATGTCTACCATTGATTTAGAAATAGAATCAACAGATAAAGGGTTTACACAAACCCGGGGTATCTTCAGGATCATCTCCTGCCATCCTCCCATCGTCTGGTGCGCTCACACAGAGTGGGCCTCCTCAGGGTGCTGTCAGCTAGACAATGTCGGCTGGCGGCCCCCAGGGGGACAGCGTTCTCTGTGGGAGCACCGACCCTCTGGAATGGGCTGCCCACCGGCCTCAGAACAGCCCCTGACCTCCTCTCCTTCTGCCGCGAATTGAAGACATGGCTTTTTCACCAAATGGGCTGAATCCGTAGGGGTGATTTTTAATAATTTTAATTAAATTTTAAATTAATTTTAACTAATTTTAAATTGATTTTGTTGTTTATGTAATTTTTTGTTCCTCTTGTAAATCGCCGAGTCCTTCGGGAGAAGGGCGGCATATAAATTACATACATACATACATACATACATACATACATACATACATACATAAAATAAGTATATCAGAGAAATCCATTCTAGCTGAAGTGAACAGGAGCACAAATTATATACAGCATAGCCACCTGTTATTAGAGCAATTTTTCATAATACTTATCGGTCTACTTAGGCAGTAAAAATAATTGTGAGCACCTGAAATATGTTACATTTCTAAGAGTTTTTCTTACTTTGGAATAAGATGTGAATAAAAAAGACTAATACTGATTTTAAAAACTAAATGCAGTATAAAGGCAAAACATTGAAAACATTAGGTGACAAGAGAAATTGTCTTACATCACAACTTTTAAAAACAAATGAAAACTTTATTTGAATGGTTACATTACTTCCCCAGCCCTTACCTCCATCAAATGAATAGGGGAGGATAATTGGGGAGATTATAATATTGCCTTATTAATTATAATTATTCAGACATCACTGTGTACAAAATAGTTTACACAAAAGCACTCACTAAATATATTTCCTAAACTAGTACAATAAACAAATAGAACAAAAGCCAGTTGTTGGAAAAGGAAAAGTTGCTTTAGCAGAGGAATCTATTTACAGAGTATATATGGCGTTTTTATCAACCCCTCAATATTTTGGCAGCAGCTATGTAAGCCTGATTTGGGACTCAACACTCATGTAGTAATCTCTGTAAGGACAGTAGCAACTTAAATTGTATGTTAAAAAGGAGTTGCAGGGTTGTGCCATGAACTCTAGCTGAAACACTTTGTAGAAAAACTGTCCCAAATATGCATGGGTTATGGCCATGGGTTCTAACACAAAAATGGACTGCTATGCTCTTTTCATTTTCAGAATCCTAAGTAATTATACATAAGTGAACAGACGTACTAAAACATTCCTGGTTTTGCCTCTTGCATTCTGAGGCATCACCTGGGAATTCACCACAGGGTTGAAAACATTTTTTTTTTTGGCAATCACCAAAGAATATCTGAAAAATTGATGTAAATACAGGACTATTACGTGGGAATGTCTTTTTATTGCATCTAAAAGTTTCTAAAATTTAGCATGTACTGGTAGGAGTTTATGCTGAAACACAATCCTGGAGAAAACAAAAAAGATTATGGACTAGCATCCGGGAAGTGAATGATCTAAATTAGATGTATTTGCTCAAGAAGCATCTGTGGCAACAGAGGAAACTTTGCCCTTTGAACATAGTAAAGGATCTAATTGCCTGTAAATAAGAGTGATAGGATATGAGCCACAAAAGATTCATGTAAGAGAAATAGAAAACAAAAAGCAAAAAAAAGTAGGCGACAACCAATAGGCAGCCAGAAAAGTACATTTTTTCCTATCATATCCATGCTTTACTCCACTCTCTCTTTCCTTATTCTCTGTTCCCATATTGCTTTTTCTTCTTAAATGTATTGCTGAAAACCACCAAGTACTTGTTAAATAGCAAGGATTGGTTTCATTTTCTTTAAAAGTCAGCTCTGCCAAAAATGAAAAGGATACAAAAAAACAGGGGTCTTTTTTGGGGGGGAAAGAAAGACTCCTAAATGTTGCAATTCCCAAACCCAATTATTCTGTGCACAGCTGATCTTCCAAACACAGTCAGCCAGTCCTTACTTTTAAATGCCTGCACAAAACATGAGAGATTAAGCAAAGCTTTAGAAATATCATGAGCAATACACAACCTCCAAGAATGAATTCAAATTTCAGAATTAACTTCCGACTTAAGAAGCATAGCTTATAAGAACTTTTGTGAATTCTAACAGATATGGCATATATTTGTTTATTTCAGGGTGTGAATGTTGGTGTATGGTAGAAAACCCAATTTAAGGCAGATTCTCACGATGAAACACAACTATACACTTCGAATGCATCTGAAAAATGTAATCTCTGCTATAGAACTGACCTATGCTTATCAATCTTCTGTAATTAGTAAAAAAAAAAACACCTTAGTTTTCTTTCCCTTTGATAATTTTAATTCTGCTTCCTTTACCAACAAGAATAAATAAATGCAGTAAATAAATGCAACACCCCCCCCATGCAAAAGCGTTTAGGAATACTATTGTCTGTTCACTCCTAAGATTTCAGTGCATTAGGGGGCAGTGTAGGAACACAAACTTGCTACTGCTTTGTTATGGTGCATCTCACTAACTGCTGATGCATAGCTAACACAGCAACAGACATTGATTTATGTTCAACTTTCCATTTCATCAGAAAGATTTTTTTTTTTAAAAAAAAATCCTACACACAAGTTCAAAATTCTGTGGGAAAATGCACAAACGACAAATGTTGGGCCCACAAGCACACCACCGGATGCATACTGACAGACCCAGGGTCTTTTTCTAAAGTTAAGCCTGTAGAGAAACTGGAGGAGAAAATGTAGGCAGTGCAGTTGCGAGGAAAAGGGCCTGGTGTTTTGCGGCTGGTGTTGAATATTTTGTCAGGGCCTGGCAGAGCTGCTGATTGCTGACGGAGCTCCTGAAGTGACCTCCACTGGAGAAGGCAAAGCCAGCCATCTGGCGAGCAAGTCCTGCCCTTCTGGAAAAATGTGAAAGGCAGGCAGGGCAGGTGATAACTAAAGTGGCCAGCTTACTCCTTTACCACCCTCCCCGTGGTCTGTCTGGCAGACAGGAGAAAGTTCAGCTTGCAAAAGAGTATCTAAGTCTGGGTGAGGAGGGGGAATTGTTAAGGATGCTGGTGCGTTGCCTTGTGGCTTCAAAACACTCAAACAAGCCTCACTCCTGTATTGCTGATTTTGGAACACCGGGCAAATCAGCATCTTATGCATTCTGGCTGTGACTGACAGGTATAGACACCAATGTAGCAGTTCTCTTTTTTTTTTAATTTTTAAAAAAAGGGTTTTCACATTTTTGTGATTTTTTTTTTGGCTTGGAAACTGCTTAAAACAACAGGCCATTTACAGCTGTATTTTTGTCATCCATCTACAGACCTGCTTGACAAGACGCTGTGAGCTGAGCTTTTCCTTGCCTTTATTGTAACTAAACAGTCTCAAACTTCTTTCTTAAGTCAGGAGAAATGTACCACGTTGAAGTCTGAGGATTTTTCTTCTGCATGGCTGTGAGCATGCTATAATAGGACAGGTGATCAAGTATGCCAAGATTACATCAAAATGGCATATTAAAAAAAAAAGACAGAAATATCAGCTTGTGCTTCATTCCATCATTCTATGATCATCTGTCATGATCATAGTTCATAGATCATAGATTGAAAGTCATAGTCAGCATTTATAGAACTAAGCGCATTTGGGTTTCTGCTCTGTTTACAAACTCCATTCCTTAATATTCCCCTTCCACTCAAGTTCCTTTTCTCGTCCAGTGGTTGGATAGAAATCCCCAAGAAAATGAATGGCGGAAAAAAGTCTCTTATCAGGATTTCCATAAGAGCTATGTTCCTACCTCTGTGCACATCCAGGCACAGAGGAGCTCATCTTCCTGACTGACCTCATTTTTTGAAGGTAAATAGCACATGCTGTCAAGGAGAAGGACAAATCCTATAGAGCAGACGATCCAGCGATCAGTAGAAGACCTACATTATGCAAGCTGAAAGTATACTTTCAATGGCACATAACTTCATGTGCTCTCCTTAAATTTTCCGTTCTATCAAATGGCATCTATTTATATATGTACCACATATACTGTGGCTGGACTGTATCACAGAGTTAGGTAAATTACAGCCTGTGATTAAATTGTAATGTTGTGTTAAAGGTCCAGGGTTTTTAGCCCGCGGACACTTGCTGATATACAAATTTCAAAATGGAATTGATGGAAGTGAAATGGGAAGGTGGTTATTTTTATAAAACATTTGCACTTTGGTTTTTATGTACTCAATCACAACCTTCACATAAAGCCTAAGACATGTAGTTTGGAAAGTCGAAGAATATAGAGGGGTCTGAGAGAATTAATTCAAGAACTCAAGTTTCTGCAATGAAACTGAATAGGGGAGATTCAGAACGGAAAAAAGGAAGAGAGTCGTTCTACAATGCAAAACCTATGGAATTCCCTTCCTTAAGATCAGGTGGACAGATGTGATAGGTGCTATGAGTGCTCACTAGATCTTTAACAAAAGCACTAAACAAAACTAAACAAAAGCTTAGTTACTAGACTAAACTGAAATTTAAAAAGATAGAAATTACCCCAGTTCAGTTGCTGTTTAAATTGCAGTACACAAGCTGTTAAGTGGATTACTTGAAAGCGATAATATCTGGGATGCTGCTGGACTGCAATACCCCTCATCCTTCACTATTGACTATACTATGATGAATGGGTGTTAAGAGTTCAGCAGTATCAAGAACAGTACATGTTAGCCATCCAACTGGCTCACAAACATAAGCCACTTCTGAAATACTCATTAGGAAAAGTGGAAAAGCTTTCATTTATTTCCACCAATTTTAAAGAATCACACTCTGGCCTTAATTCGGTAACTTAAAATCAATAGACTTCATTTCATCACATGTAAAACTTTCCTAAAAAATACTTATTTCCCTAAAGCAACAAAGCCAAAAGACGTATCTACAGCTCCATCCTTCCACTAAATTTTACAATTCTAACGTAGTCCTTGTAACATTGATCAAGCTATTATTTGAGACTTCGTTCTACATAAATCCAGAACTAAAAAAATATATGTAAAATTAAAGTTTCAGCTTCCACCAACATTAATCATTTATGTGTAGAGACCTGGCTTGGCAATTCTTCTAATATAAAAATGGATACTAGAGTTTACCATGTGTTCTTTCTATTACCTCTTATTAAAAAGACAACCGTTCCAACAGTTATGATTTTAAATTAGGGATTCTATGACAGAGATGATACTATCCCCGTTCAAACAGTCCTTCCCATCTCTTAGTTGTGTGCATAATACAGATCGATCTCGATTAACGAACCATAACTGAGCCTAAAATTGTTGTTGCTAAGCAAGACACTTGTTAAGTGAATTTTGCCTTATTTTATGACTTTTCTTGCCACATTTGTTAAGTGAAGCAAATACTTGCCAGTTGCCAAGTGTCCAGATTTTGATCTTGTAATCATGGGCATGCTGCAACTGTCATAAGTGTGAAATACGTCCATAAGTTACTTTTCAGATCCCATGAGTTCAAAACCCACTGCATCATCATTGTCATCATCATCATCATCATTTCAAAATCCACTGCTTTATTCTTCTCCTTCAAGAACTGAAGTTCAAGAACGTTGGGTTCTACCCTGTTTTCCCCAAAATAAGACATCCCCTGATAATAAGCCTTTTGCATCCGTAGCCACGCCATTGCCCAGCAACACGGAAGTGGGCTTTTGAGTGCATGGCAATAAGGCCAAGCACTTATTTCAGGGTTCAAAAAAAATATAAGACAGGGTCTTATTTTTGGGGAAACAGGGTAGTAGTTTCAAAAGCAGATCTCTATATTAACTGCTGAAAACCCTCTGAGTGTGCCTATGCAAATAATAGGCAACTAGTTATAACATGCAAATTAAATTATCCAACCCAGCCCAGCCGATCCTTTTGAATGACATAGTTTGCTGCACTTAACAAAGGGGGAAATGTTTTTAAATTAAAAAAAAAAAAGTTAAGAATAGCATTTGCTTTAAAACAGCTTTAGCCATCCTTATTTTTGTTGTTTTTATCTTGGGTTTCTATCACCTCAGGTTTTACCCATGGATCTAATAACAAGAATTCCATGTGGCTAAAAGCAAACTTTATTATGAGGAAAAAAGATGGAGAGAAGAATAAATTCAATCCCCCAAATGCAGCTATGTAATATTTTATTTCTCTCCTGTTGCAAAAACTCCGCAGTTATGGCCCAGTCTGGATGAACTTCTGCCTGTGGCTAAAGTTTAAGAAGGTTTTGCCCAAAGAATTTAGCGGCAGCAGTTGGAAAACAACCAAGTGGTTAACCAGAAGGGAAAAATAAGAATCCATATCCTGGATGCTCTGTATTACACACAGTCCTGTCATGATCAACATGCATCTCATTCATTCCAAAGTAGCTCTGTAATGCGTGGAACTAAAATAAAAACAAAAACTAATATTGCTTTCCAGACAAGCAGGCTCTATCACATGTAAACACAGCTGATGTGAACTGATGATGAAGAAAACAAACAAAACCACCAGAGAAAGGTACCAATGAATCACATAAAAATCAGGAGGATTAACTCTTACCTGAAAGAAACCGGGAGGAATGGGTCCTCCTGGCATTCCGTCATTTGGAGGAATGTTTCCAAGTACTGGACTTGGCGCTGCAGCTGCACTCTGGAAACAAACAAACAAACAAACAAATAAATAATGATATGCATTTATTGGGATAACCCTGGTTTGAGATCAGTGTAAAGGACATTGGTACAGAAAGTCCTCAACTTACAACCATCCATTTAATGGCCATTCAAAGTCATAACGGCACTAAAAAAAAAATCAGCTTAGGACCGTTTTACGGTGCAGCATCCCTGTGGTCATGTAATCAGAATTCAGATGCTTGGCAACTGGCATGTACTTATAACGTTTGCAGTGTCCTGGGGTCATGTGATCCCTTTTTGCGACCTTCCGACAAACAAAGTCAATGGGGAAGCCAGATATACTTAACAACTGTGTTATTAACTTAACAACTGCAGTGATTTACTTAACAACTGTGTCAAGAAAGGTCGTAAAATCAGGGAAAATTCACTTAATAACTTTCTTGCTTAGCAACAGAAATTTTGGGCTCAATTGTGGTTGTAAGTCGAGGACTACCTGTACATATTTCTTGTGTCCACCATAACGTATGGCCAGTTACCAACCCTATTATTATCAAGACTACCCAAAGAGAATGAAACTGAATTTAACATTGTGCCATTAAAATGAACAAAACATCAATGGCTGTCATTCTGAATGAGGTGGCAACTGAGAGCTTGGTTCAATTCTCGTTCTTATAGATTTGTCATCAAAATGGCAGAAGTTATTACTAAAGTTTCCAAAACAAAGCATTTTTTTTTGTAGAATTCTGAATATACTCATGGACAAAGAGAAAGGCAAATCCATATCTTTCAGTGTAGAGATCTAATAGTGACCATGATTAAAAACACTCTAGAGCTGTGATGGTGAACCTACGGCATGTGTGCCACAGGTGACACTCAGAGCCTTCTCGGTGGGCATGCCAGCTGTCACCCAAGCCCAGCTCCACCATGCCTCTTGCTGGCCAGCTGGTCTTCGGGTCTTTGCTGAGCATGTGTGGGGGATGGGGTGCATGAGAGGGACGCGCATGCACATGGACGGGTGGGTGGGGTGCATGTGCAGGGGGCGCTCGAATTGCATTTTGGGGGTTTGCGCGTATGTGCGTGCACCCTTGCACCTTGTTTTGGGCCTGGAAGGCCTCCTGCACCAACCTGGAAGCCGAAAATGGGCAAGGGGAGGTGGGGTGCATGTGCGTGGGGTGTGCTCGCATTGCATTTTGGGGTGCGTGCACTTTGGGTGCTCGGCATGAAAAAGGTTCGCCATCACTGCTCTAGAGCAAGATTTCCTAACCTTGGCAAACTTTTAAGACGCATGGACTTCAACTCCCAGAATTCCCTAGTCAGCCAGGGAATTTTGGGAGTTGAAGTTCATGCATCTTAAAGTTGCCAAGATTGGGAGACGCTGCTCCAGAGCATCTTCTACATTTACACTCTTATACTATAGCCGTTCATCTAGCCTAGTTCAGGGATAATGAAGTTTCAGACATACCTTTCTAATGAGTTTTTTTTTTAATTTAAAAAATGGTCACTTCATAATTTAAGAGATGGCTACCAACGCCACTTTCAGTTAAAGACAAAAGTGACTAAGATCTTTCTTTCAATTGAGGACTGTACCACCACAACCTAGAACATAATCTAAAAGACAGAAGTGCTAAATATTTAACCTATCATGTTTAAAGAGCAAAATGATCATACTTAATATTTAAAGCCAAGCCAAGGAAATAAAAGAGGTGTGCATATAAACCTTTCTATCTATATTCTCTCTTTGCTCTTCCCTTCTTTCAAAAACACCGAGCAGTTTTTAGCTGCTGCGTTATAAGGAAAGTTGTGAGGTAGGTACAAAGCCTTTAGTCTATGTCCTCATTTGATCTCTGGCAGTATTTTATGTAGCTTATGTGGGATTTGCAGGAAAAGTTTACTGATTAACTGGCCCTGATATAATGTGTTCATCTGAACTGGAAAGAGAAAGGGTAAAGGTACTTTGCTAGCTAAATCAGACAGTCAATAAACTAAGCAAGAACAAACGAACAAAAACAGCCTTTTCCTTGTCCCTAGTCATTTCCCAATTCCAGCATAAAAGACACAGTCTCTAGTCGAGCATTATGCAAAAGGATAGTGAGCTGATGTGTCTCTCTGAATGTCATTCTGATGTCAGTTAGCAGTCATGCTATTATCCTCCACCAATCAGTCAGTTGGGATATATATATATATATATATATACACACACACATACACACACACACATACATACACATACATACTTCTTTTAACTGACCTAACAGCACATCTGGAAGATGAAGCTGTCCATGAGCTAAGGGTACTCATTTTTATAATGCTAAATGATAACACATATATGCATATGGAATATATAAATAGGCTATGTCCAAATCAACCCTAACAGTTTTAATAATCCAGCTTGGGTTGCATGTTCTGATATAGATATTCCATTATCAGCATATTCCTGCTTAGCAAAATAATTGCTATTGATTCTTTCAATTTTCTATTGTTTCACGGGGCCAGGGAATAGAGGGCTAATTTGGTGTAGTGGTTTACGGCATCAGGTTAGAAACTGGGAGATCGTGAGTTCTAGTCTACCTTAGGCACAAAGACAGCTGGGTAACCTTGGGCCAGTCACATCTACTCAGCCCTTGGAAGCATGCAATGGCAAACCACTTCTAAAACCTTGCCAAGAAAACTGCAGGAATGAGCCCACTGGTGTCACTAAGAATCACCAGTGACTCGAAGGCAAAACAACACACACTCATGCTAAGTAAGACAAAACAAAAATTGAGCCCAAAAGGGATGGTGACATCACTTTAATAATGGCTACATTAAAACAGCAAGACTTAAAAAAAACCCCATAAACATCAACTGTCCGTTCTCAAATCATCCGTCTTTCATCACTGAGAACTATATAGAGATTTATAAAATTACAATTTGAAAAAAATGAGTTTTGTTTTAAATGTAGATATCTCTGTTGCTGAATATAGAGTTTAATGTCTCTGCCGGTTTCACTTCTGAGAAACTAAGTCATATAAATAGCTAGCTGGAGGAAAACAAAAAGTAGATAAGCCATGAGTGATGAAATATTGTTTGTCAGACCTGAAAAGTAGGCTCTGTTCTGATAATTTTTCAGTCACTCTGATGTGGCTTTGCTTTACGGTTCCAGCTTTGGTACTACTCTGTATTTTTTTTAACGAAAACATTATTCTAATTGCTTAATTTTTAATGATTTTTTTTTTTTGCCAACAGTAGATTCCTCTTTTTTTTATCTAGAAGTAAAATGTCTAAAAGCCCAAGATAGTGATAAATAGAAATATCTATACAAAAATCCCACATGGAAAAATAGGAAAAAAAACTGCATTAGAGTTTTATATTTTTCAAAACGGATTGCCTTTAAACGTTTTAATCAAAAATTAACAAAGGAAAATAAGAAATCCTTTAAGAGTTTACTTACGTCTTCAGTTTTGGGGCAAAATCTGATGACATCTTGAATTGTGTTGATTTGGCAGAAAATTATTTATTGGGACCAATAGAGACACTAGCACCTATTTTTTTTTCTTCCTTTGCAACCATTTTCCAAAGAGCAGGGGTGAAATCCTGCAGGTTCTGACAGGTTCTGGAGAACTGGTAGCGGAGATTTTGAGTAGTTCGGAGAACCGGCAAATGCCACCTCTGGCTGGCCCCAGAGTGGGATGGGAATGGGGATTTTGCAGTATCTTTCCCCTGCCATGCCCACCAAGCCACACCATGCCCACCAAGCCATGCCCACAGAACCGGTAGTAAAAAAAAATTGGATTTCACCACTGCCAAAAAGTGTTAACCTAGCTGGAGATTTTTGAAGTGGCTGCAAATGACTGGGGAAACTCAAGAAGGTGGGGGAAACAATATGATTTTTTTCTTTCTTTGACCATCCTCCAGGCTGTTTTTAGGGGAACTCCTTTGAAAAAGAATTAAAAAGGAAAGGGCCTGTTGAATTGCATTTTTTATATGTTGATTAGGACTGTTCTATTTGTAACCCAAGAACCCTTTCTGAAATCCATTCTGCAAGCATTGAAGCATTCATTCTTGTCCTCTCATTTCTGCTATGAAATGGCTATATGACAAACTCTTGTTTCTCTTGTGTTATATCAGGCTTAGAAAAA
The DNA here is from genome assembly GCF_059756535.1 of Pantherophis guttatus. Taxonomy (NCBI): domain Eukaryota; kingdom Metazoa; phylum Chordata; class Lepidosauria; order Squamata; family Colubridae; genus Pantherophis; species Pantherophis guttatus. The sequence goes on from NC_142065.1 coordinate 64,419,926, forward strand.
GAACTTAGCCACAGCTGTTTTAATAAACATATGCAATTAAAAAGTAAGGATAAATTAAAAACTGTATACAAGTAGTCCTTGACTTATGACAACAACTGAACCCACAATTTCTGTTGCTAAGTGACACAGTTAAGTCAGTTTTGCCCCATTTTACGACCTTTCTTGTCACGGTTGTTAAATGAATCACTGACGTTGTTAAAGTTAGTAATGCGATTGTTAAACAAATCTGGCATCCCCATTGACTTTGCTTGTCAGAAGGTCACAAAAGGTGATCACATGATCCTGGGACACCGCAACCGTCATAAATACGAGTCAGTTGCCGAGCCTCTGAATTTTGATCACATGATCATGGGGAATCTGCAACAGTCATAAGTATGAAAAATGGTCATCAGTCATTTTATTCAGTGCCATTGTAACCAGTCACTAAACGAACTGTGTAAGTTGACAACTACCTGTAATGGGGAATAATCATGCAATTTATATAACATAAGATCCTAGATTTTTTTTTTTAAATGAGTACGTCATCATCAGTTGGCACTTAATGAGTGCAACTTTATTTGTCAGAAATGTATATTTTTAAATGATCAAATTTACTTGAATGTTTAGAATGTCATTCCCCCCACCCCATTGGAAGATGGTCCCCTATTTTTTCTATAGCTAGCCTAATGGTAAGTCAAAGATTATTTTTCCCAAAATGTAGCTATTTCAACTATGGAGTTGTCAGAAACTGAGATGGATGCATCATGGATTATGATGTGGAAACATATAAGATACTTATTAATGCTTCTTCGGAATCCATAAAGGAATGATTGTCCCAATGAGCTGTTTTCAATATCAAACATCTTTGTTCAAAACGTTAAACAGCTAACATGACTTTGATGTGCAGGCTGGGATTTCTGGTTCACTGCAACCTGGCAATATTTTGTTAGATTTGAAACTGAAAAGTGGTTTTATTATTTTGGTTGGGAGACCTTGTTAAATGTGTGCATTTTAAGATGCTGTTGTTAATGTCAGTGTGATGTATCAGTAATAATTAATAGCAGTTCGCCTTTATTATTTTTTTTAAAAAAAGAAATGCCACACTATAATTTATAACTAAAGGGAGAAAATACCTTGCGTCATCATAATGAACCTTTCTGGAGTTACAGCATTAAGATGTAGCAATTTTGGTGAAGAGGAAATATATCTGATAATATTTTTCATGGGTCCGTTGTAATTGAAACTTAAGTTAACAACCTGTAGTTCCATATGTAGCAATAGCAACAGCTCTGAGACTCATATACTGTTTTACAGTGCTTTTACAGCCCTCTAAGCGGTTTACAGAGTCAGCCTATTGCCCCCAACAATCTGGATCCTCATTTTATCCACCTCAGAAGGATGGAAGGCTGAGTCAATCTTGAGTCAATGTAGTTCCTTCACTGTGACATTTTCCTGTACATGTTTTCCGGTGTTATAGGATAGTCCTATGAAAAGATCCAGTGGAACTTAAATGTGGCTTTCAATACATTTCACGTGACTATGTTGGAAGTTATGTTCATTACTGCTTTATAAATAAGATGACAAAAATTGCTAACCCGCAGAAAATATTTCATGGTCTACTGGGGCATAGAAGGAGAGAGATGTCTTTCTTAGAAACATGATGCATCTGATGAAGAGGATTGTGATCTACCAAAGCTTTAACAATATACAGTAATGATTGGATTGTTGCAAGATACTTCATTGTTTTTGCTGCAAAAGGATTAACAAAGCTAGCCCTCTGCATTATTTCCTTGCTAGTTAGCTTGCTGACTTCATTCCTAAATGCAGAACAAGGAAGTGATGGAGCATTTTATCGCCTATTTCATTGGCCTGCTGATTCCATGTAGCCGTTTTTTTGTACTTTCCAGTGGCTACTCTTAGGCCAGCTCTTAAACACAAGGCTATAAAGCAAAACAAAAAGAAATCATTACAATCTGAGAGAATTCCCATATTCAGATTACTGTATAAAACAAATCATTTGGCTGCTCACATTTTTTCAACAGTGATTTTTTTGAACATGTCAAGTCAGTAGACCGCTGATTAAATTAAACGTAGTATTGATAAGGCTGTTGTCTGTGATCAGTGGAGACACAATCCTTGACATGATTCTGGTTGCAGTTTTGCAATCTTTCAAACATTAGTCATAACTAAATCATTTATTTCATTAAGTCTTCGTTAGCTCATTCTTGATTGCATTCAGAATAGACATGTTTGACTTTCCAAACTTGATGCCATCCAGATTACAATTCCTATCATCCCCTTATAGCTATAAAACAGGGCTGGAAATATTAAGAGTTGCAATCCAAAACAACTGAAGATCACAAAATTAGGAAAGCCCGGGATGTGTTTTGAAGGATTATTTTTTCCCTAGCCCTTTTATTAGATACAACTAAAGCTTGAGCATTTTTTTTTCCTCCTACCAGTTTGGGGATGGAGGGATGCTTTTTCTTTGGGTTTTTAAAGCATCATTATAAATTCAGGACTTGCCTACTTTGGAATACTAATAAATAGCAAAGAATATAGTGTTATATGACAAGCACAAAAGAGGGAATGCAGATCAATCATGGAAAGGATCCTACATACTGAAATAGAGGATGTGAAAAGGAGGTGCAACTCTACATGAAATTATTGACATCTACCCATCCTTTTCCCAGCTATCTGAGCCAGTACATTTTTAAAGAAAATGAAGGTATTAAAACAAAGTTATACACAACTATGAAACATAAATGCATAAGCCACTTCTATCTCTATAGTGTAGAGTAGAGTAGAGTGCATAAGCTTTATATTACAAAGTAATATAAACATAAGACACCAGTAGGAGAAGGTAGTAGAAAAGATGATTATGCATCATCAAATTGAAAACCAGGGAAATATATATATATTTTCTTTTATTCACATCTTAAAAGCATTTTTTTAAAAAATAGACCATGAAAATATTACAACAGCTCTTTTAAGTAATCCTAGCAATTCATTACTACTTCTAGTAATAAGCCTATACACAGAATCTAGCTCTAAATTACAGTACACCCAATTACATTTATTAAAACCAAACACTCTGTATCACATAATGTGCTGCTCCTCCAAAGACAGGAGGCACTGCAATAAAGCTGCCAGCCAATATTTTATTTTTTCAGGAGATTTCCAGCATACTCTAAGCTCTCTCTGGTGAGCTTCCCAGAGTTAGACAGATCCCTAAAACAGCTTACAATAATGCAATTCAGAAATTCTACTATTTTACAACCCATCTAACTATCAAAGGGGAAAAACAACAACAACACTCTACACACTATATTTAGCAATGCTAGTTATACACTCAAACTTTCATCAGCACCACTTTCAAAGAATACAGGGTGTTTGTTTTTTTTCTAAAGCTGAATGTACAAGCTATGCTCTCTTTATCCACAATGGGATAAAACTCACCATGGATATGCAGCCAAGCCATGGCAAAGGAAATGCAAGATATCATGGTCCCTTTTGTGGTGTGTGCAACCTCTCAGTTTGGACATATCACAGACGCAACAAGACATCTGTTACATTTCCTGGCTGGCCTGGAATGCCCTTCACAGTTGCCAATTGGAATGCCGGGTACTATGCAAAGCTCTTCTGGCCCAGGCATACTTCCCATCAAATCATGGAGTTATTTTTTTTTTCCAAGATACGCACATGTCAATTTGACATACACATTGTGACACTTGGCTGGAAGTTAATAATTAAAGTATCCACAGTGCCCTGAACAGAATGCAAGGGAAGAATTGTATCTACCAGACTTGATAAATTATTTAGAAGCCTGCCGTGTGGCATTGTCTCTCTCTGTAACAACCCTCCTTGGTTTCATCCTCCCCATAGTAGCTCATCTGTGATAGAAAGAACATAGCTGGTGAGTTCAGGGAACTTTCTGCAACTCAGGTGCAAACTATTCTTACCTTAAATAACACTACAGGGTGCAGTATCAGGAGACTTCAGCCAGGCTAGCTGTAAACTGTTTCTTACAATCTAACATTTCTACTTGCTTGTTACTCTTTGGACTTCTACCAGGTAGGGCTTCTCTCCAGAATGGACCAACAGTGGGTCAATCACATGTGCAGTGACATCATTAGTCACTTCCCATCTTGACTATTGCAACATGCTTTACATGGGGTTGCCCTTGAAGAGCATCTGGAAGCTCCAGTTGGTGCAAAATGCAGCAGCCCGCATGATTTTGTGCAGATCCTGGTGTGCACATGTATTACCTCTCTGGCGGGAGCTGCATTGGTTGCCGATTTGCTTGTGGGTGCAATTCAAGGTGCTGGTTGTCACCTTTAAAGCCCTTCATGGCTTGGGACCAGGTTATCTGAGGGACTGTCTCTTGCTGGTCACATCTACCCGACCCATCAGAGCGGGGAGCCAGGGAATGTTGCGGGTTCCATCCCTGAGGGAGATACACCTGGTGGGACCCAGAAGAAGGCCTTCTCTGTGGTGGCTCCCTTTCTCTGGAACATCATTGCCCCAGAGATTAGAATGGCCCCCACTCTAATACTTTTCCGGAAGGCGCTGAAGACCTGGTTCTGCCAGCGGACTTTGGGAACCCAGAGCAGGATGGAGCCCATTAAATGGCTCCTGTGATCTGCTGTCGCTGGGGTGGGGGGTGGGAGATGGCAGGTGATTTTGTTATGTTGTCCTATATTAATTTATTTGATTCTTTTTGTTAGTTTTTATTGTTTTAAATGTGGTTTTATATTCTGTAAGCCGCCTTGAGTAGCCATGGGAGAATAGGTGGCAATATAAGTTCAACAAATAAATAAATAAATAAAATTAGTATTTCCTTGCTCTTGAGAAATAGAAGAGTCTTCAATGTTTTTCTCTCTACTATCTATATTTATCATATTACTTAACAGGGCGTATCTGTTTCTGAGGTTTATACAAGAGTCAGGATATCAAGAAAGCAAATAAATTTTAGAAGCACTAAAAGACTTCCTACTATCTGGGCCAGTATCTAAAAAAAATTCCCAGAGTTCTGTAAAGGTGAATAAAGGGTGGTGATCCCTGGGCCAAGGTAGAGGAAAACCTAGGCACAGAATTCAGGTTACAAGAAGTAATTAGTTAAATTATTATTTATATTTTTCTCTCACTTCCTAATTAAAAAAAATTTCCCCTATGAATAAATCCAATAAAGAAATGAATATATATATATATATATATATATATATATATATATATATATATATATATATATAGTGCGTGGGAGAGGGAAGAGAAGTCAACTCTATAAAGAAGAAATGTTAAATGGGGAAGATGCCCAAATGATAGTCACAATAGTGGTTGAAGAGTATAGGTGCATACATTATTTTCTATTTAATAAAATCAGTAGTCCAATAAGATCCTCTCCTGCATTTCTTCATTATATTGTATGCAAGATAAAGACTGTTAGTTAAGTAGCTAAATACAATTAGCAAGACTTCTGTGCCTCTATGATCATTATCAGCTTAGTTACACATGTGGTTTCTACTTATCTAGTTACTCTCAAAATGCTTTGCCAACTTCCTCATGCTGCTTATTCGTTTGATATATAGCATTCTCATTCTTACCCACAAATACATATCCATACACCGTTGTATGGAAAAGGAAGATTACTTTTACTTGAAACTTTTTCAGGTAGTCCTTCTCTTACGACCACAACTGAGCCCAACATTTCTGTTGCTCAGCAAGACAGTTAAGTGAATTTTGCCCCATTTTACGACCACTTTTCTTACCACACTTGTTAAGCAAATAGCTGCAGTTGTTAAATGAGTAACACGGTTGTTAAATGAATCTGGCTTCCCCGTTGACTTTGCTTATCAGAAGGTCGTAAAAAAGTGATCATATGATCCCTGGGACACTGCAACCGTCATAAATATGAGTCAGTGGCTGAGTGGCTGAAATTTGATCACATGACCACGGAGATGTAGCAACAGTCGTAAATGTGAAAAATGATCATAAGTCACTTTTTTCAGTGCTGTTGTAACTTTGAATGGTCACCAAATGAACTGTTCTAAGTCAAGGACTGCCTGTATTTGCAGGACATCTAACATAATTATCCACAAAATTAACTACATCAACAGTGATGAACTTCCTTGCTATAAAGTTACACTGTGTCATAGGTGGTATACAATTGCAATTCATTTGTCTACAACAGGGAAAACCTTGTGTAAACCTTTTGTTTTTCTAAAAACAAAAGTTCATTTAAAAAAAACTACATACTACTAAAACTAAAATGAAGATGCCCAAACACTACCTTAATGAGTTTCCCCCAAAAAACAGGGGTGGGGGAAATCTGTGGCTCTTCAAATGTTGCGGAAATAGACTCTTAACAACCCCAGCTAGCCTAGTAACAGGAAAGGCTGCTGGGGCCACTGATTTCCTCCTTACTCTTACCCTTGAGAAACTAAATATCTGCGTAGGTTCACACAACATGGTAAGATAAATAGCAGCCTTGAAAACTACTGATGATGAAGGGAAGGGATTCTGTAGCTTTGTTATGGACTCCCTCCTTATGTTCCAGAAATACAGTGCATTTAAAGTTTCAGTTAGGGCATGCTCATAATCTACAAATTAAAGGCTAATGGAGTAGAATCAGGAATGTGTTATATAGTAACACTTCTATAATTCTTCAGCACTATTAGGTACATTTTAATGCATCAGTGTATTATTAGCAACATCTTCAAAACTCATTTGCATCGCTCATAGGTCAAACTAATACCGAAATGGCCAAGCAAGCCCAACAAATAGTTGCATTGTTTATTAATGTGGTGCCCTAAAACCTGAGCTGTGATTGCAATCGGCACACCTGGTGGAGTTACTATACTTGTGGGAAATGTCATTAGCCTGGGATACAGTTTAGCATCTGCACATGTGGGAAGTCTGACAGATTCCTGCAGAATAGGAAACAAGGTTCAGACTGTTATAACTTTTGTTCTAATTGCAAAGTCCACCACTGAATGGTTCCCGATACTCACTGACGATATTTTAAAAATCAAACTGGCATGGAAGACAATGAAAACCTGGATGGATGAGTTCAGCCTCCAAACGGAGACATGCAGTCAACACACCGGCTTGGTATACTCCAGCAGATGCCGTCTAAGCCTTTAAATCGCACACTAATTGTGCTAATTGAGCTAACAGTCGCTGTTTCATCTCCCAGCTCTGAGTCAACCAGCATCTTCTGGTACTGCTATAGAGATCCAAGCTGTTGGCTTTAGTGGTATTTTGTCAGCCATTAAATGATTCATCAGAGTCATTAATTGATTTATTACTGCTGCCTGCAAGTATTGCTTTGCAAATAAAGAATGATGTAGATCACAATGCAGAAGAAGCTGAACAACTCAACACAGGACCGATGCTTAAATTATCTATATAAGTTCAGCACTAAGGAAAAAAAGAAGATAGGAAGAGCAAAAGAAAAAGTCAAAGGGAAAGGATGAGTTGATTTATTCATTTTTTTCCCTATATAAAAATGTTGGCTATTAGAACTTGCTGTAGTATTCAGCCTTAATGTTCTAAGCCTTGGTAGTACAGGGGTTTAAGGCACCCTGTTATTAAGCTTATTAAGACCAGCTGCCTGCAATTACTGCAGGGTTCGAATCTCGCCAAGGCTCAAGGTTGACTCAGCCTTCCATCCTTTCTAAGGTAGGTGAAATGAGGACCCAGTTTGTGGGGGCAATAAGCTGACTTTGTATAAATATACAAAAGGATGAAGGCTATTGCTGAGCACATTGTAAGCCGCCCTGAGTCTTCGGAGAAGGGCGGCATATAAATCAAATTAAAAAAAAAAAATAAGGCAGGGGTCCTCAGTCCCCGGTCTGTGGCATGACAGAAACTGGGCCACACAAACAAGCCATGCCCCAACAGTGGGATGTAGGCAGCACATGAAACCATACTCCCTCCAGTCCACGGAAAAACCTCTCTCCACAGAACAAGATCCCTCTCCACAGAACAAGGCCCAAAAGGTTGGGTGCCGCTGCCCTAGAGCACAGGAAGGCATCCCAAGCAGACCTCCTAGTCAACAAAACCCCGCTAACACTCATTTTCATCTCTTAGGCAATTCCAAAATTGGAAACAAAATATTTTTAAAAATGCAACAACAGCTGAAAACAGCTTGGCGTGGGAGGAAAGCACAACCAGGTTTCAAGGCACTTGTATTCCAAGAAATGATTCGGTTTTAAGTGATGCTTTTCCAGCTAATTTGTCACTAAGACTGCAGATAGTTGTTACATGCAACCAGATAATTAGACTCATCTAATGAAGAGAATGTTGCGTCTTCCTTCCAGATTTGACAAAAGCAACTCTTCATTTATTTATCTTTCTATTTATAACATTCTACGACCATCTAATACAACAAAGTAATTCTGGCCAGTCTAAAAAAATATAAAAAAGTCAGCAAGAGACACAGAACCATTGCACAAAGCAACATGACACATTTAAAATTATGAAATGGCAACCAGATTAAAATGTACCACAACTCAACAACTGGGACTCAGCTCATCCAGACTCAAAGGCCCAAGTTTTGACTACCTTTCTGAAAGCCTTCAGGTCAGGACCAACTGTGAAAGGTGGCTGATTCCTCAAAGCAGATGGCATTGCCTCAGCAGGGGTGGAAACTTGATAGAAATCAGATCTTCTTTGGTGGGAAAAAATGGGCTTGTCTACAGCCGGACTCTTTCAGTCAGAAATCTCTAATGTTGCTGTGTCAATCTCCTGCTATATTCACAGAGGAAACAGACTTTTATTAAGATCAGACACATATCGTTTGTTCAATTCACATACAGTTCTTCAATGTAAGCTATTTATCCTACCTCAGAGTCCATATTTGCCAAGGATGGAGGGGGATCCATTAAGAACTGATCAGTTTGGAGCAGTAAAAGTGCTTAAAAAATACCTCACTAATTCTTGCAACAAGTAGATTCAGAGGTTACTACTGAGTTAATGGCAGGGCTATCATTCAAACCAGGAACTTCTGAATTTATATATTTTACTCTTTTAAACTAGTAAGCTAGACAGCTGGAATTAATGGTCACATTTTAACTATAATTAAAAAAAACCCATAAATTAAAAAAAAGAATTATTTCAAAATCTTATCCAGACCAAGCATTGTCTGCTTAATTATGACATTCAGCGGTTGTACTGTGATTGTACTGTAATATTGTAAACACACATTATGAGAAAGAGCAAGATTTTCAACATTAGACTTATTTCAATGTGTGCTAGCTAAGAAAACATTTTTGGAAGCTTCTGTCTGGGACTGCAACATGCAAGGCCAAATTCAATCCCCTTCTGAGAAGTTTCAAGCTTGACCGAAGCCATGTTATGACTGCTCTACTCCTCATAATGCAGTAGAAGGAGATGTCACTAGGAAAGGGTGGAGTAGATTGTGCTCTAACAAGGGGTAGCAATAGCAATAGCACTTAGAATTATATACCGCTTCATAGTGCTTTACAGCCCTCTTTAAGCAGTTTACAGAGTCAGCATATTGCCCCCAACAGTCTGGATCCTCATTTTACCAACCTCGGAAGGATGGAAGGCTGAGTCAACCTTGAGCCTGGTGAGATTCGATCTGCCAGACTGCTGGCAGCCGGTGATCAGCAGAAGTAGCCTGCAATACTGCAGTCTAACCACTGCGCCACCATGGGTACCATTTCTGAAGGTTGCTTCAAACTCCCTGAAAGAACCTCTAAAACACAATATTAAAAAAAATGCTCCCTGAAAAGCCTTTTAGCTGTTTCTTGAGTTTAGTATTTTGACTTCCTACAATTTTAATTCGCGGGTTTATAAACTGAAGGACTACTACATTCATATCCCGGCTCACCCAAGTTATGTTACCTGTCCCATCATTTAGGGATTAACATCTGGTGGGACCACAAAAAACAGCCTTCTCGGTGGTGGCCCCTTCTCTATTGAATATCACTCTCATGAAGTACAGTTGGTCCCCAACTTGGTGCTTTTCCAAAAGTCCCCCAAAATGTGGTTTTGTTATTGGGCCTGGGGACCACGAATGAAAATGAAGCTGAAGCTGATCAAGAGATTGATCCGATTGTGTTACTGCTGCTATGGGGGAGGAGGGCTTACGGGTTTTTCTGTGGTGGATGTTTAAATGTAAGCCATCTGGAGCCACCTATATATGAACTGGGCAGCCGTATAAATCTGTTTAATAAATAAATAATATAATTTACTGACAGGTATGTGTGCAAATACTATAATCCAAATAGTATAAGTGGAATTAAAGTGAAGTTTTTTGAAACATGCTATTTGCACAACTTCTAACGAGCACTGGCATTCTGGTTTGAATTAAGTGAGCAAACTCAGTAACAATGCAACTGCTAAGACAAGGGGCACGAAGAAGGTACTGCGCGACTTAAAATATTTTAAAAATGTCCGGAAGGCTCCAGTTACAACACCATCATCCTCACCCTGTTCTGACCATGTTTTGGAAAAGTATCTGGAGTGTGTCATTCCAAGAGAACGCAGTGATGTAATCTCCACAGGAATAGTTACTATGCTCTTTTATCTCACACCTCACCACCAGCGTGATTTACACATCGGCCGACCCAGGGCCGTTTCACAGAAGACAAACAGCAGCTAACTTTCTAGTTCAGATTAGTATGAAAACAATTTGTCTTTGCTTACACAGAAGCCCTACTCACTGGAAACCAGCCAAGAAAAAGAGAAAGAGAAAAAAAATATCAGGCTTCTAAACCATCCTGAAACCAGCTTTCCCTGTATTATGCTTCTGCTTCAGTTTTGGCTAATAGTGTTGTCTTTTAATCCAAGTAGGAAGAGGAAAGGCTCTGACATACAGAATAACCAGCTGAATAAACCTGGGTCTGAGGTGGAAAGAAGGATTTGGAGGGACCGTATGAAAACTGAAAGTGTTGTCTCTAAAAACACCCCACTTTCGGGTTGTTTATTGTTTCTATAAGCTCTTTCAAAAGTGCTTCACTAGAGCAATTTAAGTAACCTTTGTAACTTACTTTGCTAGGCATGTTAGCCAAAAAATTTGCTAAAAAGCAGATAATAAATTTGAGAGGAAGAAGCAGATGAATTATTATATTCTGCACCATTGATCCGTATTTTACCAAACTATCTACTATGTAAATCATACATACAGCTGTCAAATTCAGGAAAGGACAGTATAGTATAGAAGGAAAACTAACATCCAATATGTTTTTGGAAATTCTTCCCTTTTACTTTCCTTTACTTCGAATTTGGAAATGAGATGCCCCCACAATTAATATGGGAGGGAAAATCATGCAAACTGACTGTAGGTAGTCCTCGAATTACGACCACAATTGAATCCAAAATTTCTGTTGCTAAGTGAGGCATTTGTGAGTTTTGCCCCATTTTATGACCTTTTACAAAGTTACGTTGTAACTTCGAATGGTCACAAAACAAATGGTGGTAAGTCAAGGACTACCTGTATTGCAGAAAGGAATAAACCTATCAGCAGTATTGATAGGAATAGATCCCCAAGTACAAGGTTGGGGCCTCACACCTCAGAAAGACCTGCCCACCACAACTGAGCATCACATTTCTTTCTTAAGTTCAGCAGAGGCTTTCTTTTAAAATGCTCTTAAACAATGAGAATGCCAGGCATGACTGCAACTTTGACTTGTAGCACAAAGTATTTAAGCAATTTTTTAAAAATGTGGCGGGAGAATTCTAGTGCCACTACATGCTAAAAATCCAGGAAAGGACAGGAAGCATAAGCTGGATAGTAGATAGAAAGAACTTTATGGTGTGGATCTGAGACTGTAACAGGGAAGGTTGGAAACTCTTGTCCATGTTCTTCTCAACCCTAGAAGTCCGAAGATTTCCCACCGGAAGTCGGCAAATGGGCTGTTTCCAGCCTCCAGGGGATGGGGAAGGCTGCTTTCGCCCTCCTTAGGCTCCTAGAAAGGCTCTGGAGCCTGGGGAGAGCATAAAATGGGCCTTCTGGTCCCACTGGAAGTCGGCAAACTGGCTGTTTCCAGCCTCCGGAGGGCCTGCCTCCGGGGGGGAGGGGAGGCCGTTTTCACCCTCCCCAGGCTCCAAGAAAGCCTCTGGAGCTTGGGGACGGCGAAAAATGGGCCTATCGGGCCCACCGTGGCAAAAGCAGGGGAGAGTGCGGGGGAGGGGGGTCGCGCGCACATGCACTGGGGGGGCATTGAATTATGGGTGTGGGCATTCATGCGTGCGACCCCCCCATGCTCCCCCGCTTTTGGCACGCGACGGCAGCTACTTTGGTTCGCCAGAATCGTCACTAAGCTAATCAAAGCCTAATTTAAAGGATCTATCTATCTATCTATCTATCTATCTATCTATCTATCTATCCATCCATTCATCCATCCATCCATCCGTCCATCCAAACTATTTGGTTGTAAATTTTATGTTTCCACTTTACAATATTTTTATGTGCTCAGAGACCAGTATGATAATACTGTGATAGAATGCAAGCTGACTTTGGTAAACTGTAGGGGACAGGCTAAAATACCACTGGTTCCTTTGTGAAGTATGTTCAATTTACAGCTTGAAAAAGTGTTTTATCTGCTACCACCTGCTTGGCTCAATCTGAGATCAAATCCAATTCATGTAACTTCTCAGGTATCACCTCCAGAAAGAAAGGCTGTTCAAGACACATTCTCCTCTTGGCTACACATGAGGAACCTCCTCCGGTTCCTCATGTTTATCCTTCAATAAACTTTTAGTCTGCTGCAATGATTGATGTCTATCTTGTGCAAGAAATGCAACAGTTATTTGTTAGTACTGTAAAGGCAGCATTATTCAGCCCTTCTTTTTAAAAGCTTTTTAAAAAAAATACTGAATGTAACAAGTAGGATCAAGAATTTATAGGGCAGAAATATAGTCTACACATTTGCTTTTCAAAGAAGAATTGCACTGTAAAGAACTCTGGCCAAGGTAATTGTGGTAAGTGAACGTTCTGTGAGCCATAATAGGATAGCTACTCTATTTATTCATTCCATTTCTGTAGCCAATTGACTATCCAACTGACAACTACTCACCAAGAGAACCTAGATGTGAGGCTTAAGTCCAAAATAATCATTCATTAAATATACCCAGACAGAAGTAAAAGACAACCTTAGCAAACCATTTCATCATTTGGACAATATAAGCTCCCTTACAACATAAAAGTTAAAATAGATTGACTGTTAAAAAAATGGAAAAGACCGTGGAAGGAATGATCCTTAGAGTTAACGTAGTTATGTTAACCAGTTAACACGGAATTCATATAAAAAGAGGAAGGTTAGATTTATATGGTGCTAAAGCCTGTCAGGAATACAGAAATTTAATTTCAGATTCTATAGCATTAAACCTGTTGTTTGACTTCTCAATCCAACTGTAGAGTTGTAAAGTGAAGAACTGTTGTGATCGTTTTTCCATGTATCGAAATCTGGTTCATGCTGTTTTAATCCAGTACCATTACTATAATCATGAAACATAAAAGCCAGGAATTCCTGTCAAAGTTTGTGCCCACAGCTTCTGACAAGATTTATGGTACCAAGTCTTATTAATCAACCCACTTAAATGACTTTATGTTTCTGAGCAGATTAACAATTGCCCTGTTTGGCAAAAGCTATTCCAGCGATATTTATAAGATTAAAGTTTCCCCATGCCTCATTGATTAACTATCCTTTTATTTTAAAAAGATATTGAAAGATTCTGCTTTCTATTTTGATAATTGACTATACTCTTCAATTTCATTACCTCTTATTCAGTCTGATAGAAGTATTTATATTATTTTGATATTTAATAAGCTACTTAATGAGATAATTGGCTTATATTCTCTCTCTCTCTCTCTCTCTCTCCCTCTCTCTCTCTCTCTCCCTCCCTCCCTCCCTCCCTCCCTCCCTCCCAATCTCCCAATTAGTTTTGACTTCTAGCAATTGCTTGGATAAGTTCACACAGTTTTCAGAAGTAATTTACCATTGCATTCTTCCAGGGGCTAACAGAGAATGTCTGGCCCAGGGTAACTCAGCTGACTGTGCCTAAGGCAGAACTAGAATTCACAAGCTCCTGGTTTCTAGCCTTTATCCATTACACCAAACTGAGTCTCATTGTTCCATATAGGCATCTTTTGAATGCAGCATTTCTAGGTAGGCACTGTAAATTTAAGGCACAGACCAATCAATGGAATGCACTCTGGAGCTCTTCAGTATAGTACTGTGGATGAGAAATCTCACAATGTCTTATAATTGTCAGCGCTGGCTAGGGCTGATGGTAGCTAATGTCCAGACATTTGACTATGAACCTGTTGCTTCACATGAGCCTAAAAAAATGAACCCTGCAATTTGTTCACTCCCGTGCAAAAAAATTAAAATAATGGCAGATAATCCTTATGTATATGATTTCACAGGATCCTTCATCCACTCTGACAGGTTGATGTGTACCTCATCAATATGCATGACTGAAAACCAGAAAACCAGGAAGTATAACAGCAATCTGTTTATATCAATGACAAAATGAGGAAGTGAAGGCAGGAACAGAGCAGTGCTGAAAATCCAACATGGGATAATTCTGGGATTGGATTTATTTGGCATATAGCCCCTTAGAAGTATTTGAAGTTGTTTTGAAACAAAAAACAGAATTAGATGGCATGTCTAGGTTATTGCAGCAGATATTTGCCACAGCATAATTGAATTTTGAGGGTAACTGTTTCAGAGCTATCCAACTTGCTATTTTGTTCACTTAAAGAAATGTTCTTTAGATCTGCAAATTTTGGGCAATTCCTCATTTGCAATGTTATACCAGTAGTTCTCAACTAACAACACTTCATTTAGTGACCACTGGAAGTTACAACGGCACCGAAAACAGTTATTTATGACATTTATGAGCCATGGTGGCGCAGTGGTTAGAGTGCAGTACTGCAGACTACTTCTGCTGCCTGCCAGCTGCCTTCAATTTGGTAGTTCAAATCTCACCAGGTTTAAGGTTGACTCAGTCTTTCATCCTTCCGAGGTGGGTAAAATGAGGATCCAGATTGTTGGGGGCAATAGGCTGCAAACCGCATAGAGAGGGCTGTAAAGCACTGTATAAGTCTAAGTGCTATTGCTATTGTTCACATATAACCGTTGTAACATTCACATGGTCACGTGATCAAAAATCAGATGCTTGCAAACGGACTCATATTTATTACCACAATAAATGCAATGTCCTGGAGTCATGTCATCACCTTTTGTGACCTTCTGACAAACAAAAGTCAATGGAGAGGACAGATTCACTTAAGAACTGTGTTATTAATGTAACAATGGCAGTGATTCATTTAACATCCAAAGGTTGTAAAATGGAGCAAAATTCACTTAACAACTGTCTTGCTTAGCAACAGAAATTTGGGGTTCAATTGTGGTCATAAATTGAGGATTCCCTGTAGTTACTTGAATCACGTGAACTAAATGAGGTAACAACAGAAATTATGCCAGTTAGATATGTTACACCCACCATGCTTCTATCTACATGCAGGTCCAAATGTAACCAGGTCTTATAAGTCACACTGGGGCCACATTGTCACTTGTCTTACCTTCTGCACTTTTAAGAAAATGTGACAGCAAACCAGAAGGCCTTCATCAGGCACAGGTTATTCACAGATTACAGGAAACAACATGAGCCTGCCTCTTCAGTATCCCCTCTGTTCTTAACCCTTGACCCACCACAGCTGGGTTGTTTGCTGGAAGTGGCAATATTTTTGAGCCAGGGAATGCAGGCAGTTATGCCTTGAGTACATTGTGTATCAATTCATACAACAGCTCATTTAAATTGCTTTAAAAAGACAGCCCTCAATTGAGAAGCTTTGAGCTCTAGGGCATCCATTACTGGGGCCAAAAGAAAAAAAAAAAAAGAATGTGTGGATAATATCTCCCCTCCCCCATCTTTCCCTCAATGTGTAGACTGACATTTCTTCATACTTGACAGGGTTAAAAATATTTCCACCACTCAGTCAAACCCTCAATTTCAGTCCTGCTGAAAAACAGGCTATAAGGGAAAGAAGAATAAATCTACCCATTTAAGGAATCAGGACAGCCTCGCAGGAGGGAAAGTCAACTCACAACTTCTACTGCCATTCAAATATAATACAGTAAATGATTTCTTTTCCTGACACTAAGATTGATATTTGTGCCAGGGAGAAAATAAACTGCTAAGTGGCTCCTTTAAATCAGCTATCACCACCCTTCTGACCTCCCGATGTGATTGACCCCAATTCCCATTATCCCCAATCAGCATGGTCCTACTGGCTCAGGAATGCTGAGGCTGTAACTCCAGTAATCTTAAAGTCTCATCAGACGGGAAACTGCCTTAAATCAGGGATGAAATTCAGCAGGTTCTGACAGGTTCTGGAGAACCGGTAGCAGAAATTTTGAGTTGTTCAGAGAACCGGCAAATACCACCTCTGGCTGGCCCCCGAGTGGGGTGGGAATGGAGATTGTGCAATATTCTTCTCCCAGGAGTGGGGAGGGAATGGGGATTTTGCAGTACCCTTCCCCTGGAGTAGGGTGGGAATGGAGATTTTGCAGTATTCTTCCCCTGGAGTGGGGTGGGAACGGAAATTTTATAGTATCCTTCCCCTGCCACACCCACTAAGCCATGCCCACCAAGCCATGCCACGCCCCCAGAACCAGTAGTAAGAAAATTTGAATTCCACCACTGCCTTAAATATACTAATACCCCTTTCCAGTTTAACCCTCCCCCCCCACCCAGTTTGCATAAGGAGAAAAATAAAGTAGTAAGTGCAACATCAAATACAGGAAGTCCCCTTCTTACGACTGTTTCTTTATTGATGGTTCATAGATACAATGGCCTCAGAAAAAAGTGTCTTACCACCTGCACTCACATTGCCACCCATTCTGCCACCCCGTAATCACATGATTACAATTTGTATTCACGGCAACCGGTTCGCATTTAGGACCAGTTGCAGCATTCTGCAGTCATGTGATCATGATCTACGATCTTTTTGGGGAAGTTGGATTTGATTTACAACCACATGATTTGCTTAACGACCACCATAAAAATTCCCCTAAAATTGGGTCTGACTTGACTTGTGACTGGAACAACTTATAACAGAAATTCCGGTCCCAATTGTTGTTGTAAGACGGGTACTACCGATATATCCAAGATGTGTCATCTTGTACAGTTGTCCCAATGGAAGAGAATCTTGTACATCTTGTACACTTGTCCTTTCTGTTTCTGACAGCCAGGGAAAATGCAAATTGTATTGGCAACTGCGGTGCTTTTCACTGTTCTGAATATTTATCCCAGAAGCACAGTCCAAATTTCAGATCACTTTCGGCACTACTTTTTATTGTGGTATTTACCGTATATTGGTCCAGAATGTTATAATCTTGTTGCCTTGAAATGAAGAGACAAGGAAAGATGACACAACAATGTTTTGAAAGCAGTGTTGGTTGAAAACAAAATATTAAATTACTGAAATGGACCAGAGGAGAAACAATGCAACTCTTTACTGTTTAATTTCCTAGTATTTTATACATGCTGACAAACTACAAGAGTAAGTACCTTAACAGCTTATGTAAGCTGTTGTTTTTTTTTTAAATGAAGCTGGTCTGTGCATGTCCATTTGTTCAAGGCCCTTTCATTCAAACTCTGATTTGAACAGTCAGGGGCAAAATTGTGCTTATTCTGGCATTCAGATCTCCTCCTTTCTATCCACTTGTCAGGATAATCTCCAACTCCCATCCCTACTGCTTCTTTCCCATGTTACAAGTGGCATGAAGCAAAGCTGCTTAATGGGTCACAAGGTTGAAAATAGAAGTTAACTTCATAAAGCGCTGGTATATATTCCCATTAGAACTGCAGGCATAATTCTTGGCTTTCCTTTTCAACTTTTCAGAGCAGTCAGACGAGTAAGATCTGGTAGGCTTTTGTCTCACCTCCCAACACCACCTGCTTCATGTCTGGAAAAGATTTTAAAATTCCAAAGAAAGGTCAGCACTGACCTGGTGATCAAATATTACTGTTGAAGGCCGGCAGACTATATAAAGAAACACGTCAGGGCAAAACTTCAAAGTTTTCCTCGGGATTATTTTGTTAATTCTTTCCAACCGAATGGAACATTGGGGGGAAAAATATGAACAGGAGGGGTGAGACTGTGTCTATCCATCAGTAGCATGATTTTTTTCCCCCCCAAGCTGAACAGAATGGGACCAACTTTGATGTGGGGAGAGAAGCAGCAGAAGAAGAATAGAGTTTGAGAAAGGGACAAATCAGGGCAGAGTCTATAGAGAAAAACGTTGCAGAAAAGAATATATATCCTAGTGCAACTCAGTGGGAAAGGCAATAAGTCAGAATCATGGCTGACTCCTCCATTCTAAGCCCCCTCCCTCCTGGTCATATGACCCACAGTAGGAATTATTTTAACGGGAGGAAAAACAATTCTAGAAACCATGCTCTGCATCCTTGCCCCATATTGTTTCAACCGATGCAACTTCAGAAGGGGGAAGGAAAATTTAAAGGAAATGCCCAAGCTGTGGCTGGTCAATTAAAACTCCCTCTGTGGATCTCAAGATGCATGCTTGAATCTAAATAATATAAAGATAAATGGTTGAATAAGTGAAGCTTCTGGTGAGGAATATGAGGAAATTGGCTGATGTTTAAAATACAGGTAGTCCTCAACTTACAACCATTCATTTAGTGACTGATCAAAGTTACAAAGGCCCTGAAAAAAGTGACTTATGACCATTTTTCACACTTATGACAATTGCAGTATCCCGGTGGTCATGTGATAAAAATTCAGGCACTTGGCAAATGGGATGTATTTATGTCCCGGGATCATGTCATCACCATTTGTAACCTTCCTAGTTAGCTTCCAAAGTCAATGGAGGAAGCCAGATTCACTTTAATGATTGCATGATTCATTTAAGAACTGCAGTGATTCGCTTAACAACTATGGCAAAAAAAGATCGTATAAATGGGGCAAAATTCACTTAACAACTAACTTGCTTAGCAACAGAAATGTTGGGATCAATTGTAATTGTAAGTCAATGACTACCAGTAACTGCTACCTCACAATGTGATTTCATGGGCATCAATGTGCCTATGCTTATTTCATTCCATGTATGGACCAAAATATCCAAAATGCATTTGTTTTTGTCCAAGCAAGGGTCACTTAAACCAGATTTTTTTGTGCACAGAATGTTTTGCACATCTCTACATGTGATTCCTGAAAGCCAATTTAGTGTAGTGGGTAAGGCATCAGGTTAGACATTGGGATATTGTTAAGTCCTAGTTCCACCTTAGGCATTAAGCAGCTGAGTGACCTTAGGCCAGTCACTCTCACCCAGCCCTCAGAGGAAGGAAATAGCCAACTATTACTTATGAAACCCTTGCCAAGATCACAGCAGGGACTAAACTAGGTAGTTGTTAAAAGTCAAGGTTGATTTTGAAGGCATAAAAAATGTTACTCCAATTTCTAGAAATTAATAGAATACTTTACCACTAGATTACTAGCACAAGGCCAGAATAACATCTAAAACTGCTCAACAGAATAGTACAAATAAGCGAGGAGATGCAAAAGAATCAGACTTACTACATTCTGATTCATCAAAATAAATTTGTCTTGGGAATGGCTAATATAGAACTGGTTCTGCAAACATGCTAAAGAGTGGCTTGTCTAAGAAACACACCCTGAGGCCATCTGGCAAACAATGCCCAACTCCACTACAGTTGGCTGTATCAGATGGACATCTATCTATTCTGTTTTCTGCCCAGTCTCTAGACTATAAACACATAAAAGAAAGATTACAGCACAGGTCAAGATCTGAGCAGATTGTGTAAACAGGTAAGAATGAATTTAAGTGGGCTCCAGTTAAGCCTTTTCATCTCATTAAAACTGCCTTCATCTTATACTGTGAGGTTTTAAATTTAATAATAGAACACTACTGCACCTCTCAGTAACCTGATTAATGTTAAGAGTAAAGCCATATCTTGACCATTTCATTCAGATCCAAGCAAGCAATGGGTTGGTTTGTTTTATTTCAAAATCCATGGACTTTGTTTTTGTTTGTTTATTCAGTCAATTTATATGATCACCCATTTGGCAAACGACCCTGGGTGGCTAACAGTATTAAAAGCAATAACAAAAATACATTAAAACCCAATAAACCAGTAAAAAGCACACGTTGCATCTCTATAATGCCAGGCAAAGTAATTCATAAGACACGTATAGAAATTATATTGACTACTCATACAACATCCTGTCCCAGCACTTGAGGGAAGAACCAGGTTCTAGGGCCTTTTTATAGGCCAACAGGGTTGGGACCTTTTAGATTTTAGGGGGATGCTTTCCCACAGGGTGGGCACAATGACAGAGGAGGTATGCTTCCTGGGTCTGGTAAGGTGATACTGTTTAATAGAGTGGATCTGGAGCATGACCTCCCTGCCTAATCTTGTTGAATGGATAAGAATAATTGGAGACCTTCAAATATACTGGCCCTATATCATAAGGGCTTTACAGAAAACCAATATGTTGAATTGCACTCAGAAGCCAACCACTAAACAGTGCAGCTTAGGCAACAGTGGGGCTACACATATGTATTAAAATGTGCCCATAACTACCTGCATACATGTATTATGGCCAAGCTCCTCAAATGCAACCTCATGGGGAGTGCATTACAGTAGTCTAGGCAAGAGGTCCACTAAAGCATGAGTGACGGAGCCTCTTGATTCAGGACTAGGTGCAACTGATACACAAGATTAATTTTTATAAAAGTTCTCCTTGGCACAGTTGCCACCTACTCATGGCCCCATCCAGAACTAAAAACGTAAAATCTAAGTGGTTCCCAACCCTACAACCATTTGTTCTTATTAGCGTGAAGCCTGAGCTTATTCCTCCTCATCCAGACCCCACAGTCTCCAGATCCTGAGATGAAACCCTGATAACATCACTTTAGTAAACAAGGGCTGAGATGCATCATTAGTGTGCTATTGTGTCAATGGATGAACTCTCCCAGCAATTTCACATACATGTTAAACAAAAGAGGGGAGAATATGGAACCCTGTGATACTCCATAAAAAAAAAGGTTTAGGGCTAGATCTATCCTTCTCTTGTTTGGAACTGGCCTTGAAGGAACGAGAAGAATCACCACAACATTGTGCCTCTCATTCATGATTGCCAGCCTGTGCCAGACTAGAAGCATAGGAGATGGAAGGTATTAAAAGCCACTGGAAAATCAAGGGGGCCCAGATGGCAGCATCACTGCATCCTGATTCTGCCAGAGGTTATCATCAAATATGATCACCACCATTTATTACTATATCCAGGTCTGAAACTCAATCAGAAGAGGTCCAAATAATCTGCTTCTTTCTCAACCAGAAGGGGTCCAAACAATCTGCTACTTTGAACTGCGCCCTGATCACCTTCATCGCAACCTTTCCAGAAAACAGGTGGTTGGAGACCAAACAACAGTTGGCTAGAATTGTTAAGATCTAGCTATAATTTTTTAAAGAATGGGCAAACAATGACTGCCTTCAAGGCATGTGGAACCCTTCAAGGATGAATTAATTCATCACTGACTGGACTCAACCACATACTATCTCTCAGATGTCTTGAGCAATCTGGATGGCCATGGATCTAATACACAGGTGATCACACTCATAGCTCTGCAGACCCTGTCCAATTCCTTAAGATTTACAAACTGGTTAACATCTCAGATAGCCAAGTCAGTTTATGCCTCCAGTGCTGCCATAAAGTACAATTCAAGTCCAACTTAAAGTGAATCTGAGA
Source organism: Pantherophis guttatus (assembly GCF_059756535.1). Classification (NCBI taxonomy): domain Eukaryota; kingdom Metazoa; phylum Chordata; class Lepidosauria; order Squamata; family Colubridae; genus Pantherophis; species Pantherophis guttatus. The sequence goes on from NC_142065.1 coordinate 64,441,680, forward strand.
CATTTTATAGTACCCTGTTTCCCCCAAAAAAGACATCCCCTGATAATAAACCCAATCCGGCTTTTGAGCGCATGCACTAAAAAAAGCACCTCCCTGAAAATAAGCCCTCCCTGAAAATATTTAAATGCACGCTCAGCCGGTCCCCGCCATTTTCTCTGCTTAGGGTTAGGGAGAGAGATCTGGAAATCAGGTAAGATGGCAAGAGGAACCCTGTCTTGCTCCACGCCCACCAAAATAATAAGTCGTCCCCGAAAATAAGGCCAAGCGCTTATTTCGGGGTTCAAAAAAATATAAGACAGGGCCTTATTTTTGGGGAAACATGGTATTATAGTGGGGTTAATACTTGAAGGTATTTCTGCTCAGACTGTATTTGTGAAATTAGCAAGATGTTTTTGTTTTGTTCCATGTAACATTTACATCTTGAGCACTTATGTTGTTGCATATAAATACATCTAATTTTTTAAAAAAAACTTTATCCAATATAGCACCTTTTTAAAGATAGTCCAGCAAGAAAAGTGTGTAAATCCCAGCTACATTCTGCAGCTATTTTGCTGCTACTACCAATGAGACATAAAATATGCAAATATAATTGCCAGCTTCTTGCACATTGTCTTTATGCTTCTAAAGGATAAGAGATCTATCAGCAATGGAAGAACTACTAGAAGTGCTCATAAGAAGCTGATCTCAGTCAAGAAAAAAGATCCTGCAACTACAGCATAATGACCAGAGCAGGTAGTAAAACGATTAAAACTGGAGATGTTGCTATCTTTCACTTTCATTAGTATCCACAGAGGTGCAGAGCAGAGGTGGGTTCTACTCACCTTTACTACCGGTTTGCAACGGGGCCACACGCACGCGCTTGCTTTGCTCATGCGCATGCGCGCTCTTCTGCCCAAACTAATGCGCAGAAGCATTTTGATGACGTTGGGGTCGGTGGGCGGAGCCTCCCACCAGTTTTACTACCGGTTCTATAGAACCGGTGTGAACCGGGGGCAACCCACCAGTGGTGCAGAGTAACCTGGTTTGCACATCATATCAAGCTTTAGTTGTTTGAATCAACCACAACAGAGAAGATTTACACAACATGGTAAGCAGCCAAGAAACAATGTATGTTTTAGTGCAAAATTTGAATCCAATATACTTTATATCTCCATCAGTCTGATATTGATGGTGGTGAGTACTAATCTGAAACTAAACTCTGGATGGAAGCTAGGTTACAAAAAGATGGTGATAGTTAATATTTATTATATAAGAATGCTGTTCTCTTGTTAAGAAGCTATCTGGAAGCTTGGCATTCTTCTCTTAATCTCTCAACCATAAATCAGGAAATATTGGTCGAGTTTAATTGTCAAGTGTTTGTTCTCTAAAGGTAGACTAAAGCTTGTCTCTTAAATTCTGTAGATATTCTATCATGTTTTCCTGAAAATAAGACCCTGTCTTATATTTTTTTTGAACCCTGAAATAAGTGCTTGGCCTTATTTTCGGGGATGTCTTATTACTTTGAAGCGCATGGAGCAAGATGGGGCTCCTCTTGCCGTCTTACCTGATTTCCAACTCTGTCTCCGTAACCCTAAACAAAGGAAATAGCGGGGACCGGCTACGCATGTGTTTAAATATTTTCAGGGAGGGCTTATTTGGGGGGAGGGTGTTATTTTAGCACACACGCTCAAAAGCCCGATTGGGCTTATTATCAGGGGATGTCTTATTTTAGGGGAAACAGGGTATTAAAAAAAGGAATTTTATGAAAATTCACGGGTAGGAAAAAATAGGCAACATAAGGTCAGAAAGTTCTATTTTTTTCCCTTTTGGGAAGAAGACAGCATCACATTTGGTCCTTGGAATGAAATGCAGGGTGAAGGGGTTTTTCCCCCTTTTAAGTGAAAGAGACAGGCAGCAGAGTTAACTTCCTATCCCATCTTCTTTCTTTCTTTAGTGAGAGAGAGACAAAAAAGACAGACAGATTGATTTACACTGTGAACTAAAAGGCAGTTTATAGTTGGGTACAAGGTTCACTACTCCTTCTCTAGTCCTTGGTTTGGAATAAGCATACCTCACCTGAATCAGACAATTAGGATAATTAAAAACCACAGCTTGCCATCATCCACATTAGAAACTAATATTATGGAATCAGAGTGCATGAAATGAAAAGGTAGAAGAAACTGGAAAGTAAGGAACATACAAATACAAAGCATGAAGCCAAATTCTTCAGCCAAACTTTAAATACACTCAGGCATATGCAGCTGAAGAATCTTACTATCTAAAAAGCAAGGCTCAACCCCATCATCCAAATTTCAGAACGCCATGTGAGAAAGGGTACCCAGTCTCTTCTAAAACAGATTGGGACAAGCTATTATGAAATACCAAGTACCAGGATATAATTCCCACATTATCAAAAATACTACTTTAATCTTAATATTATATTTACCCTGGAACTGTAATTATTACAATAAACTTCTTACATCGTTTATATTTAACATCTAGAAGTATGTATTACAATAAATTCTGAACAGTGCACACATAATTTAGACATCTTAAAAGGGGTTTTTTTGGCCTAGTAATTGTTGACTCATTTGATTTAATCTTTTCTTTCTGAAAAGATTCTAAATGATGGACAGATACATGACATGGAAATACTGACTGTTCCGTCTAATTAAAGATAGATATAGTCTATTTGTGCTAAACTATATTTGCTGAAGGTACATCCTTATAAAAGGATGTCAGACGTGAACAGTCAGATCCACCTGAGAAGAGTTCAATTAGCTGTTTTATCACTTAAGCCTATACACAGAAATCTTCTCAGAATGATGGTTTGCATCTGAGTAAGACAAGATCCAGTTCAAAGGCATTGTGGTCAGCCTTTGCCCTCTTGTGCCCATGTAGGGATTCCAGATTAATTCCCTGTTTGACTCCTCCCCCTCGTTTGGTCAGTCTGTCTCCAACATTGTCATTGCCAGGTCATTGGAACTAAAAACATTCACAAATGAAGGCAAATATACATATCCCAGGATAATATTGCAGGATCCAATCTGAGCAGGTCAATGGTTTATTCTTACAAGCTTTCAAGGCTCATGTTGGAGCCCATCCTCAAGGAACTTCTCTCTCTCTCCACAATGTGTTCACTGTGCTATTGTATGCATTGTATAAAGAATAATATTTGAGTTTTAATAAATTTTAATTCTACTTCCAAAGCAATACATATGAAGTCCAACTGAAAAAAAACAGGGTATGAGGACTTTATTGGCAAGATGAACATCTAGTTGGATCTTTAGCCTTCTCTCTCTATTTTGGTACCAATTAAGAATGAAATATATTTATTTATGAAAAGGTTTATTTAATAAAAAATCCCCCAGAAAAGTAGATTTGTTTGGAAGAAGCAGATTAGGCACTGCAAAGCTGATTTGGTGATGGCTGTGATATCAATTCCTAGTGAAGTTTTGAGACAGATTATTTTGTAATATCCTTTACCAAAGCCACAAGTTTTATACTAAAAAAGCATTTTTATTCTAGAAAATTGTTCACAAATAACAGATTTGGACATTGCCTGAGTTCATAACACATAATTGTCTTGTAAACCATAGCTTGTCTAAGCCATAACTGGCTGAGTTCATACATTGCCCTGTGCCATAAACTATAGGAGTATAGGAGTTGACTTGCACTATATGTAAACCAACGCTAAACAAACTACGTTGTTTATTGCAGTTTTAAATCACTAGACTTCAGAACCAACTCTCTAATTTAGTGTGATATGTTAACCCAGCAATGAGGAAAGTAAAGGAGTAAATCAGTATTAGTATAATACTAAATGTATAATGCATGTTAGTAAAAGAACTTGGAAGTCTAATGATTAGCTACCCTAATGCAATAACACTATGGATTGACTAACAGAATGTAGTATAATCTCGAATAATATGGATTCAAATGCAATCTAACAAAATACTGTATTAAATTATCGCTTCCTATGAGAGAAACACACTGCCCATGCATAGGACTGCAGAATAAATATTACTTTAGCTACAGGACCTAAAAGCCCCTTGGGATAATGATGTCATTGTACCTTTTGGGGAGGAGAAAAAAAGACACACTAACATTCATGCTAAATTAACAAAGTTACATGCAGGAAAAGAAACTGTCAGAAAAACAAAATAATTACGGGTAGTAGATTTTTACTGAGTTTGTTACCCAAAGAATTATCGAAAATTATCAATGTTTATCAACTTCACCAAAGGTTTCCCATGTTGTTGTATAATGCAACATACACTTTGATATGATGAAATCCAACATTGTGCAAACAAACAATATCCCCCCCCATTTATTTGCAACTCTCCCACATGGTCAAAAAAAACCCCCAAACCCGTTCTACAAATTCTCTAAATAGTGTTTTTCAATGGGTAATAATGCAACTTCTTTCCTCGACTGTTGTGGATAGAAAGGAAAGAAAAGGAGAGGAAAATGTTTAATTTTGATTGGAAAATTAAACATTTTCCAATCAAATTGGCTGAGATATACTGATATGCTAATAATTAATAACCCTGCAGTGGGCAAAAAAAAGAGAAGGATTTATTGCGAAGGACTCCCCATGAGAGTGGCTGGATAACTGGGACATAGATGTTGCTGATTTGCTGGCTGTGAGACAGACGTGTTGGGTTAGAACTGTAGAGAAAATTTCTTTTGACTGAGGCAAACACACTTCATGGCATTCTGTCATTCCAGTGTGAAAAGAGAGTTGATTTTTTACAATCCAGATACTAGCTGGTGAAATGCAACCTCAGGCTTCTCACTAATAAGCCCAAGTTATTATCACAGTTTTTCCTGGTAATGAAATAATCTTATCTACAGTAGATGGTATCTCAACAGTATTACTACAGTTTTTATGTACCAAAAATGACTGTAAGAACATACATAAAGAAAATTTTCCTAGAAAAAGGATGATTCCATTCTGATAACACCCAGCCTGGTTCAGTAAATGGCGAGAGCTTAAAATCAAAAGGTCGAGAACCTGGATCAGAAATTCATGATATAGAAATTGACTGAATGACAGAAAGGAACTCCCCCTCCAGCTACAGAACCCTCCATCTGGATTTCACCTCAAAGACTAGTGCTAACATTATTCAATATGGATTATCAACTGGACCACAATTCACTTATCCAGAGGGAAAGTCCTTAAGCATGCAATTCTAAAGATCTCATTTTCATATAATTGGATTGTGAACTTTTACTTTTATCCATTCAAAAAAGTTTCAGGTCCAAACACTAGTTTTCTCAAGTGTTGAAAATAACAACAAACATGGCTTTGTAAACAGATCAGCATCTATTTAGCATTTGTGGGGATAGAACATATTTGTTCTATGTACTGTTTAAAAAGAAGCAAGAAATTTATCTGTTATTGGGAAAGGATGCCTCTGTATTTTATTTAAAGATATTTTAGTGTGGTCAATTTGATTCTGAATTGTGACTGTGTTTGCATCTATGGCTTACTTTACTACTTAAACTTTACTACAATTGTCACTACAGTACCTGTATTTTTTTTGCATGTTTTAATTTTTCTTTGTCCTTCTCATCCATCTGTAAATCTAGTTGCCAAGAAGAATATATGACCCAATCAACAAATTCTTTTGGGGAGGGGAGGAGGAATCTTTTGAGAGAGGGGCTAATAACATTTCATTAATATTGTTCATTTAGAATTATTGACCTGCTATTTTAACTAAATTTCTGATTGTTCCTTTTAGCCAATCTTAAACCTGTGATACCATTTAAAACAAAAGTCAAAGGCCCAAATTTCTCAAGTTAGAAAGCGCTGAAGTATATTATGTGTTAAAAATAAACCAACATTAAACAAATGCATTTTAAAAACCTAGCAATTTCATGGCTGTTTTATACTAATAGAGTGTTATTTCCCCTTTCCCTTTGTAAAGGGTAATCTGGAAAGGCAGCACCACCAGGGCAGCTTCACTCTCAAAGCAGAAAGGTTTTAATCTTTTAAGACCCCCATTCTGTCCACACCACCCCCACTATTAGGAAACACCTCCAGTATTGGGAAACCACTTCAGTCATTCACAGTTTGGAAATTATTCTTGGTCTCTCTGCTAGGCATACATGTTCAATGAGTCTGCTGGCAGTGGTACTTGCTAACATTTACAAACATTCTTATACAAACACACAGAGACTCTCTGCTGATCTTGCTTTAATATATCCCAAGGAAATAACTTGGCAGGATTGTAAAACTTCACAGCAACCAATTTAAGGGGGGGGAGGGAGTAGAAATATGGAAAGAGGAAGGGCGGTGGGGAGGAAAACATTTAAATCATTTTGTGTGTTATAAGTAGGGGAGGGAAGAAGATGAGAGGAAAAAAGTCAGATAGTACAGCAGGATACTTTATGAATAGACGTAAAATTTACTCGGCTGCTAAGTCATGTTAGCTCATCAAAATCTTGGGACATAAAAAATAAATAAATTTGCTCCCATTTGTGCTTTGTGAAATATAAAGTTTTGCTACATGCAACATATTCAAGTTTCATGTTCTGGAATAAGTATCAGAACAATTTGCTGTAAGTCTTAAACAGTCTTTGTCTTTCTAAAGCATGGTATCCTAGCGGCATTATTCTTGCTCCTGAAATTATGGGTTGCTCCTTGAACACACTTAAATAAGAGGCTTGCTTTCATAAAACAAACAAACAAGCAAACAAAACCCTGGAAGTGAACTATCATTTAGGATCCGGGTTTTGAATTAGATACTGATCACAATGGCTGTGTACCAGGGGTGGGTTCTAAATTTTTTTACTACCGGTTCTGTGGGCGTGGCTTATTTTATGGGCGTGGCTTGATGGTCATGTGACAATTATTTAGGATTTAGCAGAGGCTTTTAACTGCTTGCAGAGCTGTACCAATCCACCTATTTATTTTTGCAGGTACTGATCTACTCATATATTTTTGCAGGCATTGGTCTTACCCATTTGTTTTCTTTTAGCACTGATCAGCTGTAGGGCGACCCTTTGAAGCCCCGCGGCAAGAGTTTAAACAGTTTTTTTCCTTCTAGCCATCAGCTGGGACTCAGGAGGCAGCAATAGATTGGGGGTGGGGTCAAATAAAAGGTAAGAATAACACGGGGGTGGGGGGGCGGGGGAGCAGAACCGGTTCGGTGACATCATATCGTCACTGCTACCAGCTCAGGAGAACTGGGCCAAACTGGGAGGAACCCACCACTGCTGTGTACAATATGTTTGTACATATTGAAAAGAACAAGGTGATGAACATTTCCTCTTAAAAAACTGAAGACCAAATACTCCACAGTGAAAAACCAAATGTGATAAAGAGAAACGTGCAAATAGAAAGCTTGTAAAACATGGCTACTGGAATTCTATTTAACCCCTTTACATTGCAGTGGCCATAATATTGTTTGTCTGTGTAATGAAGTAATGTACTGCGTCTTTGTGTGGCGTTTCTGCTTCCCCACATATCATACCCATATGGATTTATGCTTGCACAGCCCATACGGTGAGATCCACTTCTCTGGATTGCATGACCAAAAAGAGGGAGGACTCAGAATGGAACCAATGCTGAAATTCTGAGCTGCGGTTCAATTCTCTCACCCATAAGGCTGCAGTGGATTATTTTTTCCTCTCCACAATCCCCATTTTTAAGTCAAACTTTTTATTGCTACCTTCTCACACCATACTAAACTGGTCCAGTTGAGTTAATGGTCATGAAGGAATGCAGACCTGGCCTTTGGAATGAGGAAGGAATAAGCAAACTGATATGGGAAGAGTTTCAGAAAAAATTACTGAGTCTGAGAAAGAGGAAAGTGTGAGGAAGAAACTCAAAATAACCTTATCTTGGTTTTGTTTGATATTAGATAAAGAAAGAAACTCTTATAGGCTTTCATGATTCTGTTACTCTACCACACAACAATAAAAGCATTCCTGGTATCCATTTTGAGCTTGTTTCATATCTACCTCAAAGGACTGACAATGGTATTCTAGTACTCATAGTCTCCTATACACTGCCCCATAGTAAGGGCATCGTTGGACAGATAAGCTGAGACCCAATGCAGGGACTCCAATAGTCCTCAATTCCCCCATTTCTAAATTTAGCTTTTCCTACCCAGTAATAGCCCAGTACCCAGTAATAGGAACCAAAGTTTGTCATGAGCAATCAACAAACAGTGGATTTTGGACTAATACACGTCCTCAACATATTTACTAACAGTCCTCAACATATTTACTACAATTGAGCCCAAAATTCCTGTCGCTAAGTGAGACAGTTAATTTTGCCCCATTTTACGACCTTTCTTGACACAGTTGTTAACTGAATCACTGCACTTGTTAAGTTAGTAACATGTTTGTACGTTGAATCTGGCTTCCCCAATGACTTTGCTTGTCAGAAGGTCGCAAAAGATGATCATATGACCCCCAATATATTGCAACCATCATAGAGTCACGGCAGTTGCCAAGCCTCTGAATTTTGATTATGTGACTGTGGGAATGCTACAATGATCATAAATGTGAAAACGGTCGTAAGTCACATTTTTCAGTGCTGTTGTAACTTTGAACGGCCATTAAACAGATGGCTGTAAATTGAGGACTACCTGTATGTAAGCCCATCAAGAAAGATCATGTTCAATTGTGTTAGGAAATGAGTATTACCTACTTTGTTGGGTTGGCAATATATAAACCATCAATATAGCTTTAAGACTGCTGTATTGCATCATACTGTGTCCTGATTGGTTAGCTCTGTAGCCAATCATCTTAAGAGGGAGTAGAAACATGGTTTGTTTCTCTTTGTTGTTCTTGCTGTCTGATATCTCTGTATGCTACTGTTTGCAAATCCAGAAGAACTGTTTATTTGAATGACTACGATGACTGGTAAGAAGACTTTGTTATTGGATTATCCCTGGACTGTCGTTTTGCTATCTCCTACTTTATATGTGTATGACCTGGACTGTTTATAGGACTGTGCCTTACTATTTCCTGAAAGTAAACACAACTCACTGTATCTGTGTGTTGACTGTGTTTATTCGTATCTACTCTCAATCACTTTCATGTGTATACTCTTGCTATTCAAGGGTTACTCTGTGAATTCCTTAACAAATTGTACTTTGTATTTCAAAGTTTTAGTCAATCCCTTTAAGCTTGGGATATAGCTAAAAATTTATGTTGAACTGAACCCAGAGTTCTGAGGGACCTCATCTGACAGCTTCATTCAGGATGAAGAACCACTTAGACCCTTCTTTACATGTGGTTATTTAATCAACTGCAAATTCATCAGACTTGAGTACTGTCTAAATTTATCCATCTTGTCCACAAATGTATCCGTCTTATTCACAAAGATAACACGAGAGACCCTGGCAAACATTTTACTGAGATTTAAGAAACACTGCAACATCCCCTTCATCTACAAAATTACTTCTGGCATAAAAAGAAGTGAACTTAATCTGATAAGAGTCATTAGCATTCTTTAGCAGTCGGTAGCATTCTTTTCTACGCGCCCGCAGATGTGGCTTGACAATGTGCTCTTGTATCTTGCCCAAGACAGACATTAAGCTAAGTGGTATGTAGTTTCCCGGATCCTCCCTGTCCCCCATTTTGAATATTAGGATTACGTTTGTTCTTCTTCATTTTACCAATTCTCCAGTGGTTTTCAAAGTTTGCAGTCAGTGGTTCTTAGATCACTTCTGCCAGCTCCTTCAATATCTTAATATAATATATCTGACCCTGGAGACCTGAATTCATTTCAAGAAACAAACTTAAGTTCTTACTGTTCCATTATCAATCCTGAGCTGTGTTCCCACCCTTTTGCAATCATGTCAGGAAGGGTTCTTTCCCTCTTCTGAGAGAAAACATTGCACAGAAAGTATTAGCAAGTTTACCTTTTCTTTATTCCCATTATTAGTAATAGCAGTAGCACTTAGGCTTATATACCACTTTATAGTGCTTTGCATCCTTTTCAGCTCTGCGGACCGGTGGCGGCAGGGGTTGGGGACCCCTGCTGTACAGCACTCTCTGAAAGGTTTACAGAGCCAGCATATTTTCCCCAACAATCTGGCTCCTCATTTTACTGATCTCTGAAGGATGGAAGGCTGAGTCAACCTCGAGCCAGTTAGGATTGAACTCCTGGCAGTGGGCAGAGTCAGCCTGCAAATACTGCATTCTAACCACTGCGCCATCAGGGCTCTTTTATTAGCTTCCGATCTTTCCTGACTATGGATTCCTTGAGTCTTATTTTCTTTCAGACATACTCTTCGACCCCTATTCCTATATTTGCATTCTTTGCTAGCATCATCCCTTTCTAGGCTTTGGTCTTCTTGACTCCATCTTTACAGACTTAAACTGGCATTTTGTACCCCTTCTGAGTTATTAGCCCTTTTTCCTTTTCTTCTGCGTCAACGTTTTCCTTCTTATTAAGCTTACTGTTCATCAATACAGGCTTCCTAAAGCCGCTTGCCTTTTTTAAACAATTAGCCATATTTACCAATTTACTAAATACTGGTAGGGTGGAAGGTGTAGCACATTTAGGGCAGATTACATGGTCTTTGGGTACCTTCTTCTTAGAGGAGCATCTTCCTACTCCCCTGCTCCTGGAGAACTCTCTAGGTCCCGTTCTCCTTGAAGGTCTCATTCTGCTGTCTTTTATGGTATGCTCCACATTCCCTGATGAATCTTAAAACAAGAAATGACCTCCAATTCTTTAGTTTCTCTTCCAGCAAGGAGCCAAGCTCGCTTCTGTAAAAAGTACAATTTACATACTCTTTTGAGAGGGCAACCGCAGCCATATGGCAAGTCACCATTATTTCTCCCTTGGTGTTCATCCTTTTCTCAAGTTCCCAGGTCAACTTCTTCCTCTTCCAGCTAAATTCCCTTGTTCCTTTATCTCCCATGTTCATTCTCTTTAGTCACCATGCCTAACAACCTGTCTATTTCTAAATCAGGAGTGTCCAACCTTGGCCACTTTAAGACTTGTAGATTTCAACTCCCAGAGTTCTGGCTGGGGAACTCTGGAATTGAAGTCCAAAGTCTTAAAATTGCCAAGGTTGGACACCCCTGTTCTAAACAGTGCTGCCTGAAATTCAGCTGCTGCCGAGGATTCCAGTTACAGTTTAGATGATTACTTGATCAAAGAATCAGTGGCAGATCTAAGCCCCTCCCATTCTAACCGTGAATTCAGACTGTGCGCTTGCAAACAACCAAATACAAACAGCCTCAGCCAAAAAAAAACAAAAAAACCCTGCATAGATCCGTGCAATCAGTCAAACAAATCCTCCCCCAAACTTGGCAGATCAGCTCCCAAATCCAGCAGCTCCCTTGTAAAAAGCTCCTGTTCCTGTTTGCTTGCTCTGCATAGACCACACAGCTGTCTCTTTGTAAACATTAAACTTTGACATTAAACTATTACAGTTTAGCTCTCTTTATAGGTTTTAGAACTTGGTAGACAGGGTTTTTTTTTTAAAGTACTGCAGCAGATACCTTTCTCCGCTTTACCCCATTTTCAATATACAAATAACATTCTCAAGCTCAAAAATGTAAAAGTTGAATAAGTACAGTATGCTAGGAAGTGTCAACACAAGGGGATGCCATTGTATGGTAGTAACCAAGCCAAATATAATGCTCCAAATTAAATGGCAAATCAACTGACAGCACGTCAACCGCAATATTTTCCCCTAAAGCACAAACAAGTTGATTTACAGTTTGTTTTTTGTGCAGTGTGTGCATGCTGCCAACAACCACACCACACCCACCCACAAACATAAAATGTATGCCTCCTCTAGCCAAACACCTCAGTTTTGAGGCTTGAACATTCATTACGCACTTAAAGAAATTTGTGAAATCCAGTTTGGAGAACCATCAGTATTGTCACAGGCACACATGATTCTTACTGGGAACATAAATTTAGTAATGCAGGAATACAGACATCAGGAAAAATGGGATAATAAAATAAAAGCATGTGCAGATTTTGGAAGGGTTAAGATTATTTACAAGATTATGAAGCATTTATATAAAGCAAGCAGGTACCACCAGGACAAATCCATCTTGTGCATGTTGGCAAATAAAGCATGTTAAAGCAACAGCAGAAGATGAAAAGGTAAAAGGAGATTCATAGTTGATGGTCCTGGCTGAAGCTTAAAGTTATAGCAAGAGAAAGAAGCAGCAGAATACATGGCTACAAAGCTCCCAATACTCTGTCAGAGGTCGTTGAAGAAGAGTCAAGACCCCAAGAACCTGGGGTACCCTCTCCTACGGTTCCATTCACACAATACAGGTAGTAGGCCACAGACCAGAAAGTAAGCACCTTTCTCCCACCCAGATATTTGGTTTTTCCAGAGTCTTCTTTTTAAAGCAAAGTATGTAGTGTTTGGCTAATGAATTAAAAGGTCTCCTAAAACCCCAGTCTTTATAAAAGCAGGTTGCTTTGTTGGAACTATCCATGGTGCTGCAATTACCAGCCTTGCATCCCCAGTCACATGGGTTCCATGCTGAAACTAGGCCAGAACCTCAACTGGAAAACAGGCTGCCTATCATGGAATTAATAGAAACATGATGAGATGATAAAAGTCTGAGCAGGTCATAATTTACAAACAGACCACATTTTGGCTTAGATTAATGGGTCGCCTAGAGTGGATTATCTACTAAAATCCCAACAGAAAGGCTGCATTCCATCCATTTCCCTAATATTATCATTAGATTGCTATGGTTGTTAAATAATATTTACATGCCACCTTTACTCTGGGAGCATAAAATTGCATAAATGGATGTTCCCATTATTTTGTTCCACAGCAACCCTACTGTATGAGGTAGGTTGAATTGAATGACAGATACCACTCCAAATTCACTCCATGAGCTCTATGGTCTTGTGTCAACTTGAACCTGGATCCAGGATTCCCGCTCAAAACTTTAACCAATATACAACACTGGTTACTGAATAGCCAGTTCAAAGGCCAAAGTTTCTACACTGACTTGTGCTCCAAAGAATCCATAACAATCCAGACAAATTAATTTTGCCCCAAATATTATTAAAAAATGGAATGTGTTAAATATCACTGCATGGTTCTGACTAGCCAGGAAATCTAATAGGAATAATTTTTCAGCCATGCTAATCCACCAATACAACATTCATTTCCAATTTACATGTTTTAAAAGTTTATGAATCTCCAACACTGCCAGAAAGAATCAAAATGATTTTCACCAAGGCACATGCAATTAACAGGCTTGAAAATGATGCAAACTCAGGTATTAATTAACTATAAATTTTCATCTAATAATCCCATCAGCAGCAAACACTAGGCGCTCATCCAACAATCAATACTAGCCATTTAAAGACTCCATCTGCCAAAAAAGTTATATAAAATAAATATATAAAACTTTCATTAGATCCTACAATGGCTTTAGAACAATTAATCTACCATTAATGTATCAGGCAGTATTGTCTGGTTTTATTGCATTGACAATCAACACTATCCATATTTCTCATCACATCCCATGATAGAGTTCTGTTCCAATACTATTCTGAGAGATGAATTATGTCTCATTTTACTGCTGTACTGTTTCCTTCTGGAGCTGTATCTTCTCCTACTTACACAGGCTTTAAAGAAAAAGCTTATAGCTCAAGCTTCATAGTTTTTAAAACAAAAGAAAAGGCAAGGCAACAAAGCTGTTGGGAACAGTAAATTGCCAGAGTTTCTGCAAAGTTGCAAGTACTAAAGCAGATGGACGTTTTCTTGTTGCAACACTTCTACGTACATGTGCTATTACCACCATGTTGCAATTACCAAGGGTCACTCAACCACATGGCTGAACAGCATACCTCCCATCTGGACATACACATGTACTTACTTTTCATCTTTCTTTATCTTTATACATAAAAGCCTCATGAGATGAATCTACAAGATGGAGCTCCCAAAACCAATTTTTGTTTGATTTTTTTTTAAAGAGGCAGATTTGGAGAAGTACAACTTCTTCTGGAGAAAGAAAACAGCAAAACAACTAGTAAAGTATCATTAACTTTATGCTGAGAAAAAATGGGGATTCTATTGTACTCTTGGTAACATCTGTTGGAAAAAGAAATTGGCTTAATTTATGGAACTACATATATAATGAAAACAGAACAAAGTACCCAAACCTCAGTGCTGATGGTAATATGAAAATATCTAATAAGAAGAAAATGTTGAATAATCTTGTAACACATCCCCACATTTGTGAAGTATTCTGATCTGTTTTTACAATCAAATATGACCCAGATCAAAGTCTCAGAATGAAAATCATGGTCACTATATGCATTACTATATGTATTATTGTTTCAGAGTATTTTGCAGAGTATCCTGTAGTCACTATCTATTATTTCCAGAAGATCAGTAACAGAATGGGTGTGTGTGTGTGTATGTATATATGTGTGTTTGTGTAAATTACATTAAATTACATTAAATGTTTCTTCTAAATACACTTCCTTACACATTTTGAGGCATGACCTTTGAACATTCCAAAGTACAGTAATGTTTTTTAAATATGTTAATTAACATAGTGTACATATTGTGATTGGCCTATGGGGCTTGACTTTTAAAACAAGTATGTGTATGTGTGTGTTGTAGATGTATATGCTTATATATACATAGTGAATAGAGAAAAATGCAAACAAAGGAATCAGCCTTCAAATAAAATGATGGCATTTCTATGTAATATTTAAAGTATCGCATATATTCAAAAGAGGCTAATTTTATGCCTATAAAGGGACATTTGAGCCAAACATTAAAACCCAGGGAAGATAAAATTTGCAATACTGAATGGGTTTTCCCCACCCCCCTCTCTCTCTGATTTCTCTCCCAGACTTCCACAAGCACACATGAAATTGAAAAGAAAATGATTCCAGAAAGGCAGGCTGGCAAATTAAGAATACATCAGAGGCGATTATACCAAGGAATATATGAAATTACACAGGAGATTATAGATTCATCTCTACAGGTATAAATATCCCAAATATAGTAATTGACACTGCTATAAATTATCATTGTATCTTGTAAAAAGTTGAAGCAGAATTGCCAGAATGCACCGCTCACTCTTCTTGATGACTTGGTCCTACTGTTTTAATTTTTTTCTCTTTGTTTGTGTGTGTGTCAGGAAGTTTATATATCATGTGTTGTCATTTGAGAATAACACCTCATGTTGCACACATGACACAAGGAAAGAGTTCCTACTCCATATCAAAGTATGCCATATTAAATCTGATCATGTTTTAAGCTGCAACAATGCTAGTTATATTACCTTAAAGGCTAAAATGGGTTCCCATAGTATCAGAACCCTTCAAGGAAATACATATTTGCTTATCCGAACTTTGAAATTCTTTATCTAATCAAATATCCCAGCTAGCTTTGATCGGTGACATCCCATGTCATTCTGCATTATTAAAATAGGACAGGGAGTGGGAAAGACTATGTGAAATGAACCAAATCTGTACAGAAACTGCAGACTGAGGAACTGCAAGTGTTAAAAATAAATCCCATCATTTTGAAAGGGAAAAATCTTAGGGAAATATTAGGAAGGGTTGGGTAAAAAAAAAGAATTATATTTAGAAACTTCGGTGATTTCTTATTGGTTTTATAGTTAGCCAAGTATACCCCCGACTTTTACTTTGTACTGACACATGAGAGAAATGAGGAAAAGAATGGATTTTTTATATGGGTTGGATACTGGAGTGTAGAAACCTATAATTATAACCAAAATAGAAAGAAAATACATTGGAGGTTTTATCTTTGGAAGCATTCCACCAAGTGAATAGACATAGAATATTTTGCCGAGAGGTCAGTATTTTATATATTATCTCCCGGGAGAAAGAAGTGGGGGTGGGGAGAGAGAAGGCATACACACTAAAGACTTTTTCCTATTCTTACTGCGCTTGAATACTGAACTATTGCATTTGCTTAAGCCTATTTTACTGCTAGCAGCTGTCTGTTATATGGTGACTGCTGGAGAGCTCGCCCAAGAGCAGGTGAGCACCATCTGCCTGGCCCTGACAAGATGCCCATTTCATTTAGACAAAAAGCTGACAGCTACATGGCCACCATCTTCGTGCCATAATATAAAACCTCTTTTCTCAAATGCTGCTGTAACCTTTCACAGATATTCAAATAGGCATTGTATACCTAGAGAGAAGCTGTAACATGTCTCTCCCATCCGTCCCCTCCAACTCCCCCCTCCATCTCTATGTTTAAATAAATCCCCTCTCAGGCACACTGGTGAGCATGCTTTCAGAAAGACCCATAATTGGCTTGCCTACTGATCTGTGAAGAGTACATTTTCTACAGCGGCTTTTTCCCTGCTACCTCTTTTTTAAGGGTGGGGGGAACCTCCCTGTCCTCGAACAAAAAATGTGTGTCAGGTTAACATAAAATTAACATTTTGAGCAATAGGTTTTTTTGTAATAAAGTCTACAAAGCAGAGCTGATAAGTATTAAATATACCAACAAGAGGGAAAGGCCTTAAATTGAGGTGGAAAGGGTCAACATGGCTGCTGTATTAAATGCTGCTCAATTGTTTCGTATCATTATTCTAATTCATGCTTTTTTTAACTGTATTTTTTTTTAAAAAAAATGATGGTTCCCAGTGCATTTTTTCTTCTGTGGGGAAAGAAAGAGCTTTAACAGGCTTTATTTATTTATTTATTTATTTATTTATTTATTTATTTATTTATTTATTTATTTATACACACACACACACACACACACACACACACACACACACACACAATTAGACGTACTGTAGTCTCTAGAAAACGAATGCATTATAATCCTCTATCTGGAAATGTCTTAAATCTAAATCTAAAAAGCCAATCCAATTGTTACAGCAGCTTTCTACAGTCTGAGATATTCTAACTAGGTTGTGTTGTACTGCAACTTGCAGAATTCCTGGTCATGGTGGCTGTGACTTCTGGGATTTTAGAGTCCTAGAATAGTAGGAGGAAAGCAGATTGAGAAAGCTGCCCTACTATTTCTAAACTGAGACCAGTAAAGAGCTTCTAACAGAGATAAATATGGCTGCATGGATAACCTTCCTACGTGTACATTTTATACTCCCATTGGCTACTTCTTCTGCCAGAGACTCTCAGCAAAACATGCCCCAATCTAGGTGGCAAGCTGCTTCCCAAGAGTGCTTGTAAGCTTTTAGCACTCCTAGTTCCCACTGCAAACTTCTCTCGAAGCCCAGAAAGAACAGCACATTTCACTACAATTTTGAGGGGAGCTGTGACAAAAGTCTGAGAAAGTCATGTGTCACTTAATTACCAGGCGATGTGGATCTTAACAGTAAGTAGGACATAGAGTACTTTCCAAGTGATTTACTGAAGTCAAGATTTTTTTTTTTTTGGCTTCTGTCGGTAAAATGGGTAGAAAACTTTAGAAATAAAAAATTCCTGTTTTTCGTGTTATCTGTCAAGTTCAACATGGCAGAAGAGAAAGTCTTAAGGGTAATACTTCTATGTATAAATGAAATATTTAACCCCCCCCCCTTTTTTTCCTATTTCTTATTATGTCGTGCTATGAACCCTTAGGATTAATGGCAAAGTTAAGCCATGAAGTGTGCCCAAATGGTCATTTATGAGGCTTTGGGAATACTGGGCAAATAACAAAAGAACTCACAATCAGAATACAAGTTGTGAAGGGATTTATTCCACAATGGCAGATGAGTTTTCACTTTAGCACTCTCTCATACTCGCTCTGCCTTCCAAGTACTTTTTAAAATGTATAACTGCTTTAAAAATAGGTTAGAGAATTTTGTCACAGAAAGACCCACTGTTCATCTGGTACAGAACAGAAGCCTGAATGGTTTTTTGGGTTTAAAATGTTGTTTCTTCATACTGACATTGTAAGAAATCAAAAGTGAAAGAATTCATTAATTCCGTTTGTTCCATTTTTAATTATTTAATGTTGTTCTTGTTTACTCAGCATGTTTTGCTACTATTGTGTTTTTACTTTGCCATTTTGGAAGTCCTCGCGAACTGTATCATTTTACAAATGTGATATTGTGTGGTATGGTACAGACAGTACAGTATACTGTAAATTGCTTGAAAGATTCTGGTAATTCTTAAATGATGCTTTCACATAAGAAAAAGATGGATCGTAGGACAGGAAAAACAGTAAGAACAATGAGAAATGCATGAATGGTTGGAAAAATGTATCTCATCCTTCTCACTGAATACATTTTGTGACTGGTTATTATACAATTAAAATATCAAAAGTAGAACACAGAACTATGGGGATAGGCAAAAGAAGAGAAGAAATGTTAGGCATTATGACAGCTACTGTCATAATGATTCCCAAATAGCATGCTTGGAAATACAAACCAGCCATGAAACTGACCTATCAATATAAGAAAACCCCGGTAACATTCATTTTTCTTCCACAAAATGTCTGTCTGTCTGTCTGTCCAACTGATGTCTGACTGACTGAGATTTTGTCTTAAGGAATAAGGTGAATCAGGATTTTCTGATACTATCTACTTTAGAGGGCAGAGGTTCAAGGAAAATCACTTAAGTGAGAAAAAGGTATTATCTCACTCTGATCCCTGTTTGTCTAAGAAAGGACCAGAAAACAAAATTAGCTGACCATACAAAACATAGGCAATCTCATGCTCTCCAGATGTTCAGTATTATATTATATTTGTCATGTTTGCTAATGATCAGAAAGGCCGACTGTACAGGAATTGTAATCCACTGACAGGTGTGACTCTGTCTACCTCTCAGCTATACCTGGAATCAGCCTTCTTCCACCTGGGATAGACCTTGCTTAGAGACCACAACTGGGACCAGAATCTCAGTCATTAAGCAAAGTAGTTAAACGAGAGGTTATGTGACTGCATCGCTCAATGGCCCCAATCCCAGCTCCTCTTTGGCCTGCTCCCTACCCTGCCAGATGCTAACAGGTGTGCCCAGGCTATGCCATTCTGCAAATGGATGCCATTCTTGTGATTGTACAGAAGCCTCATTCGCTAAATTGTATGATTTTGGGAATGAGTCATTTGAAGCACCCTGAGAGCAGGGTTCATTCCTGTGATCATTCGGAAGCGATGTTATCCAAATCGCACAATTTGGACAAGAAGACTTCCAAACAATTGTGAGAAAAGCATCTACCTGCAGTATGGTGCAAAGCATCTCAGAAGGAAGGCCATGTCTCACATAGCCTGGGTACACCCCTAAGCAGCAACAACCCCCCCCCCATGAAAGTAGGTGGGGTACTTTGCTAAATCTGATATCTGACCAAGGCCTCCTGGCCTGGTGGGGTGGGGAGCAGGCAGAAGCCTTCAGGCCACAGCAGCTTTACATATATAGGTGAGCATATGAGATGAGGAAGGAGAAAGGTGGGCGGGGATAGTTGCAGGACCCCTCTGGTTATAAACTGTAGGTGAACTGCCAAGCATCCAAATTTTGATTAGGTGACTACAGGGGTGCTGCAACAGTTGTTAACTTTGAGCACAGGTCTTGAGTCCCTTTATTCAGCACTGCCACAATTTCTAATAGTCACTGAATGAATGGTCAACGTACTACCTGTATGTTGGCTCAGTGGCTAAGACGCTGAGCTTGTCGATCAGAAAGGTTGGTGGTTCGAATCCCTAGTGCCGTGTAACGGGGTGAGCTCCCATTACTTGTCCCAGCTTCTGCCAACCTAGCAGTTTGAAAGCACGCAAAAAAATGCAAGTAGAAAAATAGGGACCACCTTTGGTGGGAAGGAAACAGCGTTCCATGCACCTTTGGCATTTAGTCACGCCGACCACATGACCACGGAGACGTCTTCGGACAGCGCTGGCTCTTCGGCTTTGAAATGGAGATGAGCACCGCCCCCTAGAGTCAGGAACGAATAGCACATATGTGCGAGGGGAATCTTTACCTTTACCTGTATGTTGCACTACAATTTCATCATCCAGAGAAGCAGTAATTGGCTATATTGTATATGATTGAAGTTGACAGCATATTACAGAAAGCTATGCTTGTTGCAAGAAGAATAAAACCCTTAAATTTAAAATGAGCTGCCCCAAATGGGAGATCAGGCAGAAATAACATAGCAGCATCTATTACAATATTTGCAGATGATCTGTCACTTTAAGATAAATTATTTGAGGCACAAATATAGCTTTCCTTCAGGTAAATAAGAGTATCTCATAGTTGGATCAAACTGTAATCCAGAAAAATGTATGCTATAAGCCATGTGTCAAGAATCATTGCATTAGTATAATCAACAAACACTTTTATGAATTGATTATGGGACATTTATTACGATTCAAAAGTTTATGCTATGATAATATGTTTGTGTCTTTAAGGAGTCAGTGTTTGTCATTGTAAGATATCAATATGACTATTCTAGAAATCAAACTACAAAAAAATGGCATTTTAAAATAAGGCATTATAAGAGGGCTACGTTAACTCCATGTATCAGTCCTATCAGTATGTGTCATTTTTCCTATTCATTCATTAACTAAAATTCAATCTGGAAATAAGTTCTGGCAAATACATTCACTTCAAATACAATTTAATACTTTATTCTGGGCTTTAGCTTGCTGCTCTTTCCTTGATGCACAATTATTTCTTTTCCTGCCATGAATGGATCCACCACCAGATTTGTTTCCATGTAGCTTGTAAACCAAGATCTTTGAATCTCTGTAGCTCTTTGGCAACTTTCCGTTCCTTCCACAATCCCCCCTCCCCCTCCATTAATCCGCAAGACCAGTCCTGACTAATCCCTTTGAGCCATATGGAGTTTGAACCATTGAGATCTCAACTATGCCCTCAGAATATACAGCTCTGCCTAAGGCAGTGCTTTTCAAAAACAGCAGCAACAACAGCAGCAGACCAAGCCGAGAAGGGGAAGGGATGGGAAGCCCCCCCACTACCTTTCCAGAAAGTAGCAGTTGAATCCGGAGTTTCAAGAGAAGAATGAAACACTATTTTCGAAAAGTAAGGAAGAGGAAAAGTGTACTTGCCAACCAATCCATAAATACTATAAAAGGGCACCACTGTTTAAAATGGCAAGAAGCAATAATGACATGGACAACTTCTACAAGTAAAAACTTGGATCTAATGCAGAAAGACTGAAGTAGAATACAATATATGCATTTGTTTCAACATAGAATTTCCGATGCACGTTTGTCCTGTTCCAATATCTCTTGCAATTTTAGCTACATTTTCAATTCTGAGTAACAACCACAACGTTTTGGGGAGCAGACACAAAGTTCACAAAAAGTCCCAGTGATCTATTTCCAAGTATTCGATAACTGCCCAAATAATATTTTGTCCAAACAACACTCTTCCTTTTCTTTTTTAAAATACTAGTGGTTCCTATTTTCAATTTTGCTTTTGTTTATTTAAAATCTGAATGACAAAACTTACAACACTTGTCCTTAAGAACTGCAGCTTTCTGCAGTTCTCTTCTTCTAATTCTGGACAGATTTCAATTTTGCTTGAACAAAACTTTGACATAAACATGTACAGTACAATTGTGTATGCTGAATAATTATAAATAATTCCTTTTATGGTTTTAAGCAATGCCATTAGTTTAATTTGATCAGAGTGTGCTGCCCCATTAGCAGTACTGTACAGCCTGTTTCCTGTCAATCAACTAGAAGCCATTTTTATTTGCCAACAGGCAACTATACTTCACTTACAACTGGTAAGTGAAATACAACTGTATTTCACTTACCAACATCAAATAGAAATCTTACCGTCCCTTCAGGGCCATGTTTCTTGGATTGTTGATTGGGACAGACAGGCATGAATGTCCAAAAATTTAGAAAAATGATAACCTCTTACCTTTACTTCTAGAGACACTATTCCATGGGCCAGCAGCACAGTATTCTGGTTATGTGGCCTTTCTGCTCTCTTTTCATCTGTTTACATTATGCACCAAAATATGCATAATGTATTGGTGCATATAATTCATCAGAAATATATTTATGTGTATAGTAAAAGCAAAAAACAAAACAAAATAAGAAATAAGAAATCTCATATTGTTCAGTGCTCACCCTAATAAAATAGTCAGGGATCTTTTTCAGAAGGGGAAAGCTTGACAAATGAGTGTCAAGTGAGGAATCTATAAATAAGATCTAAAAAGGTTTGACAAGTTTGCAGATACATCCAGTACCGCAAAACTGGAGAATCCCTATTCTAGGAATAGTACTGTAATATGTCTATCATGGTGTCATGTCCAACTATTTAAAAGCAGTACAACTAGGATGTATATTGTTGCTTAATTTCAAGTCCCTAGAAATCTATAGCTCTCCTCTATCCGGTGTCCTCTGCATTGGACAACTTCCATCATTTAAATGAATGCAGACGCTGGTTGGAGGATCCAATCTGGGTCGGTGATCGGGACCAGAGGTTTTGTCTTCTTAGCTTTTAAACTCATGCTGGAGCCTCTCTTCAGCTCTAGTTGGAGAGAAGTTCCCTGAAGATGGGCTCCAGCATGAGTTTGAAAGCTCAGAAGACAAAACCTCTGGTCCCGATGACCGACCCAGATTGGATCCTGCAACATTATCCTGGGACACATATTCATCTTCATCACACTGGTTGGCATTATGGAATCTGACAACTATCAGATTAAGGAAGGTTGCTCTGGAGGAGAGGCCATCAGCTTAAGTCATTGCGTTTTGTCTATCTCACACTTTATTACCTATTACAAAGTTGTCTAATATATCCAAAAGAAAGATAAAAGCAAACAATTCTACAAAACAAGCAAAAATATGTGCTTCTACACTTTTTTCATTAGGGGTTAGAAATCTGATGTCTTCCAGATATTTTAGACTTCAACTCCTGTAATCATTTATTATGGTCCAAAACATCTGGAAGATATTATATTTCCTTCCTCTCATCTAACAAATACACTGTCTTAAAAAAAAACACTGCAAAAATGGATAGCCACAATCTCAACCTATTCTCTGAAAAAAGAGGAAAAAAGAAGAAAAAGGGAACTCAGCAATGATTTCTGGACAAAAACATCAGCACCAGTTTCCAAGATCACCAGGCCAGACTTTTTGAAGTAGGTCAACCAGAGCAAAGGGCCACAGGGGTAAAACTGATGTAAGCTACCATGTAATTCAGTGCTATCTGCAATAAACTGGATGCTTTCTTCATGCCTAGTAAAAGCAAGAAACTAATTTAGCATGGAGGATGGGTACATTTCAGACAAGGAGGAGGAGGATACAGGTGCTTTCACAATAAGACAGATGAAATAGAGCAGTACAATTCACAAACTGGATTAACTCTTCGGCAGACTCAAGGAGGATAGGGAGTATACACACTTGAAGGAAAATAGGATGAATTATGTCCAATTTATGGTTACAAAAGGGAGGAAAAGTCTGTACAGATTCATCTTTGCGATGCACACACAATATGAGTCTTCCAAGGACAAATAATTAGATTTTTTCAGCTTGTGCTAGCCAAGGACGTCTCGTTTTCCTTTTCAAAAAGCATCTTGCAGTTTTCAAGGCTCCAACTACTGTGTCCGCCAAGTTCTCACCCCAATGAGCTATCTAGAGCTCTAGAGAGCTGTGCAAATCTTCAAGATTCTGATACCACCTAGCACTGTAGGAAATATAACAAGCAACAAAATATATCTACAACAATAATATAATTAAAACAACATTAATTGGCATGGTCCAACTTTTGTACCTATTTAATTTGGTAGCACTGATAGGTAGAATGTGAAGGATTAGGGCACACTTGCCAAGGTCACCAATCATAGACAACAAAGAGAGGCTTTCTTTAATGGAAGCAAGGAAAGGAAGCTTTGATTGAAATTGGATTTGGAATTATATATTACCACACTTTTCAACAGATTCCTGCTCAGCTTCAGCATAAATAAAACCTTCGTTTTATTGCAAAGGTTGTTGAGAGTGTGGTGGCGCGGCAGCTTCCACAGTACTTGGATGAAGCTGTCTATCTAGATCCGCTCCAGTCCGGCTTCAGGCCTGGGTACAGCACGGAAACGGCATTGGTCGCGTTGGTGGATGATCTCTGGAGTGCTCGGGATAGGGGTTGTTCCTCTATCCTGGTCCTGTTAGATCTCTCAGCGGCTTTTGATACCATCGACCATGGTATCATGTTGCGCCGGTTGGAGGGGTGGGGGGTGGGGGGCACCGTTTTGCGGTGGTTCTCCTCCTACCTCTCTGACCGGTCGGAATCTGTGTTGGCAGGGGGGCAGCGGTCGACCCCGAGGCGCCTTGTTTGTGGGGTGCTGCAAGGGTTGGTCCTCTCGCCC
Organism: Pantherophis guttatus; assembly: GCF_059756535.1. Classification (NCBI taxonomy): domain Eukaryota; kingdom Metazoa; phylum Chordata; class Lepidosauria; order Squamata; family Colubridae; genus Pantherophis; species Pantherophis guttatus. The sequence goes on from NC_142065.1 coordinate 64,465,898, forward strand.
CTTCTGTTCAACATTTATGTAAAGCCACTGGGTGAGATCATCCGTGGCTTTGGGGTGGAGTTCCATCAGTACGCTGATGACACTCAGCTGTACATCTCCACCCCAGGCCACCCCAACGATGCCCTTGAAGTGATGTCCCGGTGCCTGGAGGCTGTGTGGGCCTGGATGGGGAGAAATAGGCCCCGACTCAACCCTTCCAAGACTGAGTGGCTGTGGCTTCCGGCGTCCCGATATAGCCAGTTGGTGGCATCGCTGGTTATTGGGGACGAATCACTGGCCCCCATGGAGAGGGCTCGCAACTTGGGCGTCCTCCTGGATGCACGGCTCTCTTTAGAAGAGCATATGACGGTCGTGGCCAGGGGGGCTTTTTATCAGGTTCGCCTGATATGCCAGTTGTGTCCCTTTCTGGATCGGGACTCCCTACGCACGGTCACTCAGGTACTCGTCACTTCCTGCCTGGACTACTGCAATACTCTCTACATGGGATTCCCCTTGGGGTGCATCCCGAGGTTCCAGTTGGTCCAGAATGCAGCCGCGCGGGGGATTATGGGAGCGACGGGGCACTCCCATGTGACACCTCTCCTGCGCAAGCTGCACTGGCTTCCGGTGGTCTTCCGGGTGCGCTTCAAGATGTTGGTGACCCCCTTTAAAGCGCTCCATGGCTTAGGGCTGGGGTATCTACGAGACCGCCTTCTGCCACTAATAGCCTCCCACCGGCCAGTTCGCTTGCACAGAGGGCCTCCTCAGGGTGCCGTTGGCCAGACAATGTTGGCTGGCGACCCCCATGAGGAGAGCCTTCTCTGTGGCTGCACTTGCCCTCTGGAACGACCTACCCCCAGAGATACGCACGATATCAGACCTCCCGACTTTTCGTCGGGTCCTGAAAACACATCTATTTCATCTAGCTGGGCTGGCTTGATCCCATCCTTTCGGTTTTAATTTGAAATTGGTCTTAACTGGGTTGTTTTAAATTGAGGGCCGAAATTATTTAATGTCTTTTAAACTGCTTTTAAATTTTATATGTTATGTTTTATCTCGGCTGTTCACCGCCCTGAGTCCTGTTGGAGAAGGGCGGTATAAAAATAAAATAAAATAAAATAAAAAAATAAATAAATAAAATAAATTTTCAAAACTTTCCCGTTTCCACGAGGACTAAAATGTTGTTTTATTTGTCATTTTCAGTACAAACACTATATAATTTCAAAATGGAATTATAGTTCCCCCAACCTATGAAGTTCAAATGGTTATCAGCTATCTCTGTTATTTGAAAAATCAATAGGGTATAGAGTACCCATCTATTTATTACTATTCTATTGTACCTCTGGTTGACCTCTGGGCACTTTCCAAGAGATTAATCAATATTATTTATTTATTCACAGAATATATTTAAATACAGCCTTTCTGTCAAGATACTAAAAACATTTTTATTTGTCCCTTCTTCATAAGTTCCTTTTGGGGCTTCCCTTTCCTGCTTTCCTTAGGGGAAAGGGACAGAAATCTTAATCAACTGCAGAAAAAAATTAACCAATGCATTTTCAATTCATTTCTCTTTACTTATGACCGCAAAGAAAACTATCAAAGCAAATTATCAGAACCCTATATTAAAAATTAGAAAATACTTTAACCTTTATGCAAGATACTTCAATTATGTTAATCTGATATCTGTATCTGTGAAGAGTTAGGGCAGTGTTGATGAACCTTTTCGGCACCAAGTGCCATAACAGAAGCGCTCGCTCATGGGGGAGCACCGGAAACCGAAAGACCAGTTCCCCGGTGCACATGCGAGGGAGTGCCAGAAGAGCAGTTCCCCGGCCCGCATGCACGCACTGGGAAGCTGAGCTTCTGGTTTCCAGTGTGCACATGTGTACCAGTCACCTGGTCTTCCGGTTTCTGGCATGCATGCATGCATGCACACACGAAGACCAGCTGGCCGGTGTGTATATGCGTGCCAGAAACCAGAACCTCAGCTTCCTGGCACGCGCATGTATGCCAGGGAACTGCTCTTCTGGTTTCTGGCGCTTCCCCACATGGGAAGACCAGCTGGTTTTCGTGCACGCATGCACACCAGAAACCGGAAGAGCAATGGGCAACAGCTGGCATGCCCATTGCGTGCCATTTCTGGCACATGTGCCATAGGTTCGTCATCACGGAGTTAGGGTAATGTCCTGTATAAAAGTAACATTCTCCTTTATTTAAATACCTATTTATTAGAAAGATCCTTCAGAAACTATGAGACTACATTGCAGTGTTGGATAAGTAGTATGCAAATAATTGTATAAAATATTTTTCTTGAACTACAATAATCAACAGTAAACCCGGTACTTAGATGGATGTAAAATTTATATACCATGGAACAGACTGAGACGGCCAAACTGACTTCTACTGACTACTCTGATTAAAGAAAGTATTTTATCTAACTTGTTTCAACATGGAAAAACACTTTTGGAATTCTCGCTAGAAATTGAAATGAATAAAAATTTAATTTTTGGACCTGATGATTAGAATTGTTTATTGAAATACTATGCATTATTGTTGACTGCAGAGTAAGCAATTAATGTATTTTATATCTATATCTGTACCACAGAAAGTGCGAAGTTATTTTTCCTCTTTCTCTTTGCACTCCTGAGTTTGCTTCTTCTTTGTCCTTTTATTTTCCTCTCTCTTTTTGTCTTCTTGCATTTCATCCTTTGCAGAACTTAATTTATATATACCATTTCATTCTTTTATACCAGGCACACAACTGGTGTGGGTCACTTTATTAAGAGCATAAGTTACAACCATGTAATTCCAGAAAGGGGCTAGACAAGTTAGGAAAATGCAGATTTTTTTTTATAAAAATAAAAACAGGGCAAAAACAAATATAATAGTAGAATGCCAAATCTCTGTAACCCAGAAATACAGCATTCTAACACAAGGTATTTATCCAATTCTGGAGTGGCAGATGAGAAGGCATATAAACATTTATTTATTTATTTATTTTATCAAATTTATATGCCGCCCTTCTCCCGTAGGACTTGGGGCGGCTCACAGAATAGAAACAACATAACAATAAAATAGTGCTAAAACAAGCCAATTTAAAATCCCCAGACAATTAAAACCTCGCAGCAGATCAGGGAATTTGCTGAAAAAGCCATGCCTTCAGGTTGGCGTGGAAAATGCGGAGGTCGGGGGCCATCTGGAGCCCAGTGGGTAACCCATTCCAGAGGGTCGGTGTGACCACAGAGAACGCCCTCATCCTGGGGGCCGCCAGCTGACATTGTCTGGCCGACGGCACCCGGAGGAGGGCAGTCCTATGTGAGTGCACTGGGCAGTGGGATGGTAAACATGGTAAAACAATGGGTGAATAATGACAGCAAAGTCAATACTCTTTTTTTTTTACTATCAGTATGCTTCACCAAGAGCTGGAGCTGTGCGTATTAAAGAAAATGAGTGATAAACAAAAAGCAAAGCCCTCAAGAAAATTCAGCTAAGGCAAAATTGTCTGTCAGATATTCCACCACGAGTTGCACAAATAGAACTCTCATCATCAAAATCTTTGTAGTTCAGGAATTTTCCAAGCTGGAGAAGGCAGCCCTGTATCATCTGGAAATACATGTGGGTATCTTCTACATTTTCTCATACAGATAGAAAATCTACTTCTCCCAAGGATATCAACCACTGTCCCATTCCAATATTATTGTTGTGCTAGTGATGGTGATGGCCTCGATGCCAGCCCCATTTCCATCCCATCATCAATTATCAACCATTCCTTCCTCTTTTTTTCCCCTTCATGAAAAGTCAATGGAACCGAGCCCTTGAATCAGACCAAGAGTCTCCTCAATGAAATTCAGAACAATAATGGGAATAGTGTAGGGTTTTTCCATAAACCCAATTCTGGTACCCATCTAAGAAAACGTCCATTAAATTTTTAAAATGTTGATCTTTGAAAATGGAATCCCAAAGAAAGTCTTCCTTCTGTTATTAATGGGGTGGGAAGTTGGGAGGTTATAAAACGTTCAGAGCGATTACTTAGCTGAAATCCCAGCATTGCCCATCATGGGAAAAAATTTTCCATACAGTAAAAGGAAGTGACATCAGAGACTTGGGACTTTTTATTAGTACAGCACCCTGCTAAGCGGTACAAAGAGGGCAATGTGAATTCTAAAGGCTCTCTTATTGCAAAGAAGAGCCCTTCAGTCTCCCCTCAGGCTGAAGCTTTTGTATTGCCTTTACTGCAACAGCCTTGCCTGGATTCATTAATGACCATGTAAGTTCCAAAAAGGAACTGCTGCTGATTTACCTCCAGGCAAACCCTAACTTCTGCTAAAAAACCCAACAACCCTAAATAAAACAAAAATAAAAAAAAACAGAAAAATTAAATGTTTAAAAAAATCTCAGAAACTATATTGTTGGGATGAGAGGAGCATAACAACTTTAACTGACCTTAATATTAGCATACCACACTTCAAAATAACGCAGCTCAAAACAAAATCCCAAATCACTATAATGGAGGAGGAAAAGACCCAGCATATGAAAGCAAGAGGAAGATAGTTGATTACATGATTATTTCAATAGTATTAATCAGTGATTCTGTGCTTACAACTAGGGCTCTTGACAATCATTGTTTTCAAAGATTCATCTGCGCTAAATTCTACAAATTTGCTCAAACATTTTGTAGGTCACTTTGGCTGTTTGACAATAGATAGTAGCTTCATTGGGGCTGGCAAGCTGGTCCTAGTTTATTGCACAGCAGAGAATAAGACAAAAAAAATGGAATTACTACATCCCACCCCCAAAAGGAGGGCTACTAGCCACTTTTCGAACAAAAGCTATTTGGTTACTATATTGCACAAGAAATACCTATTAATATGGTCTCTGTATATGGCCACTGTACAATGCTATAGCAGAACCGTTCCCAAACTGGCAATTACTAGATATGTTAGAAATGCAACCTCCATAATTCCCAGCCAGGGGAATGTTGGGAGTTGCAGTCCCAACACATCTGGAGAGTGCCAGATTGGGAAAGACTGATGTAACACATTCAAGAGAGGACAAAGCATTAATTATATTTTCCAAACAACCTAATTATCTAAAACCCTATTTTATTATCTCAAGTGCGGTCCTATGTTAATAATTCCTTCCAGCAAGCAACTCCCCTCATTTGTCAAAACATCTATTAATTCAATTAAACTAGATCAACCAGAGCCACTTTAGAGTAGCAGACAGCAAAGACTTGGCAGCTATTTGGATAGTACGAAGCGGCACCAAAATCTTATTACCATCATCCCAACTGCTTATATCCTGCTTACTTTCACCTAAAGGGCTATAACACTGATTTCAGCCTTGCAATCTGCCACTTACTGATGCAAGTGTCCACGGCAAGCACCCAAATGGCAAACAGCACCTGCTTTGACAGTAAGGTCACATGTACAATCATAAAAACACCAGAATCTGTTCAAAAAACAATGCCATAATGTGGTTACACATATTCTGTTTTGAGCGGGTAAAAGGGTTATCACAATTTTAAGGCCAACCCCGCCCCCCCATGTAGACATGCAAACCCCATGCATACTAGGGAAGATCTGGTAATTCTTAAAATACTGGAAAATAATTAGGTGGCAAGTAGGAGAGAAATTAGAACAAAGGAAAAGTTGGAAACTCTTAAGCTTTGCTGGCTGAAGAATTCTGGGAGTTGAAGTCCACAAGTCTTAAAGTTGCCAAGGTTGGAGACCCCTGCTTTAGAAAGCAGTTTCTTCCTAAATATTATTCTTGATAAATCAAAGTAAAAGCTTTGCAAAAGCTAGACTGTGAATTCAGATTATAAAAAATTGCCATCGGGACACAAAGTTTCTCCCCCTAACACAGCAATGAAATAAAATGAAAAATACGTTTATAGATATCTATATACACAATTTCAGACAAGGCAATGTTTTCAGATAATCTACAATGTTTGGAGATTCAGGTAGGATTTAGATATCCCCAAGCCATCCAAGAGCTGAAGCTGTGTCATTTGTATAAAGCTCAAGTGACTCAGTGAATTGGAAAATTAGTTTAAATTCATTTAAAATCAAACACATGTAACTTCAAAAAATTGACTTGCACATAAAAAGTAACAAAATTGTTGCTTTAATATGTCTTCTCACTGACTGCAATTAAACCAATGATAGTAAGTTGGCACTATCAGAATCATTCTGCATAATTTGGTCCCCATGGTGGAAACAAGCTCAGAACAATAACCAAAACTATTTTCGGTATCCAACTCAAGAGACACCTCTAGTAGTGATCTAGTCTGGAAGTATTTTCCATTATAAAGCCACTAATACCTCCATTCCCAAGTCTAGTAGCACTTTATTCATTTGAAGGGAAATATATATTATGCTACAAAATCATTTTGAATTCTATTATTATTATTATTATTATTATTATTATTATTATTATTATTTAAATTTCTATACCGCCCTTCTCCAGAATAGGACTCAGGGCGGTGAACAGCCAGAATAAAAAACAATACATACAAAATTTAAAAACAATTTAAAATAATTAAATATTATTGGCCGTAAATTAAAATAACCCAATTTAAAATCAATTTAAAATTAACTCAAGCCAGCCCCGCTAATTGAAATAAATGGGTTTTCAGGGCCCGACGAAAAATCCGGAGGTCTGTTATTGTACGTATCTCCGGGGGGGGAGGTTGTTCTAGACGGTGGGCGCCGCCACAGAGAAGGCTCTCCCCCTGGGGGTCGTCAGCCGACATTGTCTGGCGGACGGCACCCTGAGGAGGCCCACTCTGTGCGAGCGTACTGGCCGGTGGGAGGCTATTGGTGGCAGAAGGCGGTCTCGTAATTCTATGGCTTTCACGTCTACAGATTCTCTCTCTCTATTGTGAAATTGAGAATTTAGCCATATATGTGGGTATACTGCAGATAGACAATACATAATTCACCTAATAGCATTTAGTGACCTTCACACTAATTTTAGCAATTTCGCAACTATCTTGGAAAATAAAATAGCATTACAAATTTGCAGTGGAACATAGGGGTAAAATAAGATGAATTTTGAACAGTTTCTCCTCACATTTTACACACCCATATTTCTGATCCACTGTTCACACTCATAATTTCTATACCATGATAATTCTGCTGTAAATAAGATTTTAATTTAGCATGTAGAAAATAAATTATTTTGAGATTTAAAAAAGCTTATAAAATTGTCACGTTTTAAAAAAACTAAATGAGATTAGATTTACAAACAACTTCATGTGAAACTGATATAGACTAAAAATACTTTCTTTTGTTCATCATTTCCTCTAACACACGATTAGCGCACATGGTTAATCAGAGCCACATTACACATCAACATGAAAAATAATAGGTAATTCTGCCTCCACGCAAGTACAGATTTTGTTGTATACAACTACATACCTTAACATGTCTCATAGAAACTTTATACCAAACTCTACCTGGCATAAAACCTATTTTAGGTTTCAGTATCTCATACATTCAGAAGAAATGCACAATCCAGCAGGATCTATCAACCCAATGTAGCAGGGGTAGGTTCTACATACCTTTACTACCAGTTCGCAGCGGGGCTGCGCATGCTCTTCAGAAGCATTTTCATGACATCAGGGTCAGTGGGCGGAGCCTCCCACCGGTTTTACTACCGGTTCTATAGAACCGGTGCGAACCGGGGGCAACCCACCACTGCAATGTAGGTAGGTGATGTATGTATGATGTTCTCCATTATATGCCAAGCAAACATTAACCAATAAATGAAACATTTGAGTTCCAGTCTCAAGTTTTCTAATGACAAAGAGGCACACAATCTACCACGAAACAGTCTTTCAACAGATACTCTGTCAAACTAGGCAATATTTATTCTGGCATAAAGATTTGTGCAGTTACTTTGGATAGAATTCCAAAAAGATGTTTCATAATTTCTGCAGATCCAAAATAGCACCTGTTGGCAACTCTTGGAAGCATCCACTTCTTTTCCTGGGAATTGCATAGTCCTTCAATCCTGGAAAAAAGCTGCAGCCGTTTTAAAGAGTTGCATGCAAATACCGTTATTTATAGTCTGATGAGCTTGAAAGCATCTTTTGGGAATTGAATCCAAGTATTTCACAGGCCTAATAAGTATCAGTAAAGTTGGTTAGGTTTCTAAATTTTATACACACACACTCACACACATCTTTACAGTTTGATCACACCAATTTCTTTCTTTCTTTCTTTCTTTCTTTCTTTCTTTCTTTCTTTCTTTCTTTCTTTCTTTCTTTCTTTCCTTCCTGTCTGTCTCTCTGTCTATCTATCTATCTATCTATCTATCTATCTATCCATCTATGCATCCAAATTTTGATCATGTGATCATGGGGATGTTGCAATGGTCATAAATGTGAAAAATTGCCATAAGTCACTTTCTTCAGTGCTGTTGTAACTTTGAATGGTCACTAAATGAACTGTCGAGGTCTACCTGTAGAAAAAAAGATTGCACACATGGACACACATGCACACAAATAAGAACATAGCTTGCTAGCTGCAGTGGTATGTGAAGGATGAAGGGAAGAGATACTGACCAGGGAATGGTCAGAAAAGAGGGGGAGGAGCCCACAATTCTTTAATGGACTGAGAAATAAATTTAGGAAGGACCTACTCTAAATGATCAGGCTATAAATAGAAATGGCTGGAGATTTTACTTTTAGATTTGCAAGATTCTATTAATGTAACCTTAGAATAAAGTAGAATTAGATCATCTGGTCATGTTTCCTGTCCGGTTTATCTGGAAGGGCTGACACCATCTGATACACATGGAATAGTAACAAGAAAGTTAGATATGGAAATAATGTGTACAAAACAGCTCCTCCTGGGTTCAACCACGCTCATATCAACTCCATTTCTATATTTTAATTGTGTTTGCTCTAACTGTCTCACTCTAAACCCTCATTGTATGAATTACTGATTCGAGGCTAAGAAAAATCCATCAACTGGGGAAATTCCTACCACGTGAAATAAGATTGATTCACCACCAGAAAAAATAGACAAATTTATGGAACATAAATATATCAGTCACTGCAAAATTATGATGATTCTGTATTAATTCCAGATCGGAACCAGTATGTCTCTCAACATTAATTCCTGGCAAACACTGTCAAGATTAACTTCTATGTTACTTGTGGACTTTCCATTGGCTCCTAGTTGACCATTGAATCTGATCCAAACCAGCTCTGTGTGTATAAGTGCAAATGTTATCAGGAGATCCTGTCCACAGTTTTTACTCAAAGAACCAAAACTGAACCTGAAGCTGGAGAATGCATAGCTTTTGTTAATCCTGTGGTTTGGAAGATACTCCTTATCTGGGTTGAGGCTGCAACTTCCCTTGCCAACAGATTTACAGCTTGAGGGTCATCTTGGCCAACCACATGCTATTTAACTGAGACTGGAGAAGCTGTGATCAGAATGCCTGATAAATTAGTTGCTCCCAATTTCTAGAGAAGTGAGAGTCCTGGCATCCATGATTATGGGCTGGTAATGTCAGGAATAATTTAAAGTAATGCATTTTGTAAGTCCTCAGTGATGAAGCTGGAATGTGTAGTTTGTCCAGAATGCTGCAAGACAGGTGACAAGTGATGCTTCCAGGAAATTCTATATCATTCCTACAATGAAATTGCTAGACAGAATATAGATTGTTTCTCAAGCTCAAACCAAGTTACTAAGAAGGATATAAAAAGTTTTGTGTATCTTTGGACCAGATTATTTGGTGGCTTGTCTACACAATATAATTGGTCCTGCAATCTTAAATCTTTATTGGAGTATCATTTGCTCCATTGTATGTTTATGGTTAACACAGATATGTATTCCTGTCCATTTTGTAGCTGGATCTATGCCACAGAGCTGAGGCTAGACACAATTGTGGGTGGGTAGGTGAGGAATTAAAGCCATTATTTCAAACTAGCTCTTTGATATCTTTCTAGGATGGGTATTAATTATTCTTGCATATTGTGACTTGTAATTTATCTAGACCCATGAATAGGGATAAGGTTTCATTACTTTAAAATAAAAAATGTGCACCAATACAAAGACACACTACGTACTATGTGAAATGCTTGAAGAATAGAGCTAACATATTTATAAAAGTATTTAGCAAAAGTAGCATACGGGAACAAAGCCTAAGCCTTTGCATGGCAAAAGGCATCTTGATGTTGCACAAACATGCTTTTAGTCCACACATACTGTACTTTGCCACACTTTTCTTTATAAATCTGAGAACTAAGGAACTTATTTAGAAACATAACCCCCAAGATTTTCCCCAAAAGGCTATTATGCCTGTGATAATAAGGTATAACTCTAGTGCAGCAAGTTTCTACATCTAATGTTTATATGTAGGCAGTCCCAACAAAACTAATGGCTTTGAAACTGGACCATTTATCATGCCATGGTCTCATAATTTTGCATACTATAGGGATGGAAGGGTTCAGGTCCACAGCTGCTGGGCACGTCAGATTTATAGAGTGAAAGCACCTGAGCTCTCTCTCCTAGTCCTTTGGGGAAACTCCAGTTTTTTAGGACTGATTAATGATACAACGTTAATGTAGCAGCCATTTATCCTGCTTCATAGTTTGAGAAGTTCTACACTGAGCAGATGATGAAGTCCATGGATTTGCAGTGATTTAGCACCTTTTGCTCCAGAGAATTAATGTCTCCAATATGCCAGTAAATCTACTAAATGAAGCAGTTTCTTGATGGCCATTTTCTATGATGGATGATCTGAAAGAATGCCAAATTTTATCACTTAGCCCCAAATCTGAAAAGGCAAGGAAAGACAAAGCAGGAAGGGGCTTCACATTTCAAAACATGGCCCAATTCAGTTTGCAGTGTTTGTGTCTATATTTTCCTCCTCCTAAATTGCATTTGGAATCCTAACCACTGAGAAAGCTCTTTCTGGACAACCGATCCCTCATTGCGAAGAGCAACTTCAGGGCCCCACAGTTGGTATCCATTCCGTCTCTTAGAGCAAGTGTTGCCAACAAGACATTAAATGGTAAATAGCAACCAAGCATTTTATCTGGTAACCACCAGGGAAAGCCTGAGAAGTGACTTTAAAAAAAAAAAATCTCATGAGCCCCAGGAAATCACTAGGCTAAAGGGTCTATAATAACTCACCACAGTCAACTTACCATGGGACAATTTGCTATGGTCTACTTCCCACAGGACAACTCGCCACAGGACAATTCGCTGCCAGAGAAGAGTTGCACTAATATCAAAGAAATAGTGGAATAGGATCATTAAAGAAAGGATGCCAATGGAGGGACAAAATGAAATGTGAATGACAAAAATAAAAAAAAAATGTAAATAATTAAAACGATTGTTGAATTGTCCTGCAGTGAGTTGTCCCGTAGCGAGTTGGCTATGATGAATTGTCCGCCAGCAAGTTGGCCATGGTGAGTTGGCTGTGGCGAATTGGTCGTGGCGAGTTGTCCCATTCTAAGGGATGCTAAGGGCTTTGTTCTGCTGGGTTACATAAATAGTACAATGGATTCTGCAAAAACTGTTTGGCTGCTTAAGGAAGAAAGGTGTAGAGGTGTCATGTATTCCTCTGTTGCAGTGGCTCAGACTAACCATCATGTAGATAGTGATCATCATCAAGTCTTGAGTTATGTGGTATTGTATACGCATACGCAGGAAGAGCAGAATGGATGTGGCACGGAACAGAGCAACTCACTTAAGAACTATGCTTTTGTTCTTGGCTTTCATGATTAGGGGGAAAAACTGGATAATAAAAAAAATGAGTTTTTTTGTAATCACAGAGTAAGGGATAATTCTGTAATTGCACTTATATTTGCTGCAAAGGAAATTAGAAGCTTCTTCTTTCTATTTCTTTCTCTTTGCACATTGCTGTTTTCTTCTTCTTTTTCTTCTTTTACTTTATTAGTTTGCTTTTTGTAAAACCTTTTATTAAAAAAAAAAAAGGATTGTTCGAAAGGCATTGCATGTACACCAGCTATAAATTGCATTTGTGAGAGAGTGCCCATAGGGTAACAGTTACAGGAAGGTGAGGGTCCTTTATGATTCAGCAGAAATATGCCCTGCATCTATCTCATTAACAAAACAAAACAAAAATGCACCCTTCATAACTGGAATTGTTGTCCCTTTAAATACATTATAATATGCAAACATAAAGACACCCTTGAATCAAGTGTGATTCCTGCTAATTGCAGGCAGTCCTCATTCAACAACTGGTTGCTTAGCGACCATTTGAAGTAAAGACAAACTCGATCCAAAAACTACTAACAACCTGTTTCTGGAGTTCCAATGCCCCCACCCCCACCCCAGTCACATGAATGAATTTGGGTGCTTGGCAACAAGTTCATGTTTACAGTCAGATCGTAGTATTCCATGTCACATGACCAGGATTTCTGATATTTTTGCTGCCTTTTCAGCCAGTTTCTGGCAAAAAAAAAAAACCACCCACAGAAATAAATGGACTCGCTAATAAGTGTGGTATTCCTTCAACAACCACAGTGTTCACTTAACAATCACAGCATTAACTTAACAACCTCTACAAAAAAAGTCATATAATCAGGTCTAATCACAGGGGTACCCTGATTTATGGATATAATGACTTTCAATGGAAATTCCAGGCTCCATTATATTCATAAAAGTTGAAGACTACCAGTGCATGGAGATACCTATACAGTTCTCTTGGCAACATTACAGAAAACAGACACAACTTGTCATTACTTTCTTTCAGAATATAGAATAGAATAGAATAGAATAGAATAGAATAGAATAGAATAGAATAGAATAGAATTTTTTATTGGCCAAGTGTGATTGGACACACAAGGAATTTGTCTTTGGTGCATATGCTCTCAGTGTACATAAAAGAAAAGATACGTTCATCAAGAATCAAATCATATCTTTTGACATCTAAGCCTAGGCTACAATCCCACTAATTCCTGTTCGTCATCCACCTAAGGAGGAACCAGGCCCAACATAGCTTATGTTGAGAGTCCAGGCAAAGTCAGCCATACAATAAGCTACAATTAATGAAAACAAATACTGGCTCCCCACCCCTAAAAACCACAGGAAGCATGTTTGCTTTCAATGTTACACACTAAAATGTCAAAGCATTCCCAGAGACGGACATGCTCAATGGCAGAAAACCTCTCACAGAATGGCTGCACGATAACAGAGAAACCTCCGTCTCCAAGTTATGTCCGACAATAGTGCTAAACAATGAGAATATTTCTGAACTAGCCAAATAAAAACATAACTTCAGAGAAATTTTAAATAATGTGATTGCTCAGATATCAAGTATACCAACATCTTATTCTCTGGTTCATCTTTATCAGATAGTATTACTGTACTGATGGGTAGGATTCCTAATAAAATCCAAGCAGATCGGCCCCTTATAACAAACTGCAGAAGTTTCCCTGCTGCAGAGATATATGTAACAATAGATCAGTTTGTGATAGCTTACAAAAGTTAGCTTTATGGGTTCTGCAAAAAAAATGCTGACTCACATGATGACTATGCACACTAATGATTCATATCTCCCAGAATAGCAAAGAACATTCACCTCTCTAAACTAACTGGAAATGGCTTCTTAGAACCGGATGGTACAATGTTGGAAAGATTTCTTGTAAGCAAGAGTCTTCCTTTATGATCCAGGCTCTACCTTGCAAGTTCAGGACGTAAGGTAGGTTATAACCCTTTAACCTCTGCTGCTTTGGAGTCCTGAGCATTTACTGGAAAATACACTACTAAGATATTGACTAACAGAACTCTCACAGCAACCAATTTCACTCGTCCTACTACAGGAAAGGAAATACAAAGATGAGAAAGGACAGAAGCAACAGGGATATGTATATCTGGGAAAACAAGGGTATCAAGGGAATATACTGGGAGAACATTGCTGTTCATTCATTGAATAATATAGAAATGAATGCTTCCTGCCCTGTTGTAGTAAATCAAATAGTAGCTGGTGAATAGATTATTTAATATAAACAAGATTCTGCCTCACCGTATTTTTAAGCAACCAATGAGTACAGTATTTTCAGGTTTCAAGTACAACCCAGACAGTAGAAGAATAGGGTAAGCATCAGCTTTTAATCAACTTCTGTACAGGTAGTCCTTGACCACAATTGGGCCCAATGTTTCTGTTGCTAAGTGAGACATTTGTTAAGTGAATTTTGCCCCATTTTATTTATTAATTCAATTTGTATGACTTTTCTTGATAAGAGTTGTTAAGTGAATAACTTTTGTTGTTGTTGTTGTTAATTGCGAAGTCGTGTCCGATCCATTGCAACCCCATGGACAACATTCCTCCAGGCCTTCCTGTCCTCTACCATCCTCTGGAGTCCATTTAAGCTCACGCCTACTGCTTCAGTGACTCCATCCAGTCACCTCGTTCTCTGCCGTCCCCTTCTTCTTTTGTCCTCAATCTTTCCCAGCATTAGGCTCTTCTCCAGTGGGTCTTTCCTTCTCATTAGGTGGCCAAAGTATTTGAGTTTCATCTTCAGGATCTGGCCTTCTAAAGAGCAGTCAGGGTTGATCTCCTCTAGGACTGACCAGTTTGATCGCCTTGCAGTCCAAGGGACTCGCAGAAACCTTCTCCAGCACCATAGTTCAAAGGCCTCAGTTCTTTGGCGCTCAGCCTTTCTTATGGTCCAACTTTCACAGTCATACATTGCAACTGACTATAGCCTTGACTATAAGCGAATAACTACCATTGTTAAATTAAAAACACAGCTGTTAAGTGAACTTGGCTTCCCCATTGACTTTACTCATCAGAAGGTCGCAAAACGGGATTGCATGACCCCAGGAAACTGCAACTGTCATAAATGTGGAGTGAGTTGCCAAGCTCCTGAATTTTGTTCATGTGACCAAGGGGATGCTGCAATGGTTATAAGTATGAAAAACAGTCATGTCACCTTTTTGAGGACTGTTATAACTTTGAACAGTCACGAAACAAACTGTTGTAAGTCAAGGACTACCTGTAATTCTCTATGAAGGACATCCAGATGATCTGTATGTGGATGGGATAAGTGAAGTCTTGTTCCATCCCAGGCTACCTCACTCTGATAATGTAAGGTCTGCAGGAAATGAGCAGAACTTCTTAAGTTTTTCTTCATTAATTCAGGGAGAATAGAAATGGAGAAGGAGAAAGAAAACAGAAGTGGGCATTTTATTAAAATCAGAAGATCAGGAATATTTTTAATGATTCAAGATAAGGCAAAAACATACTATCCTCCACGACAAGATATATACATTCAAATATCACAAGGCAACTCCTACACTATTTAATAATTACACTGAAGTAACCTCTAACCTTGCTTCCACTTCCAAGCACAGAATATTAAAAAACAACAATCAATTAATGATCAACCTACTACAAAGAAGACAACTAACAGAGTAGCAGGTGCAGACAACCAAGAAACTTGGTTGCAAAAAAGTTACAGCAAATATTATTGTGCGTATGCAGAGTATATTTTACAATCTCTTTGTAGATACTATTGAATTTTATGTATATCAGACGGGCAGGAAAGGCAAAGGTTATAAAAGCAGAGTAAAATGGGCAGCCTGTAAATTTTTTATAAATAAAGATTGCACAAATTATATTGGTCCCAGTCTTGGGATTAGAAATTTTAACTCAGCTAGTAACTTAATTTACATCACTGTGTATTCCTAAAGAGTGACCTATGCACAGCAACAAGACTACGATTCAGATGCTCAATCTGCTTAGACTTCCTAATGTATTAAATGACAAGAGAAACATAACTTTATTATGGATGAAAATGATCAGTGTCATAGTCTGGATGAGAATGCAATCCTCCAACTCATGCTGGTGGTATTTCACATTATTTCCTTAGTATAGGCCAGAGGTGGGTTGCTACCGGTTCGCCCCGGATTGGGCAAACCAATAGCAGCGGCGGTAGTGGGAGGCTCTGCCCACCCACCTGGATGTCTCTGCGCATGCGCAGAAGTGTCACATGAGCGTGTGAGTGCCCATGAGCGAACCAGTAGCAGCCGAAATTGAAATCCACTACTGGTATAGGCCAATACTGGAGCCAGTAACATTTGAAAGATTCCCATCACCCATCAAATCATAATGAAGGAAGCACTACATTTTAAAGTATAATTTAAAGTATCACTAGCAGAAAACCAATTATATAAATTATAGGGTTCATATAAAACATGTCATCCAAAGCAGTATCACACACAGACAGTAGTTAAGTAATTTTAAACTCTGGCCTTGATGGTTTTATTGAGGTCTCCTCTTTACAGTAGGTTTTACTTCTCTTATTTCCAAATGTAATTTATCCAATATTCTATATCTGGAGGTTCTCTTGCTTACTGTCTGAATGGTCCCAGAGCTACTTCAAGGTCCTGTAAATATTCCTACACCTTCTGGCCATATGAAGCATGGCTGTATACAGGTAGTCTTTGAATTATAACAGTTCGTTTAGTGACCATTCAAAGTGCCAACGGCTCTCAAAAAAGTGACTTATAACCATTTTTCACACTTATGACTGTTGCAGCCACCTCATGAACACATGATCAAAATTCAGACACATGTTATTTCAAGTATATTGTTTTCATAGCAAGATTACACAAAATAAACAGAACACAAAGATACAAGAACCTGAGGTATGTCTCAATTTGTTCTCCCAACAGAAAACTATGGTTCCCTGTTATATGTGAATCAGCCAATAAATGCAACTATTATTGCAGAGAGCAATAACACAAAAATCCACTCAAAGTAGAGGAACCTGGTAACCTAAAATAATACTTTACATGAAGCTTTATGCTTCTAGAACAAAATATAATACCTTAGAATATACGGAGATGTTCTATCCAGAGAAGGAACTTTAGCATTTGTTATCGTTATCTAGTTATATAGCTTTCAACTAAATTCTTCCTCTCCAAAGTCTCTCCAATCATTGTTTTGAATCAATGGAAAATTGGGCCAGTGTACAAACGTAATCAGGACACATGGTGGGACTAATATGGAAGAAGACAGCTCCCAAACAGTTGCCTCCAGCTGCCTCTTCCTGCATTCTCTCCATTCCATTAAAATGCCTCTACCTAATTTTGTGACAGTCCCACAAAACCAACAGGGGCATCTAATCAGTCTTTGGACTACTGCATGGCTACCACTTTTTTCCAAATTTCTTATTTGTGAATCAGGTAGAAGGGAACCAGAAATGTAGCTTGGGTGGGGGGGCACTTCTAGATATCTTTGACTTCCAGCTAAGGTGTCCGCTGAATGATAGATCTACAAAACGAAGGAGGGCATAGGTAAACCCAACTCACCAGGCCACCATTATAGTTGCAAAATAATCCAGAGAGATGACAACATACATTGTGATCAGGTGTTAGATTAAGAAGGGAGCACAAGTTCTTCTGTTCCCAAAACAAAGCAGCAACCCTTTGAATCGGGCTACACAATCTAATTGTTTTAAATCATTCAGATTACTAAAAATCAATCCCCATGTTTTCTGTTTTTGGAAATCTCAACCTGGTCCTGCCCTTTGCAAAACAAATAAAGAAGATGGATAGAGAATAAATAGATTGTGGACAATAATCACGCTGATATCCGTGTTTCCAATAACTACCTACTGCCTTTTATTTTATTTTATTAATGATTGGCTATTGTTGCCATTGAAACCTGGAATTCTGAAACCTTAAGTCATAATCACTACGCTAATGAAGTCACGGTTTTTTGGCAGCTGATAATCCCTTAGAGATCTGTATTAATGGCTTTTCATAAAGTGACTGCTTTTAACAACTGCTGAACACAACGGTGCTTGTGTCAGGTAGGTGAGTATTTGCATAGCGTGCCTTTATTTTTTCCAGGCTACCACATTCCTGATTTAAAAGTGGCAAAAAAAGGTGACATAATCATTTGAGGGATTTCCCTTTGGGGAAAAACCAGTCAGAAAAGAATGGCTGGTGTCAATAGAGCTTTTCCATCTGCTCCCCCCCTCCCCCAGATGTGGTCTGGAGTCTTAGGTGACACTAAGCCCCAAAAGTCAATGAGCATCTGTTCTTTTCCTCCACCCACTGCAATCTGCCCCAAACTGCCGGTTCGACAGCCATCAATCAAGCAATAATATGCTGACCACAGGACCCAGTGGGACATCATTTTCTAAGTCAAATGCAGCAGTTAGCATAAATAAAACACTGCACCATGGTTGCATGAGTGTGTTTCTTTCTCTCTCTCTCTCTCTCTCTTTTCTCTCCTAATGATTCTGCAGCTGCTGTTAAGAACTCTGCACGCAATGAAAGTGAGAAAAATAGGCAGGGCAGAATGGCTATTCTGCACTTCTGAGTCATAACAATTATGAACAATTTTCCATGAATTTTTAAGGACCAGTTATCCTGCACAGAGACCTTCCCCAAGTAAAAGGGAGATAGGTCAGAGTACGATTGACAGTTATTTTTATCCTAATAGACAAGCACAACTAACCAAAGCTGGAACCTACCTGCACCTCAGTTTTGATATTCAATCTAGAGCTCTGATTTGGGCTTCCTAAGTTTAGTTTAATGGTTCAGAAACCAGCAAAAACGAGGAAGACTTTTTCGCACTATCAAATTTTGAACACTGGAAAGCTGCATAGAAGTATTTTTTTTAAATAAGTGTTTTCTTTAAAAATATTACCCAGGCATTATGGGTAGCATGGCAAACATTGCTAAGTACAACAGAGCATAGGTTAAAAAAAAGTATCACAAGGATAACTATTTTGTTTTAGCAGTTGAATGTATTGAATGTCAATATTTTATGTGAAACCAATCAATTCAATTTTATGATCTGATTAGGTTAAGCCTTAGGCAAAAAGCGGTCCTAGGTATGTAGTTAATTTTTAACTCTACTATGAGGTCATTTATCTCATAATTGGTGCTACCATTATGGTCTGTTTTAACACTATCATCACACTGCTAATTTAAAGTTGACACTTGTACACAAAAATGAGTTGCACACTCCTACATATTTCAGACGTCAGAATGTGCATATCTGTTTGTGTAGTGGAGAGTGTTCTGGCATTACATTTGAGGACTCATCACTAGATGGCACCCACAACTGATTTGCATGCACAGCTTCCAGCCCAGCCAAAAAATGTTGACGGCATACTTGATGCATCATGAACACAATCAAAAGCAAGTATAAACTGTTCAACCCTCCTGGAAATTAAAAGCAATTTAATTGCAGTAGTGAAGTGCTTGTATCCTATTGGTATCAGCCAAAATCTTAGGCTAAATTGCTTGTTGCCCTTTTCTTCAGAAAATCTACATGTATCAGTTGTGAAAGATATACAAACCCATGAACAATGAAGATCTGCAGCCAAGGGTAGCTTCATTGTGGACTATAAAAAACAACCTTTTGATTTCCTGATATTTTGAATTACAATACGACCATTGCCAGGCTAGCTGAGGTTAGCCCAAATTCTTGGTTGATTTTGCTGGAGGAAGAGTTAGTGTGATGATAATAGATTAGATTGTGATAGGTTAAAGTCTACTCTTAGCCATGGAAGTTCATTGCAGAATGCGGCCGCGCGGGGGATTATGGGAACGAGGGGTCGCTCCCATGTGACACCTCTCCTGCGTGAGCTGCATTGGCTTCCAGTGGTCTTCCGGGTGCGCTTCAAGGTGTTGGTTACCACCTTTAAAGCGCTCCATGGCATAGGACCTGGGTATTTGCGGGACCGCCTTCTGCCGCCGATAGCCTCCCACCGACCAGTACGCTCCCACAGAGAGGGACTCCTCAGGGTGCCGTCAGCCAGGCAATGTCGGCTTGCGACCCCCAGGGGGAGGGCCTTCTCTGTGGCAGCTCCCGCCCTCTGGAACGATTTGCCCCCAGAGATAAGAAGGATATTGGATCTCCGGGTCTTTCGCCGTGCCCTGAAAACTTTTCTTTTCCATCAAGCAGGGCTGGCGTGATACCCCCCCCTTTTTTTTTTAGTTTTTTAGTTGTTTAGCTTTTAATCTGTCAATGGGTTTTAATTCGAATTGTCTTAAATTTGGGCCAAAGTATATAATTCTTTTAATAATTTTAAATTTTGTATTGTTATGTGTTTTAGTTCTGGCTGTGCACCGCCCTGAGTCCACTAGGAGAAGGGCGGTATATAAATTGAATAAAATAAATAAATAAATAATTGCTGACTTTGGACCAGTTTCTTCTTCTCTCAGCCCCCTGTACCTCAAAGGATGGTTGATTAGGAGAAATGTATCCTGTATTGATCTCTTCAATGAAAGACGGGATCTAACTAATAAACTCATAAGAAACAGCCAGTAAATACAGAATTTGTTTGATGAAGAATGAAACACTAAAAGCAAGTAATTAAACATATCTATACATACTGTACAAGGAAATAAATGAAAACATGTTCCCAATTTTTAGACAGAGGTTCTCCTACTTTCGTTAGGTACACAAAAAGACAACACCAGAGTACACTAGTTGGGTATATATGAATAGTAACTAATGCTGCCAACTCCACTAAAGGAAAAACAAACTCAGAGCAAATTATAGAAAAAAGGAAAGTCTAAAGTCATAAAAAATAATTGTAAGGATAGAGAGCTGCTTACATATTCTTATCTTGCTCCATCTAATATCAAATGACAGAACATTGGTACATGACAGAAATAAAATGAGATCAACATATTCAGGTTTCATTAAATCACATCCTCTGGAACTAACACATTGCTCATCTGCAAATGTGACATGAACTAGATCTTGTCTCCAGCGCAATAATCCCTCTGAACTCTTAGGACTCAGATTCCTCATTAAAAAGAGAAAGAGACGAAGTTTCTAGTCTACAAGGCTACTGAGGACCCAGTAACATACCGTGTTTCCCCGAAAATAAGACCCTGTCTTATATTTTTTTTGAACCCTGAAATAAGCGCTTGACCTTATTTTCAGGGAGGTCTTATTATTTTGGGGCGCATGGAGGAAACCAGAGGAAATAGTGGGGACTGGCTGCACATGTGTTTAAATATTTTCGGGGAGGGCTTATTTTTTGGGGGGGCTTATTTTAGTGCATGCGCTCAAAAACCCGATTGGGCTTATTATCAGGGGATGTCTTATTTTAGGGGAAACAGGGTACACAAGTTCTGAACAGATTTTGTGGTAACATATACAGCAATTTAATTCTTTATGACAAAGGGCAAATTCATGATCTGCAAACTATTATCCTATTACAGTATTAAACTACTATCAGAGGGATAGAATCAATATCACCAGGAGTGATACTACTGCATTCTAGTGCCTTAGTAAGACCACACTTGGATTACTGCAGCCAATTTTGGTCATCACAATATAAAAGCGATGTTGAAAGAGTACAGAGAAGAGCGACAAAAAAATTGGGGGGGGGGGGGCTGAAGACTAAAACATATGAAGAATGGTGCAGGATTTGGGTATGTCTAGTCTAGTGAAAAGAAAAACCTGGGGGGTGACATGATAGCAGTGTTCTAATATTTGAGAGGCTGCCATAAAGAAGAGGGCATCAACTTATTTTCCAAAGCACCAAAAGGCAAGACAAGGCGCAATGGATGGAAACTGAATAAAGAGAGAAGTAATTTAGAATGAAGGAGAAATTTCCTGACAGTAAGAAAAATCAACCAGTGGAACAGCTTGCCTCCAACACTGAAGGCTTTTAAGACAAGACTGGACAGCCATTTGTCTGGAATGGTACAGTGATGGCTAACTTTTTTGCCGTCGCGTGCCAAAAGCAGGGGTCACATGGGGGAGGCGCATATGTGTGTGCCCACACCCATAATTCAATGTGCTCCGCCCCCGTGCATGTGTGCGTGACCCCCCTGCGCTCCCCCCACTTTTGGCATGCGATAGCACAGTGGGCCCAGTAGGTCGCCCTCTCCAGGCTCCAGAGGCTTTCTTGGAGCCTGAGGAGGGAGAAAATGGCCTCCCCTGCTGGAGGCTGGAAACGGTCTGTTTCCCGACTTCCAGTAGGATCGGAAGTCCCATTTTTCACTCTCCCCAGGTTCCAGAGGCTTTCTAGGAGCCTGGAGAGGGTGAAAACGGCCTTCCTCACCCCCCAGAGGCCCTCTGGAGGCCGGAAATGACCCATTTCCCAACTTCTGTTGGGCCCGGAAGGCCCGAAAATCAGCTGGCAGGTGCACGCATGCACACTGAACCTGAGCTAGGGCAACGCTTGTGTGCCCACAGATATGGCTCCGCGTGCCACCTGTGGCACACATCATAGGTTCGCCATCACGGGTATAGGATCTCCTGCTTGAGCAGGAAGAAAACCTCCAGGACCCCTTCCAATTCTGTTATTTTGTTAACCACAAAATAGGAAAACTATAATTTACTACGAGTAACTTTTTGAATACTGGAGAATATTGAACCTGGTTTTCCACAACTCCATTATCCAAATTCTATGCATGGACCACATTTTCACTCCATGCCCCCCCCCGTAACACATTTTAAACAGTGCCCCAATGAATATTACATAGAAGAAAGTACATGGATTCTACCTTACAGTGCCACTGCAGATCCTGGATGTGTTTTTATAGTACTCCTTCCAACAATATTTGTTGTTACTATCCTTATTTTTCTGTGAAGAAGTAATTGATTTATGTTGTTATCAATCCTTGCTGCTACACTCAAAACCAAGTCTCTCATAAAATATTTTCATTTTCGCATTTTCAACCAAACAAAGAAAAAACTGCATCCCTTAAATTCACAAATCCCCTTTCACAATTGGTGTGTGTTGTATGTCCTGAAACATTAATTCAACTTACAAGTAAGTTCTTCTATTCTATGGTGTCAATTCATAATATATTTTCTCATCAAGTAATCATTCTAAAGAAACTTATAAAATTGTTAGATCTGGGGCACTGGTACATGGTAGCTATTAGTCTTTTTCAGTCTTTTACCTTTGGTTCTAATGCTCAAACATTAGGAGATCATTATGGGATCAATTAAAATCCCTTGGCTTAATTGGATTTCTAGAAAGCTTCTACAGTTATCTTCTGAATAAGCTACTTTGAGGAAAAGGTTATCATTTGTTTGACATCAGTCACTGAACAAACTTCCTTTACCCCCTGAAAACCTACATAAAACTATAGAAAGTGGCTTTATTAGCAAATGGGAAGGTTCAACATTCACATTACAGTAAATACATTCTCTTACCTACCACTTCAAGAGAAATACTGTCTTTCTGCCTATCCTAAAATATGAAATTAATTGCTTAAAAAAGAAAAGTTGACTGGTCTGATGAAAAGAGGAATCATTTCATATGTTATTGAAAAGAAAATTGCTCTTCTCAAGCAGCATAATCTATGCATGTTCAGTACCACATATTCCTAACTAACTGCAATCTCTCTACATTAGCATGAATTCTAAACAAAGTACTCTTCTCCTTCCAGAAAGGCAGTGCTACTTTTTGAGCTCAAGAACTGTGTTGAAATGTGTTCATTGCCTCAACACTTGTATAAAAATATGATCTAAGAATGATCGATATGGAGTAAAGATTTTAGACCTAAATTTAGGGGGATTCAGAAAGCTAAATGATTCTGCCTGTTCTGAAGACATTGATTTTCAAGTGTCTTCACGCTTGTTCAAATGCATGGCTATGGAATTGGTTATGGGATCAAAATATCACCACCCCTAGATCACCCTCTTCTCAAAATATTATCCTGCTCTATAACAACTATAGACTTTGCAGTCTCAAAACCATTCAAATAAGCCCATAGAAAGTATGAACATAATTTATATTCAGTCCCTCCTACATAGATTCCAAAGTCAAATTCCACTTTGAAATTATAAGGACCATCTGATAATTCATAAAAGAATATCCAGATGCCCCATGGAAAGAGGTCTTCAGACTACAAATCCTCCAAATACTTAGCACATTTCAGAAACTATGGGCTACAAGTAGAAGAATCTGGAGGGCGTAAGGTTGGAAATGACTTATCCAATTTGAAAGTACTACAGAGTACTGAGAATGAGAAGCTTCTTCACACTCAACAACTTCTACATCCACTTTCCCAGTTTTGCCTAAATGCCACTCAGAGCCATTTCAAAGTTCAGTTGTTAATAAAGAAACCAAAGTATCTCAGCTAATCCAATCTCATTTCCCACTTAGTTGCTTTGAGACTAAAATAACCTTTCACCTTGGAAACACTGCACAGAAAATTCTCTACCATGAGCAACCAAGGCATCTGCTTTCATAATAAATCAAGAAAGTGCATTGTTTAAATGCAGCCTATCTAAATCCAAAGTTTGGCTCCAATACAATAGTTTGGAGAGTTTTTAGGCTGCAAGCTCGTTTATAATCAGAACCTGCTCCATAGTAACTCATACTTTTCAAAGCCCAGAGATGCTACTGTGTAGTGTACTGCAGTGTACTGCTACTTCAAGGCAGATCATACAGAAATAGCAACGGCACTTAGATTTATATATTGCTTCACAGTGCTTTATAGCCCTCTCTAAGTGATTTACAGAGTCAGCATATTGCCCCCAACAATCTGGGTCCTCATTTTATCGACCTCGGAAGAATGGAAGGCTGAGTCAACCTTGAACCTCATGAGATTCGAACTGCCAAATTACAGGCAGTCGGTAGGCAGCAGAAGTAGCCTGCAGTACTGCATTCTAACCACTGCACCACATCTACCATGCATTTTGCTATGCAAAACTGAGCACTTCAGATGAATAAAGTACAGGTAGTCCTTGACTTACGACCACAATTGAGCCCAAAATTTATGTTGCTAAGTGAGAAATTTGTTAAATGAGTTTTGCTTGGCTTCCCCATTGACTTTGCTTATCAGAAAGTCAAAAAAATAGGATTACATGACCCGGGGACATTGCAACTATCATAAATATGAACCAATTCTTTTGAAACTTGTCTCGAGGCTCATGAATTAATTAGGGCATCTGTCGGGACCCTGACAAAAGCATCTGAATGTGACTCGTGTGACCATGGGAATGCTGAAACGGTCATAATTGTGAAAAATAGTCATAAGTCATTTTTTTCAGTGCTGTTGTAACTTTGAACAGTCATTAAATGAACTGTTGTAAATGGAGGACTACCTGTAGCCCTTAGTTATTTTGGACAGAACCTGACAGAACCGCTATTGCTGCAGCAGAGCCACAAGGATGTAAGAATTGGATAGAACTCAAAAGCCTGTTGATTTCCTGGTCAATTAAATACTCAGAGATACAGTATAGCAAGATACTTGTACTCTAAAGCAGACGTCTCCGTCCCCTTTTCTACTGATGGAAGACACAAGTTTTGGGAACACAATTCTAGGTGCTCTTATAATATAGAATCAGCAGAATAGGTTCCCCACTCATAAAATAGCTGTCAAGAAGTTATCAAGCATCATTTTACCTCCATCTTCTCTAGACCCCTCTGACAGGAAACTCCTTCCTTCACGTCTCAACTTTTGTTGTTTTGAGCCAAAAGGCACACTTTCAAATATATCTCTGGGTTGTAGCTGCACATAATTTTTATTAACCCCACAAGGGTTTCAAAGGGTACACTTGGAAATTTAAGATAAACCTGGAGGCCAGTGTTTCACTTTGCAGCATGCCATTTTAATATTTTCAAAATATTAAAAATTGTGCAATCTGGTAAGTGCCAGGAAAATGCTTACAGTAAACTGGAAGTCCCATATGTCAAATTCTAAAAATAGCTTACAAACGACGAGATACCAGCAATTCGGTCCTTTTTTTAAATACATACTGTATATAGATTGCTAAACATCCAGCCTGGGTGAATCCCATCCAGATCAAGCATTAAATTCAATTTCAGGAGGAAAACATCTTGAAGGAAGCCCCAAATTAAGGGCCATTAGAAGAAATGGATGGAAAAGAACCATTAGAACAGATCCACAATATTTGCAGGGCAGTGGATAAATTCAGAAGTGCACCTTGTAGGCTATCATTAAATATTTGGCTTGCAGGAGACTAGCCATTAACACATTTGCTATAATGAATACTGACCATCCCATCACGAAACAGTTATCTTCTAAGGGAAATCAGTAGAAAAAAAAGACAAAGTCTAGGATGCAAAACCCAAAGCATTACTTTTCTAGCCATGTTTCTCTAACAGCAAAAGATTCCTTTCCAGAAGTTAAACTGTTGTAGCCCAGAAACAAGTAGCTCAGTCTGGAAATTGTGTAAAATACATAGGTGGGATTAAAGTCCCAGGACTCAAATAATATGACTAGTTGAGTCATATTAATATGACTAGTTAATATGACTAGTAAGAGCCTTGGTGGTGCAGCAGACTAAAGTGCTGTTAAGTAACACCAGCTGCCTGCATTACTACAAATTCAAATCTCACCAGGTTCAAGGTTGACTCAGCCTTCTATCCTTTCGAGGTAGGTAAAATGAGGACCCGGATTGTGGGGGCAATAAGCTGACTTTGTATAAAAAAGAACACCGCTTCGGGGGGGGGGGGGGACAAAAGCCCTACTAAGCAGGTATATACAAAAGTATGAAGGCTATTGCTTAACTCATTGTAAGCCACCCTGAGTCTCTGGAGAAGGGCGGCATATAAATCGAACCAATAAATAAATGAATGAATAGTTTCATGAACTACAACTTCACGTTGCCAAAATACAATGCGATGCTCAGAAGGGGATGCAAAGGCTATAACATTCATACATCACATCAATCCCTAATTTACCTTACTTTGGATTTAACACACTCTGAAGTCAACCAGTGTGTTTTATTTAACAAATTTATGACTAGCCTGGCATATGCGAAGCAAAAAAACATATCCTTACAGTTCATACTTATTTGGAAACACCCCCATAGTTTTAATATTCTCTTTTTAAAAACTAAAGCAGTATTTTTAATCTTTTTCAAGCACACTTTTTTCAAGTATATATAAGTGTATATGTGAATACTGAGAGTATATAAGCTTCAAGGTTATAAGCACCATGGGAAACTAGGAGCTGATTTTATATTGTGCCTCTACTTTTAACAAAAAGATTGGATGGATGTTTTTAAATACTCATGGTTCTCTTGTAAGTTGTTTCTGGGAAATTGATGTCCAGTGAAAGATAGCTTTTTATAAAATGATCTGAGCCGAGCAAACACATTCCACCAACCCTCTGTGTTAGCCCCAACACTTCCTGAAATGCATTCAAGATGTTCTCCCTTATTCTAATTACAGAATAGAGTTAACCATATAAGAAAAGGTAAGAAAATATCAAAATGGAGCATTAGGAAGCGGAAACTGGCCACTTTTAGCTTCCAAATTTTTTTCTGGTAGTTGTAAAGAGCTAGAAGGCATTCTTAGTAATAAATGGTTTTAGTAGTGGATAGTTTAGAGCAGGAGTGAAATTCACTTACCTTCCCTACCAGTTCGCAAATGTGCATGCGCCATCGTTCGCACATGCACAAAGTCTTCTGCAAAAAAGCAATGTCATGACGTCCGCACGGGTGGGTGGAGCCTCCCACAGCTGCCGCTACCGGTTCGCCGGAGCCGGATAGAACCAGCTGAATTTCACCCCTGATTTAGAGCAGGGGTGTCAAACTAGCGGCCCATGGGCCAGATGCCTCACACACAGGCCACACCCACCCTTGCTCTGTAAAGGCAAAAAACATCACAATGCGTCACGATACATCACGTGACGCGATCAAGTTTGACACCTGTGGTTTAGAGCATACAATCCCCTCCACTTAATTTTTCTTAATTGAAATATTTTAATTGGTAGAGAGGGCAGAAGCTGGGTAGATATAAAATAAAATGTGAGCAAGTAGTAAATATATAGGTACCTCAGCATAAGATGATAATTTGTAGAGGAGACTTCAGTCATGAAAATAAATACTTAATTTAATAGACCCCCCTTTAATGGATTTTAGATTTAAAAGATAAAAATAAGCTAAATCTAAGTTTTTTCCATTTTTGGAAAACAACATTTTGGAAAATAACATTCTTCACTCCAAACAACAGAGACAACTCTCTGTGTTTAGCGTCACAATATGAAAAATGTTTGCTGCTTCCTTTCAAGCTAGGCATTCACTATCTCTTGCAAAGTAGCTTTTCTCTTGCCCATGCATGAATTTTGACTCAAATAATTCACCAATTAAAAGACACCCCTTTCCCCTATGGCTATTAAACTGTGGGTTTACTGAAATATATTCATGTCCACCAGCAACATAATCCAGAAGTAAACTCATTTTACTTATTTGCATCCTTTTGTACAATCATTGCACTAAATACAATGAAAAATATGGCCGCATACACGCTAAATAACTACCAAATCACTCCAGAATTGAGTCTCATGGGAGAGAGATTTTCTAGGTAGATTTTCAGTATTCATACTTCCGGACTTAATAAAATCCTGGTTTTGGCACAAAAATGAGAACGTGTTTTCCATCAGTGCCCATTTTTAACACAGGAAGAATAATGTAGCATAACACCTGTCAGTAGACTAATGACAATGTGCTTTGAGATGTCAAGAAACTTCACCTGGCAATATTGTCAGAGGCCCAAAAATCCTTCACTGAATCTTTTGGACCTCTTTTTGTGGTTTCTCTCAAAATCTCCTCCTGTATGTAAAGCAGATTATTTCAGCTTGCAGATTTCTGGTATTTCCTAAAGCAAAAGGTTTTCTGAAACCATTATACTGCTTTCACATTACAGAAGATGATTGGCAGTAATGTCTCCAGGGGGAAAAAAAGGATCAAATTAATCTGGACAGAATGTATCTTAAAGGCAACCTAAACGTATTTTAAGGGAACAAATACATTTATTTAAATTCGACGTGTGGCCACAATAGCGCTTTCAAAAGATTTCACAATGATTCAGATTGGTTAATCAAGAACCTATTTCACAGTGCGAGTAGGGTACATACTCTGTGTGTGAAATTTTATATTCAATGAATTCTCTTTTCAACTCTCCTAACACATCATGATCCTCCCTTGCTTTGGGTACAAGCTATCATTCATTTTCTTTCCCAATTAGCAGGAACAAAACATAACAAGCAAACAAACAAAAACCCATCTTACAATTATGTTTCTGGTCCTGACAGCCAGAAAACAAACACAGAAATTAGCAAGTATCAAGAGAGCTAGATTGCTGTGGCTTAACAATGCTCTACCTTTCCCCTTTCAGGGACAGAGGTTGCAGGGAAAACAAGCTTGGTGGTCTCAGATAGAGTCCCAGGAGGGCATTTGTCCTGAATTACTGCTACTTCTGCAAATAGCCAGAGACAAAGCATGTCACTGACTGGCACTCAGAGGCTGATATGGAACACCTAACATCTCACACTGACAGCTCAGTGTTATTTGACCTATCTGGACTGTGATGGCCAGTTAAGAGAGAGATAGTAAATAAGTATTACTTAGAACAGGACTATAAAAAAGAAAACCAGAATGTTTAATTTTTTTTTCTCTCACTCACCAAAAGTGATTTCTTTTTTCCCCCAGCTAACTTCCACTGAAAAGAACTGTTATATAGAAAAAGAGAAGGATTACTATAACCACTGCTTGCCTCTATAAACAGTCTGGGCTCTGAACTGTAAATCAGGTTTTTTTTTTTTTTTAATGCAGGCTTCTTTTGAATGAAATGTTTTTTCTTTATAGTGTTTGCCATGGTTTTGATCTGGAAAGTCTATCAAAAAGTCTCCTGTCCCTATCAAATCCTTGTTCCTTACGTAGATGCATTGAATTTAGACATGAAAGCTGGCTGGGTGACTTTGGGCCGGTCACTTTCTCTCAGCCCAACTCACCTCATAAGGTTGCCGTAACAGGAAAATAGGAGGAAGGAGTATTAGGAGTATAAGGAGTATTATGCTTGCCACCTTGAGTTATTTATAAAAAACAAAAAAGGTGGGATAAAAATAAAACAATCCCATCAACGTTAACTAACTGTACTTCGAGCTAACATAATGTTTGAATATTTTATAGGAAACAAAATATACAGTAGGTAATTTTGATTAATACAACATTTGATTAGCAAATGGGATTAACATTAAAGGAGCTCTCCAATCACTAAACATGGTTTGTGTTTTTCTCTCTGAACTCTTATCATCATGGACAATTAGGGTTCATCATCATGTTCCACTAAGTATGACTAGCAAGGCCAAATACACTTTGTTAGCCTTCATTAAAGGACATGTCCTCATGATACTGCCTCTGCTTCATTCCCAGTTTAATGGGCAGATAGTTCAGTTTTTAGTATCCATTAGAAGTAAGGTTTTTGCTTCTTTTTCCAACTCAGTCTTCCCATGAGCATAATTTGGCATATTTCACCAATGCAGCCAAAAGATTAGGATCTATCCAGCTCCTATTGGCTATTGTGGGCATATCTAAGCCTAGGTACTTTTCTTCACTACACTACACTACACTCTGCTTGTGACACAGCCAACTCCTCTCAGCCACTAGGTTTGGGGATTAGCCCAAAAATAAGGTGGCAGCTGCTGTAGAGAGGGATAAATTGAAGCTACATGTTCCACCTATCAAGACTTTCTTCTGGATATTTTTGTATACCTTCCCAAAATGTTATCCATTTTTTGGCAGGAGCAAGGAGAGCTATTTTTAAACATGGATATATACTTGAAAAACGGCTCTCTCTGTTTTCCCCCCAGCCCCCAAAATGGATGACAGGTAACAAAGATAACATAGTAAAATTTCAATTCACCTCCAGCCCTGCCCTCTGTATGTCACCTCTTTTCCTGGTCACAAGGATTAAAGAGAGGTATTTTTTAAACATGGGTCTAGAAGATTGTTTGGGCTGAGGGAAAGCCGATTTGTGAAAAGAACCCTTAATATTGATGTAGCACATTTCAAGTACTTGTGTTAATTACCTCAATAATCCTTTGAACAACTCAGCCAGGTACAGTATACCATACTGGAAATAATTTCATCTTCTCAGCAATGCACTAAGAAAATAGTAATTCATAATGCTATCTAATAAGTGTATGCTTTAGAGAAGAATTAAACTTTTGATTGACTGTTTGTGCTTTATCCATAACCTCACAACGAAGTGTTCCTAGTAATACAGACAATAACTTATTAAGTTAAGGAATGAAGACTGGCCTTGGACTCCATCCTCTGCTCAGTTGGATGCTTTATGGCTCATCTGTAATTGTGTGCTGAAACCACCAAGCTGTATCTGAAAGAGGAGCTTAACCAAGCTGACTAGCTTGGAAATTAAAATCACAGGTTTCTCAACTCAGATGCAAACAGCTCAGTATAGGTAAACCTCGATTTACAACAGTTTGTTTAGTGAAAGTTACAACAGCACAGAAAAAAGTGACTTATGATCCTTTTTCACAGTTACGACCTTTGCAACATCTGCATGATCATGTGAACAAAATTCAGATGCTCAGCCACTGGTTCATATTTAGGACCGTTGCTGTGTCCCGGGGTGGGTTCTACTTACCTTTACTACTGGTTCGCAACAGGGCCGCGCGCGCTTGCTTGCTTCTTCTTGCATGCACAGAAGCGTTCTGATGATGTTGGGGTCAGTGGGTGGAGCCTCCTGCCGGTTTTACTACCGGTTCTATAGAACTGGTCCAAACCGGGGGCAACCCACCACTGCTGTGTCCCAAGGTCACGCAATCCTCTTTTGCGACCTTCTGACAAACAAAGTCAATGGGGAAGCCAGATTCACTTAACAACCTCGCTACTAACTTATCAGCTGCGGTGATTCACTTAACAACTGAGGCAAGAATGGTCATAAAATGGAGCAAAACTCACTTAAGAAAAGTCTCACTTATCAACAGAAATTTTGGGCTGAATTGTGGATGTAAGTTGAAACCTGCAGTTTTAACAACCCCCCCCCCCCAAAAAAAATGTCAGAGTTGCTACACAAGGATGAGGGGGTGAGTTCCAACATAGCTGCACATTTCTCAATTTAATAAACCGTCATTTATAAAGCTGAGTTTCATTTAACTTAGCCCAGGGTGGATATAGTGTTCTATAAGAGGCTGCTTTTCTGGAAGCATGACTTAGGCTTTTAGCTATGGCCAGCTGCCAACACGGCTGGCCATAACAATTGATATGATTACAAAATAGTTGAGACTCTCAGGCACGACATAGGTATCTCTGTTCAAGGACAGAGAACATCCTTGAAAGTTTTATGTGTCACTCACCAGCATAATGAAACCATTAAAAAGGCTGCATGACCTTTGGGAAACAGTCACTCGGGTGGGTGTGGTGTATTGTATACGGATACTTCACTGTTGTCCGGCAGCCTTGTCAGGCACCATACAAAACACTCAGCGTTCCTACGTCAGTGCATGGGAGCATGATAATGAATTGAGTCAGTCTTTACCAAGAGACGCAGACAGCCAGGTGAAGTCAGCTATCAATCTGTTCCTTTGCAGAACAGATGTTTTCAGGGCCCCAGGAAAAAGGGGAAGGGAAAGCCCCACTTTTTCTCAGCGTTTCAACTAAAAAGGCTCAACAACTGTAGAATGTTAGTAGCGTTTTCCCTTGTGAAGTTGGTGGCCTTTCTATTAACATATACATTGAAATTTTATCCAGCAAATTAACATTTTCCACAGCTAAATTGATATAATTGAACCAGATGTCAAAAGATAACACGCTTAGAACATCACTAATATCTAACATAAATGCCTTTAAAACTGCTTTCAAAAGCTACCCAACTAGTGGAGGAGTTTCTATTTACTATTACTAATTTTTGTTTAATATTGGGTTATAAACATCAGATACACCTAGGTTTAATGATATTTTTTTGGTACACGTTCCTGCACAATCTAGGATTCTGAATATTAAAATGCAGTACTTCTAAAGTACCCAACAATAAAAATCACATTTTGAATCTAAAATTAAGCCAAGCATCAACCAGGGGTCCCAATAGTATAAATGCATTTATGCCAATTTTTTCTCACTCTATGTAATCACATATACACTGTATCAAAGTAGGACTCCATGGATTATATCCAATAGTAGTGCTCCTACTGATAATAGAAACTTTGTTTTTATCCTTGCAGAAGTAAAAAATCCATTCCTTTGATTCTGTTTGCAAACGATTTGGCAACAACCAGAACAAGCAGCAACTAGTTGTAGTAGCTTCATTAAGCTAGATTTTACTTGCTGGAATTGTTTTGCTTAGTACTTGTACAACTGAAAGTGAAATACTGCCACCTCTTGCACTCTTTCGGGTACTCTGATACAGCCTTCAAGGAGATAACTTGTAGAAGGCATTGCTAGAAAAGTGGGTTTTCTAAATATAGCCACTATTATGGATCACCTATGTATGCTTCTTGCAACATAAATTTACTTTTCTTGTTAAATAACAGTTACGTGTATGTTGAATACTGATTACATATTTTAACCAAGAAATTAATTTTGCACAACCAAGTTCCATATAGAGGAAATTTGCTATATTTCTGTCCAACAATTCTTTGTTTTCAGCTAGATGTGTGTATGTGTGCACACATGATGAAACAAGGTTTAGTCATAAAATGTTAATCCTTTCAAGGCTTTATATAACAGATAACTAGGAGGGTCATTGTACGAAGCATGAGGAATCTGAATTTGACAGCAACTAATGCAACAGCAGGGAGAATTGTACACTGTACACTTGCTTGATTTGCCAGAAACACAACATACCGAAAATGGAAGGCAGAATGAAGTCAACATTGTCAAGAAGGCTTTATGGTATTCTTTCATAACTTAGACTTGAATAACAGCACCTCTGCAATAAAGATTCTTCCAATAAATATGAAAACTCCCTTTCCATGCAACTCCATTGTTGCTCTTGGAAAATCACCTTTCTTAAGCATAACTAGTCCTCAAAACATTGCTTTAAAACTGCTCTTGAGTCCTCCTACTTAAATGGAAGAAGAGTAGAAAAGAATTATATTCTAATTAAAATCCAATATTCAAGCAACTTATGACATATGTCACAAAGAGCAAAACCAATAAACATGAACTGGAAGGTCAAAGATACAGCCCAAAACACATAAATTTGCCACATGTACAATTTGGAAAATAATTAGGTTATGAATCATTTGGTGGAGGGGTTGTTAATCCTCCCTTTCATGTTTTTAAATGGAGATTGTTATATATGGCACTGAAACACAACTGCCTTTATCCTTTTGTATGCTAAAAGAGGCGACATTTGATTTAAAACTATATAGTAACCCCTACAGGTAGTTATTTTACATTCTAGCATATGTACAAATTCTATGCATCTGCACTGTTCCAACAGGCACTACAGACAGCCAATAAATTGGATGCCTGACTCAATTAATATATGCCACTCGACCCGTTTCTTCAATGTATACTGCTGTGCAACTGACCGTTGAAAATAAAACACAAGATACTATCTACTCTCTCTTGTGGACATCACGGATGCCTGCCTGTGCTGAATGGCATACAGAAAGGAGGGATGACAGCAAAAAGGAAAAACCAAAATCCTTACTTTTAGACCAGGAATGGTGAGAATTTCTCAGCTTGGAGGCTCTACCTTCTCTTGCTTTGTTACTGAGCACTTCTGGGGGAATGACTCCTGGTATCATGACGTTGTTGGAGTAGATGAGACCAATGTTTTCTTAACATTTTTTCAATACTGTAGGACCCTGGGCGGGGGCTAATCCCTTAACTTTGTAGAAACCTTTGAGTTCCCGTTTTGTTCCTTTATATTTGCCCAACCCAACAGAATAAGAAGCAATTTACATTAGAGCTGGTTAAGAGGTTAGTTAAAGCATGCTATGGATATCTGAAGCTTTGCAGTTCTGAAGGCAACCAATTTACTCCTTCAAACCTTACAAAACCCCTAAGAACAAATAATTCTGAAACTTTTGTCCTCAGACACATTGGAGAGTCCACCCCCTGCTGCATCAAATGAGGTGCTGAAGGGCATGCAGTCTGCCCAACATTGCTCCAGTCAAGGGCTGCCTAATGAAGATTATGTTAACGCCTGCATTTTAACAGTTGGGTGCTTGTTTAGAACCATCCGAGAAGCCAGAATGTAGGATGCCGTGCATTCGGATAAAGCTGTTTGGATAAAGTACCGCAATGCATAATTAGCTAAAAAACTGATGTACAACCAAGCATTTGCCTTATTACTAAATTGAGTATGCCGTGATTGGATGTGATAAATGCCAAAAAAAAAAAGGGCTGGAGTGTAATACTGCATATTACAAGGGTTGCCAAAACTTGCAGGCTAATCTGAATTTTAAAAAGACACACCGCACACACCAGTATATGCTTGCTACTCCAAACTTTGACAGACAACAAAGAACAGGAACAGGCCTGGCTTTGTTTTTGTTCAGGCTAGAGCTGAAAGGAAGGACTTCTGCAAGTCCAGCTTGACCTTCCCCTTCGAAAGAATCCTTGAGACTTCAAGTGTAAGGTCTTACAGACAGAGAGGAATTGGCCTTACCTTTACAAGCACATGCTTTGATTTTAATTTCTTTCCCTTGTAAAGTCTTCATTAGCTGAAAGGGAAATGTCTTTCCCTACACATATACACATTAACATCCAGGCCTTTTAAAGCCTATATTATTGCTCTGAATTTGAATAAGCACGCAAGAGTATTTTCCATTTTAAAAATTTTCTGCAATAAGCAGAAAAAAGGTGATGAAAATTTTGAGTTTAGAAAGTTACAGATTAAGGATCCAGATAAATTTGAAATAAGGTGAGGAGGTTATAAGAATACTTCCTGTGGAAAAGTGCTTTTATTTTGAATTATTTAAAATGCTTTTATTTTTATTTCTTTTTTAAAAAATAGGACAGTTCAGGACTTTGAAGGTTGGATACTACAGGGATGGAACTAAAGATTACAATTAAAGAAAAAAACACATTTGACTTACTAATTTAGAATGGAGCAAAATATTTTAAACTTTAACATATTGAAAGATATTTTTGAACAATGTACGCCAAAGTTAATTTTAAGAGTGTCTGCCTCTGTAGATAGGCTGTATTTAAAAAATGTTAGGGACAAAGAACAAAACTGTGACGGACCTGAAATTTAAAAATGACTAGCTACAACAATGAAATGCAAAAAGTTCCTACACTGAACATGCAAAAGAAACCAGCAGATGTCTTAAAAATTAAAAAGAGATATATAAATAACAGATCAATTGTGTGACCTGGATAATTTTCTCCTCTATTGGATTTTCAAAAGAGGAGAATTTGAAGAATTTTGTGAGGATAAAAAAAGAAAAGAAATAAAGTTTTAGGACATTATTTGAAGGGACTAAAAATCAAGGTTGTTAAAAGTTAAAGGAAGAAATATAAAGTTGGTTTATTTGATCAAGGTTAAAATAGTAAATTGTCTCTGGTAACACTTTACGTTCACATCACTTAATGACAGAAATTCCAGTTCCAATTATGGCTGTTAGGTGAAGACTACCTGTACTGTAAACCTACGTCCTTTTGTTTTCAAAACCTAAGTTTTGGAAACAAAAACTAGTACTTGTAAGTCTACTATTATCTCATTGAACAGAAGGGAATCTATGAGAGAAAGGCTCAGCTAAGGCTAACAACAGTTTCACGAAAATAGATATGAAATGGACGTTGGTCCTACCTGATACGTCCATTCTCAATATGGAGGAAACGGCAGTCAGACTGGGTATGACTCCTCTATGCAGCATATGACCAAGTCTGCTAAATTTATATAGCTCCGCCCTCCTGGTCCAGTGTTTTGGCGAGGGCGCTGTCGCAGACTGACGTGTCTTCCTGTAATGATAGAGAATCAACCCCCCCCCGGAGACTGATTCGGGCCGGACCAAAAAGGGTGGGGCTGACTGCCGTTTCCTTCATATTGAGAATGGAGGTATCAGGTAGGACCAACGTCCATTCTCCACATAGGAGGGAAACAGCAGTCAGACTGGGGACATACCAAAGCTGAATGTCCTCCAGGGAGGGAAAGCTCCGGCCCGGAAGCAGTCAGGAGCGGTGTACTGCCTGCAAGACACGATGGCCGAAGGCAGCATCCGAGGAGGCGACTGAATCCACCCGGTAGTGGCGGATGAATGGGGTGAGAATCGTCCAAGTGGCCGCCCGGCAAATCTCTTCCAAGGGAGCTCG
The DNA here is from genome assembly GCF_059756535.1 of Pantherophis guttatus. Taxonomy (NCBI): domain Eukaryota; kingdom Metazoa; phylum Chordata; class Lepidosauria; order Squamata; family Colubridae; genus Pantherophis; species Pantherophis guttatus. The sequence continues at coordinate 64,502,855 of NC_142065.1, forward strand.
GGTGGCCCAGGCCATTGACGTGGCTGCACTCCGGGTCGAGTGAGCTGTTATCTGAGGAGGCACCGGGAGGTGGAGACATTGGTACGCCGTTGTGATGGTAGCCCGTACCCAGCAACCCAGGGTAGGGCCTGTGACTCGGGTGCCAATAGATTCTGTCTGGAAAGATACAAAGAGCGCCTCCATTTTGCGGAAGGGCCTTGTACGGGAGATGTAAATCCTGACGGCTCTGCGTACATCGAGTGTGTGCCAGGAGCGCTCAAGTCGATGGACGGGCCGGGGGCAGAAATTTGGAAGGACCAGCTCTTGCGCCTGGTGGAAAAGGGAATTGACTTTAGGTAGAAAGGCCGGGTCGAGACGAAGGACGACTCTGTCATTATGGAAGATACAAAGGTCCTGGCGGATGGAGAGAGCCGCCAGCTCAGAAATACGACATGCCGAGGTGATTGCAATTAAGGACACCTTGAAGGACATAAACCGCAAAGAAACCTGACGGAGGGGCTCGAACGGAGCCTCAGTGAGGGCTTGGAGGACCGTGTTCAGGTTCCAGGTTGGAAAGCGGTGGATGACCGGAGGCCTCAAATTGGTCGCCCCTCGTATGAAGTTGTGGATAAACATATGATGGGCAAGCGAATCCACACTGCCGCATGATAAAACCGTCAAGAGGGCCGCTACCTGATGGCGCAGGGTGGCCGGGGCTAATCCCGCGTCAAAACCCTCCTGAAGAAAGATAACTACATTATCAACAGAGGCAGAGAGAGGATCGATACCGGTTTGTTCACACCAGGCCGAGAAGGAAGCCCACGTGGCCTCATAGATACGATTAGTCGACCCACGACGGGCAGCCTGGATGGTGGAAATAACATGAGGAGGTATACAGGCGGCCGCTAGGAGGCGCCGCTCAACCGCCAAGCAGTCAGTTGGAAGCTCGAGGGATCCAGATGCTGGAGGGCACCCTGAGTGAGGATCACTTGGACTCCGGAATGCTCTCTCAGAGAGAGACCGAAGGTCCGCGTACCACGGCTGCCAAGGCCAGTGCAGGGCCAGTAGAATGAGTTCCGCACCCTCCTCCAGCAGTTTCTGAATGTATTTAGAGATTAGTGGCAGGGGAGGGAACGCGTAGAGGAGGCTGGCCGGCCAGGGACTGCGCAAGGCGTTTGTGGCTTCCGCCTGAGCGTCCGGGTACTGGGAGAAGTATCATGGGAGCTGGCAGTTGGATGAGGAGGCGAATAAGTCGACGACAGGAGTCCCAAACCGGGCTGCAATCTCTTGGAAAAGAGTTTGCAGGATGCTCCACTCTCCCTGATCCACAAAGTGACGGCTGAGGGCATCCGTTTGAATGTTCGTTGCCCCGGAGATGTAGTCTGCCTTGATGGAATGAAGATGACATTTGGCCCAATAGCTCAGTCGCAGGGACTCCGCCAGGAGCATCTTGGAGCGCGTGCCCCCCTGTTTGTTGATGTGGGCCTTCGTAGGAATTTTGTCTGTAAGGACAAGAATGTCCTTGCCCTCCACTAGATGTTGGAAGTGAAGGAGAGCTAGTCTGATGGCCCGAAGCTCCAGTAGATTGATGTTGTTCCGACGCTCGTGAACCGACCACCGACCTTGAGCCAGGTGCTGAAGAAGGTGGGCACCCCAGCCGGAAAGGCTGGCATCTGTCACCAAAGAAAGACGAGAAGGCTCGCGAAAATTGCTGCCCTGAGCTATGGCGTGCGATGTCCACCACCAAAGGGAAGAAGAGACCTGGGGCGTCAACCGAAGGCAGATCAGCGACGAACCGAGGCAGGCTCGTTGATGAGGGAGCAGGAGCCACTGGAGCTGCCTGCTATGCAATCGAGACCAAGGAACTATTCCAAATGTGGAAACCATTTTTTCTAGCAAACGGGACAGTTTCAGGGTCGTGACTGAACCATCCAACAGACATTGAGCAGCCAGAGACCTAAGGCTATTTTGGCGGTCTGGAGAGAGAGAAACTACGGAAGACTCAGTGTCAATAGCAGCCCCCAAATGAATAATGCGGGGGCTAGGAGCCAGGTGAATCTTGGCCCAATTAACCGAGAAACCATGAGCCTGTAAGAGGGAAAGTACCCTAGACAAATCCTGGTGGACAGTCGGGAGGGAAGAAGAGAGCACTAAGATGTCATCTAAATAAAATTGTAGTCGGATGGAAAGGGTCCGGATATGCCCTATAAGGGCGGCTATGACTTTTGTAAATACCCTAGGAGCCGAGGAGAGGCCAAAGGGTAGGGCCCTGTATTTATTTTTTTTAATTTGATTTATATGCCGCCCTTCTCCGAAGACTCAGGGTGGCTTACAATGTGCTCAGCAATAAATGCGTATTGATAGTGCTCGCCTAAGAAACTGAACTGGAGGTACTGACGGTGGCAGGGGCGATAGGTATGTGGAGATAGGCCTCTGTGAGATCTATGGAGGAAAGAAAGTCCCCTGGCCGAATGCACTCGAGGATGGTAGACAGAGAATGCATTTTGAACCGGCGATAGATTACGTGCCGGTTCAAAGCCTTTAGGTCAAAAATGGCCTACTATCCCACCGAGGCCTTTTTTACGATGAATAGGCGGGAGTAGAACTCCCGGCCCCATTGATCCTGGGGCACCCGTTGGATTGCCCTAGTGTCCCACAGGTGGGAGATGGCCGAAGTAATCAACTCCCTCTTAGTCCTGTCCCGGGAGACAGGACAAGGAATGAAAACGGAAGGGGGAAGAGAGTGGAATTCCAGATAAAGCCCGGATCTGATGGTGGACAAGACCCAGGCATCAGAAGTGGAGGCCTCCCATTGGTGGAAGAAGAAGGAGAGGCGTCCCCCAATGGGAGGGTCCGGAAGAGAACTAGCGGGATCGTCTTGGGAAATGTCCCCTCCCCCCCGGAAGGAACGTTTGGGAAAGATCCTGCCCCCCTGCCTGACCTGGGAATCCTGGGGCTGAGATCTAGCTGGGAAGGAGCGTTGGTAGCGGTGCTGGTAAGTACCAGACTCGGGAGCTCGAAAGGACTGGTTCCGGGGCAGAGCAGAGAAGCGAGAATCCAATTGTCTGGTCACCGAGGGGAGAATCTTACGACGGTTTCCCCTCCTGGTTTCCACGAGGAGGGGTTCCAGAGAAGGGCCAAACAAGGAGCCAGTGGTATATGGCATAGAAGCAAGCTGCCATTTACTCTTCATGTCAGCATTCCAGTTCCGAAGCCACATAAGATAAGATGCCGGGAGGTTACGGTCAAACCGAGAGCTTTAGCCGCAAATCTAGTCGCATTTAGTGGTGTCCGCCGAGTATTCAAGGGCTCCCAAGATCTTGTTCAAGTCCTGTTGGGATCGAGTGTCAGATGGAGGAAGATGCTTTTGAAGTTGTTTGAGCCACAAAAGAGCGGCTCTGTTAAAGAATGATGCCGAGATTGAGGCCCTGATGGACCAGACGGCCATGTGGTGACCCTTAAGCAGAGTCTTTTCTGCTCTCTGATCTTCTGGGTGTAGAGAGTCCTCTGATGGACCAGTGGGGTGGGAGGTGTTGCAAAGAGCCACAATGGGTGGGTCCATGGATGGTGGTTGTAGGACCTCCGAAAGAGCAGGCGCGGAATTGTAAAGGCGCTTGTCGAGGCCGTTGGGGCTGGGCCCAGCCCCCGGAAGAGACCACTGGTGGTGAAAGACATCTAAAAATAATTTAGGAGCCGGAATGGTTTCCGGGTCCACTGTAGGCTCCGCGAACATGGCTGAAGCCAGATCGGAAGTGGCAGTTGAAGCAGGAACCGCAGATGCCATGCCCAGACGAGTAGTTGCAATAGCTTTGTGCAGCAAGGAACGAAAAAGTTGCGGCCGAAAAAGGCCAATAAATGGAGTATGGTCAGGGACCAGTCCCTCATCATCCAACAGAGCAGAGTCCAGCATCTCATCGGTGTCAGAGACAGAGGCTTGGTCAACTGAGACAGGAATGTCATCAAGGTCTTCCTGAGACATGGAGTCCTCCATGCGGGCATGTTGTTGAGGTTGAGGTAAAGCAGGAGTGTCAGGCACAAAATTGCCCTGTTGCAAGCATTGTGCCAGGCCCTGTCTGATGGCCCTGGCCAGAATGACTTCAAAGGTCTCAGGAACCTGAGATGGAGGGATCACAGGCGGAGGCAAACGTGCCTGAGCAACCGCCAAGTTTTCCTGCTGAGCCTCCGGAGCCGGCAATGTCTGAAACAGGGGTTCAGTCCCTGGAAGGGGCCCAGGGCCCATTGAAGCTGGGACATCCGGGGAAAACTCTCTAATGGAGCTACCTACCTGTGAAGGGACAGGAGACCTTGCCCTAGAGGGAGCATCTGGAATCGGGGAGGGGACCCCCTTTACCGCTTGAGCTTGTGCCTTGTGAAAAGCCTTTTCCATGGCTTTATGGCGGCGCTGTTCTTCCTTAGAGTAAGTGGCCACTGAGGCGGAATGGGCCTTGGTGGATTTAGAGCGCTTAGGCCGAGGTTGAAGGCCCGACGAGCCCTCTAGAGGGTCCTCTTGAGCAGGCCTCTTCCCAGAGCTGCCTGATCTTGCTGTAGCCTTGGGCACATGGCGTCCGCCATCTTAGAAAGGGCCGATGGTGCGCAAAATGGTAGCCCGAATAACAAGGAAAGATTCAAGGAGGCCTCACCTCGCCGATGCGCTGTCAAAATTGATCCGGCGGTGCAGGCACCCTAGTTCGTTCCTGGGGCTGTTCAGATGATTGCTAGTCCTACGACTATTAGTGCGATCTGGATCTGCTGGAAAAAACTGCCAACCACTAAAGGCTCCAGCAGAGATCAATTGAGGCCGCCAGCCGTCCGGCTGTTAGCGTGGCAGCGAAATGTGGCGATCTAGAGCGCTTCCGAGTCTGTCAGGAGAAAGCGTGCGTTTGCTAGCCGTCCGGCTAAAATTGCGATCACGGGCGCTCACACTTCGACTGGTAAATGATATAGCTGCTAGGACAAAGCCGTCAAAGCACAGCAGTGCCTCCCCGATGGCTTGGGGAGCGCAATAGCGGTACCTGTGCAGCTCAGCAGGTCTGCTGTTAGCAATAGATAGATGTAATCCCAATCAGCAAAAAAACTCATTCTTTAGTTACAATCAGGTAAACAAAAGGCAGTCTTAGCAACATTCAAAAGCTGCTTTTCTAAATATGCAGACACCCCTGGACAAACAATTGTTTGTGGCTTGTAAAATTTTCCTGCCTAGCGGAAAGAAACCAATGTCTCCTCTGAATTGAGCGTGATTCCTGTTATTCAATGGACACAAAAAGGTAGTTTTCTGGGCAATAAGATGGAAATGGTTTGTCACTGTGTTATTCCAGTGACAATTATTATTCTTTTCCTCCTCAGTTTCAGAAGAAGGTTTTCCAGTAAAATTCCATTCAAGTACTAACCAGATCCAGTTGCAGATTTTCACAATCAGCCACAGTTTAGGAACTGACAGCCATTTAGAAGGCCTACTTTCTAAGTCTCCAGTATTCTTGCTATCCATTGCCATGGATTTTGTATCTTGGCTACTGATCAAACTGGTATTTTCAGGATGTTCACTGGGCTACTTCTCAGAAGACAGCTGAGGTAAGCAACCTGTCATCCTGAATAAATGTTAGAAAAATCTGGTACCTGGATTTTTGTATAGTATCTGTTAGTACTTTTGTAAGAACAAGCAATATGCCTTTAAGCTAGAAAGCCCTAAGGAAAAAAAAATAGTTTTTGCAGCTCCTTGGTAAAATATCAAATCTTTTTCTTTCATTGGCTTTGAATATGGACAGACAGTAGGAAGCACTCCCATAATATAGTGAGGTAAACAGGGAATATGTAATTATTTGGTGGCTAAATATTCTGTGTCGTTTAAAATAGTGTCCAATTCCAAGATGAAACTTGCAGCATTCAAGGTTATAGAGGACTCCCATTATCTAAGCTAGGGACTTCACAGCAATCTGGACTAGACATTTAAAACTAATTGGAAAACCAAATCTGTAATAGACACTAAGGGGATGTAATAGCTTTATTTCTACTAGTAAACATTTCATGTGGTCAGAGATGGGCTTCCTTCAATTACAAAAGTGAACACAGAACTGCTGAAATTTACATTGCATTTAATCCTATGCCAAGCTATTCTCAAATTTTCAAAAAGAAAAATAACCCACTTAAACAGCATGAAAATATCCCAATAAATATAATTATTATATTTACGTACAATGAGTATTTTGTAAAACTGATTAAAGAGGCATGAAGGTTTACAAAAACAAAAAAAATATAAAGTGAATATTGATGAATGGAGGGCTGGGGAATGTGAGAGTTAGAATCTTCCTCCCTTTTCCATGTCTTTCCTGATCCTTCTCTAGGGAAAAAATGGTATTTGGGTAAGGTTAATCCTTTGGCATCAAGAAGCTAGAATGCAATAAAATTTAAGTTGACTAAAATACAAGTGAATAACCAGAAATAATATATAGTAAAAGCATTTTTTTTCTTTTCAATTGTGTCCAATTCTCAGAGTCAGGCTGCACTAGTCCCTGCAGTTTTCTTGGCATTATTTTTCAAAATGTTTGCCATTGTCTCCTTCTTAGGGATGAGAGAAAGTGACTGGCCTAAGGTTACCCATCTAGCTTTGTGCCTAAGGCCAGACTAGAACTCAGTCTCCTGATTTCTAGCCTGATGCCTTAAACCCTACACCAAAGTAGTTTAGAATAAAATGTGTTGCTTTTATTGTTTTACATACTAATTTGTATAAACTTTCAAGAAAACAACATTTTTAAAAATACGTTGAGGTTCTGGATTTGAATGCTAAGATCTTGTGTTAGAGCACTGCCGTATTTGTAAATTTCAATGGAAATTTGAAGGGAAGACTGAATGCTCAAGAACTACAAACACCTGAATGAGCATTATTAATACAACTATCATATACCTCTATTATACATTGATCACAGAAACGTAAGTTATTACAAATATGCTTTGGGACATAGGACTCATTTTCAGAAAGCATCCTAAGTCATTTCACACTACCAAATCAATTAGGTACATCTATTTCAATAAGATTTATATACAAGTAGTTTTTGATTACAGCAGTTCATTTAGAAAAAAGTGACTTATGACAATTTTTCATACTTATGACTGTTGCAGCATCCCCGTGGTCATGTGATTTACATTCAGATGCTTGATAACTGGTTCATATTTATGACGGCTGCCGGGTCCCATGGTCATGTGGTTGCCTTTTGCAACCTTCTGATAAGTAAAATCAATGGGAAAGCTAGATTCACTTAACATGTGAACATATGAGGCAACTACATATTCCAGTAAAGATGTGGCTGCTTTAAGGAGTTACCACTATACATAACCATGCCACCTTTTTTTCCCCTTTGAATTCAAAGGTTTGCAGAGCCATAATATGTAATTATCTACAGCTTGGGGGCGGGGGACGGACCAGTTTTTTCTTGCAATATTCTTTACCTGGCAGCATTCAGAATATTTAAATACACGTTTGAAAACCTTGACAATGAACTAAAGACTCGTGAAGCTTAGTAATACATTTTATCGTCCACAGTTAATTATTTTCTTTCCTTAAGTCAAAATTATTACAAATGTTTTCATCACAAAGTTTCCAACAATAGGCTGTAAAAGAGTGCCCAGATTTATATCAGTATTCCTGTATCTCAGTCCAATCACTGGAAATTTTGGCAAAAGTTTAAAGGAGATTTCATAACTTTCAATTATAATATTCTAGATTTTGGATTATGAAAAGCATAGAGTGCTTAACAAACAATTTTCTTATCCTTGTGTTTATAGAAACACAATAAAATATAAATATGCAGATAATACTCATAACTTACTTTGAATATCCAGATTAGAATTCCTTTGCCCAAATGAATACCCGTTATGTTCTATAGTGCTCATTTATGTCTGCTGTTACTAACATTCTTTTCCTATGCTATCAAAAGCATTTGACTTTCACAAAATTTTTGTGCGAGCAAAAGCAGTTATATTCATATTAAATAATTCTATAAATAATCAAAGTTTGGGGAAAAAAACCTTAATACAATATATGCATACAAGAAGGCTGAATCAGAAACAGAGTATGTAAATTAACATCTTGTGAAGCTCCGTTTTCCCAAATTCCTACTCTGTTATGGTTACAGATGCACATTATATTTAGGGTAGGGATGATTCTTAGCAAAGGATCAAGGAAGAATTCGAAGCCAGGGGACTAAGTTTTAGCACCCTCAAATTTTCTCGTCTTTTCTCATGATCTGCAAAGATGACTTCAGGTAAGCATATGCTGTATGTAGGTATGCTTAATTTGCAAGATACTTAAAGCCCTACTTGAACAAACAAAGGAAATGCTTTTCTTCTTAAGCATGAGATCAAAAACTTATGAACAATTGGGTCAAATGGTCCTAAATGTGAAAAGAAAACAGAGAAAAGTCAATTAAAGCAGCAAATATTTGTGCAATTATCATTGTGATAATTGATAATAGCTATAATCAGCAATAGCACAGTTAGTTAAATTAATTAACACATGTAGTAGGTCAAGAAGCTATCATCTCCATTCAATCCAGATATTGAATTAAATGGCTTGATTTCAAAAGCTGAAAGTCTAAAAAACTGCAAGTCCAAGACAAAGCCAACCCTAAATTTTATTGTCAGGAATATGGGAAGGAACAGCTCCCAATATAACTTTAGAACTAACAGCTCCTATCCATTATGATATGAGGCACCAAGTATTTACTATTTACAGGACAAAAATTAAGCTGTTAAAAACTGCTATCAAAAGCTAACAGGACATCAGCAAAGACACTAGCAAATTATTTAAAGGTCTCAGAATAAGAGCTTAGGTTGCAATCTGATTAAATAACTTTTAATTAGTTGCATGAGTTGTAGCGGATACCCTGAATTATATTTGCATATGTAAGTGTACTGATAAAGAGATATTAGAAAGTGTGCTTTGTTTTTAAATTATACATACATGTCTGCTGCCATCTTCAGTTTTTACAACATGTATTCAGGATAGTATTTAAAAAACAAAACTAATACCTGATTAATTAAATCCTCTTTTTATGTCCATAAGTCTACAGCTGCCAGCTGTAGAATAGCAGGCCAGAAAGGGGGAGGGAGGACTCTCTTCATTCATTCACATCTCTTCATTCTTTTTAACCATCTTCCTCCTACTATATGAAATGAAGGGAAATATATTTACACTAGCTTTTAGACTAGGGATGTGGCAAAAGGCTATAAGCACTGACAATCCTTCATATCCTGCACCTTCCATCAATTCTCCTAACCAGCTCTCAAATTCCCACTGTTATGATTTCCCTGCTAGAAAGAATCAACAAGAACTGGTGGGAAAATGGGCAATCTGATGCTGGATTCCCCTCTTTTGAGGTTGGAGTCAGGGTTCCTTGTCTTTGATCTCAGAGAAAGAAAACCTATCAGTCAAATGGCTCTTGGGATGCTATCCAAGTGGGGATAAATAAACAAGCAATCCTTTGGAAAACATAAAGAAAAGGGCAAGTGCAGGTCAGTGTTAAGTGCAGCTTTAGGAATGTAGAGGTTTCAAAATTCATTGTAGGATGGATATTCCACCATTTTCATCTAAAACATAGTGCACGAAGAGAAGAACAAATCCTGCCTTATCTAGCACTGTTTTGGTCAACAGCCTTTCGCAACACACATTGAAGGAGATAAAATAAACTAATATACTAATATTATATCTCCTTCTAAAGGCATTCTTACATTTTAAAAGAGATATGAGTCACCTGACATTATAAAGTACAGGGCCAGTAAATTGGAACTTTATACATCCAACTACTTATGAGACCTAGCTACAGTTAGTCCTTGACTTACAACCCAATTACCCTAAATTTTCTGTTGCTAAGTGAGACAATTGTTAAGTGAATTTTGTCCCATTTTTTTAACTTTTTGTCACAGTTGTTAAGTGAATAGCTGCGACTGTTAAGTTAGTAATACAGTTGTTAAGTGAATCTGGCTTCCCCACTGACTTTGCTTGTCAGAAGATCACAAAAGGCGATCACATGACCCCAAGACAGTGCAACTGTCATAAATATGAGTCAGTTGCCAAGCGTCTGACTATGGGGATGTTGCAATGGTCATAAGTGTGACCATCAATGCCTTTGTAACTTTGAACTATCACTAAATGAACTGTTGTTAAGTCGAGGACTACCTGCATACATGGAAAGCAAAACCAAACAAAAAGGTTGGATCAGCAGTTGGGATTCAACACAGTGTTTTTTTCAACCTTGTCCCAAACATTTGTTGAAATACATTACCTGAAATTATTTAGAATTAAAGTTAATTTAATAAAAACAGGTCTAGAATAGCCCAGACACAAAAGATAAACCAGACTTTGATCAGAAAGCAGAATATGTTGCTGCCTTATTGGAAACTTGATAAGGAAAGACAAGATGGATACTGTTAAATGATATAATCATTAATAGACAGAAAATGAGGACCTTGAGATACAAATATAACATTTACCTGTGTATAAAAGATAGTAAATATTCTAAGAGTATTGTGGGTTTTTCCCCATCCTCACAATAACATTTCTATTAAAAGGAAAATATAATTTGAAGTTTCCTTTAAGTGCTTTAAAAAAAAATGGTAGTTGAGTGTCTTGAAGAGAACCAGGAATTTGTGATTCTCGTGGGGGTGGGAAGGCTTCAGCTAATTTTAGTTTGCTGTCTCAGCTATTTCACATAGGAAAGTGCATTGTGTGGTCCAAAATTCTATACATTGCAACTTGGGGGTCCTGAGAGGCTGTCTAAGACACTGAACTGATCTTGGAAAAGCAAGCAAAAAGCAGAAACAAGCCCAGTTGCTGCATAAAAGGGACACTACCAAAAAATCCCAAGAGTTTATGCATTCAGGTAGTCTCTGAATGTAAGCTCCTTCTGAATAATATTAGAAGGTTTGGATGAAATATCCTCAATATGCTGATGGCAGTCAGTTTTTCTTGCCACCCTGGGTCCAGCAGGAGATATCTAGATGTCCTGAGTTAGAGACTTGTGGAACAGGGATGGGTTCTACTTACTTTTACTACTGGTTCGCAGTGGGACTGCGCGAGCGCGTGAGCAAAGCATTTTGATGACATTGGGATCAGTGGGTGGGGCCTCCCGCCGGTTTTACTACCGGTTCTATAGAACCGATGCAAACCGGGGGGCAACCCACCACTGATGTGGAACTATATGGGGAGAAACAGGCTTAAGACTTTATCACTACAAGACTGAAATGATGTTTGTAAATAAATGATATGGCATCCTAAGCAGGGGTAAAATGTTCTGAAGTCTGTTACCGGTTCTCTTCGCGTGCATGCGCACTGCAGGCACTATGAAGCCTTTTCTGAGTCTGCAAAGGTAAGTAGAACAGTAGGGGGGGTGGAACAGCTGTGCCGCGCGATTTAGATTCACTAGAAAGCAGGATTTCCTGCTTTCTAGTGAATATAAATCGTGCGGCACAGCTGATTGTCGCACAGCTGATCGTCAGAACTTTTTTAAAAACTTTTTTTAGCAATTTTTTTTTTTACTACCGGTTCTGAAGAACCGGTAGCATTTTTTACTACTGGTTTGGACAAACCGGCCTGAACCGGTAGCATTTCACCCCAATCCTAAAACCATTGATGCCAACAGTTACTCTGGACAGAACTGAATTTCTCCTGAAGGAGTCAGTGTCTGCAATTAGGGAATCCCCCATAAACAGCAGATGAAGGCTGTGGCTGGAGAGGGCTTTTCCCACCTTCAGCAGGTATACCCAATCTGGGTCAGGAACAGTAACTGACATCTTAAATCACCAATAAGTTGGATTAATGTTATATACTTCATATAGGGCTGCCTTTGGATATCACTTGGAAGTTATAGCTGACACAAAGTGTAGCAGCTAAATCAGCCCCACCAGTACAGCATAAATACCTATTTTAAGTCATTGATTGGCACTGGTTACCAATAGGCTTTTTAGGTACAGCCAAATGTATAGTGGATACCTGAATGTAACCTTTAAAGTCATTGAGAGCCTTGATAGTACAGTGGTTTAATGCACCCTGTTATTAACACAACTGCCTGCAATTTCTGCTGGTTCGAATCTCTCCAAGGCTCAAGGTTGACTCAGCCTTCCATCCTTTCTAAGGTAGGTGAAATGAGGACCCAGTTTGTGGGGGCAATAAGCTGACTTTGTATAAATATACAAAAGTATGAAGGCTATTGCTTAACGCATTGTAAGCCGCCCTGAGTCTCCCGAGAAGGGCGGCATATAAATCAAAATTAAAAAAAAATAAAAATTACTGCACAGTACTGGATTACATCAGGCAATGCCTTACTAGAATAGAGTCTACTCATCCCATTCATTCATTCATTACAAGAAGGTTTATTAAGGGTCTCCCTTCCTGCTAAAAGCATGGGGTGTTATAAAAACAACAATAGAGGGTCTTCTTGGGAACAACCCATACTTTATTACATACTTTCCTCTCCCACGAATTACACATAGCTTCCCTGCTCTTTAGAAGCAAGCTAATCAGCCTTATTATATCATTCCTTTAGCCCAAGCTTATTAGGTGAACTATGATGGGTTAATTAAGAATTTGCCATATTAGTTGAGGTTTGTCATATTTGACTCTTTTTTCTCTGGTTTGTTGCTTACTACTCAGATTCTTTCAGAATAGGAACAGGCGGGAAAGGCTGCACATACATTATTTTTTTTTAACTGTCTGGGTCCATGTGCTGACAGAAATAAATGTTATGTCCTAGACTGGTAAAATCATGTTTTTCTTTTCTGAATTTTTTTCTTACAACACAAACACCCGCAGACAGCTATGAGAGTTAGCATAACACCTCTTGACAGTCATGATTTTCATTGGATTTGAATATGAGATAGAAAGGATAAATCTCAGTCCACCTTGCTGTGGACTGTGAACCCAATAATAATTGTGAAGAGAATTGTGAGGAAAATAGGATGGATAGATCTGACAAAATCCCCAAGTATCATGTAATCAAGAAGCATGACTCCTGGTCATGATATTTTATTGGGTCAGGTAATATTCAGATCATTGGAACCACAAACTTTTAAAATGAACTGGCTTCTTCTCCAGACTCAGCTGCTTAAAGTTCCATTGGCTTGAATTAATTCAATATATTACCACTGACATTGCCTGGAGCAAATTAAATTGAAGATCTAAACCAAGTATATAGGCAGATTATTCTTAATAATGCCAATTGGAAATTCTAGGGTTTGCAGTCCCATCTCATCTGGAGGAAACCATTGTGGGCAGCTGCTAGGCACTCTAATATTAATTGACAGATAAGTAAAGTCAGAAATAATACTGGAAATGAATCTTTTGTTTTAAAAAAATCACAGTAGTGGCTATCTACAAGTTAGGAGTATCCTTCGAGAACAGCCTACAGAGAAAATGAATGGGGACACTGGTTGTTTGGCAGAAAGTCTTTCAGGATAATCCGATTCAGTTTGATTTACTCATCTGGTAAGGACTGAATTTGTCACCATAAAACTCACAACCAAGTAGAGAGCATGAAAAACCTTTCCATCTTATTTCTGTTTCTCTACACAGTAATGATCAAGACAAGGACACTCTGTAAATTTGCTTTACTGACAATTACAAAAACTCTGAAGGTCAGGAGGTTCACTAAAACTTCATTTAAAAAAAACATGAGAATGCATTTTGTTTAAAAAGTGGCCTCTTTCATGTGTCTAACCAGGTGTGTTTAGGGACAGTGCTAATATTCTGAAAGTTTCAAAAATACTAAAACTTCAACAATGCTATTCCTGTTGTCATAGCACTTATGGGGCCGTACCTGGAGCAAGACCAAACTTGTGACTATTCATGTCATCATCTCAACTCTGTTCCCATTCTCCTGGTTTTCTGCAAGCTATTAAAGCCAGAGTAATTTTGGAGAAGCTGGGGAAATGAACTGATACCATCAGATTAACTATTATATTGCTTCTAATGGTTATTTATTTATTTATTTATTTATTTATTTATTTATACATACATACATACATACATACATACATACATACATACATACATATCATCATTTTAGCCATTGTCTATCCACTGCAAGGATGAAGGCCTCTTCTGCATGTTTCCAACCAATATGGTCCTGGGCTTTCTTTTGCTAATTGGATTGGCAAGTAGTCTTCAACTTACAACAGTTTGTTTAGTGACCGCTCGAGGTTACAACATCACTGAAAAAAGTGACTTATGACCATTTTTCACACTTATGGCTGTTGCAGCATCCCCATGGTCATGTGATTTACATCTGGATGCTTGAAAACTGGCTCACATTTATGACGGTTGTAGTGTCTTGGAGTCATATGATCCCCTTTTCTGATCTTCTGACAAGTAAAGTCAGTGGGGAAACCAGATTCACTTAACAAACATAATTTAACAACTGCAGTGGAGTCACTTAACAAACATTGCAAAAGAGTCATAAAATGGGGCAAAACTCACTTAACAAATTTCTCACTTAAGCCAATACAAATTTTGGGTTCAATTATGGTCGTAGGTTGAGGACTAACTGTACTTGATGATGTTGTCGATCCATCTTGTTTTAGGTCTCTTTCATGGACACTTTTTATCATGTGGAATCCATTCTATGACTGACTTGGTTTAATCTGTGTACAGCTCTTGTTTTGTGTCTTTCCATGGCTCTTTGCACCACTCATAGCTTTTGTATCGATTGTGAGGTTAGTGTCTATATTTCACCAGCGTATGTTAGAGCAGGTAGCACACACTGATCAAAAGGCATAGGGGAAGGTTGTTCTTTAAAATTATGCTTAACTTGATGAATGCGTGCCAATTCGTCACATTTAATATGCCTGTAAATTTCCTTTATTGTATCATCTTCCATTGAGATCCGTTGGCCAAGATATATGTAGTGATCTACCATGTCTAGTTCTTTTCCAAATATAAAAATTTGTTCTTTCTTTGATGAAAGTGAACCATTGATCACTGAACAAATCAACTCAAGAGTTCTCATTTGAGGCACAAATGACTAGGCTCAAATCATCCTACTTTGGACTTATGCAAAAAACCCAGCTCTTTAGAAAAGGTTCTAAGAACAACCAACACCAAGGTGGATGAATTCAGTTGCAGTGGCAATCAGTGCACCATTGAGAAACTTGAAAGACCAGATGTAGAACATGAACAGGCTAAGTCCAACGGAGGTGTTGTGCATCATCATTCTTGAGTCCTTTGCACCCACAAGAGATCTACGTCCAGCCCACCTTGAATTCCGCTGATTCTTATCTAGCACCTATTTGCCTTGATCATTAGTAGATCAGATTCTTGTAGAAACTGTTAGCATGCATTAAACCTGTATTCATTTGAACTGCATTTCTTGCAACTGACACCAGGTTAGGGATAATAATATCTTCATGGAGAAAATCTACATGATTGCTAGTATTTCAAACCACTCTGATGGCACATAATCAATCAATCAATCAATCAAAAAATGAATCACCAAATCTAACCAATAAATAAACATTCCTTTATCCTGCAAAGTTACAAAAGTGATGAAAAGAGGGAGAAATAAAACCAATAACCCACTTATTCAGTAAGGAAATTCTTTCCTCAGTTTGTAAAATGCATTTCTATTAATCTATTTATTTGTTAAATTTACTAAATCAAATGGACTCCCTTGCACTGAGATAATTTGTGGCAAGTCATTCCAGCAATACTATTCAAAATTGCCTTTCTGGCTACAATAAGAATAACTTCTACATTTAAATCACACAAAAAAGTTTTCCTATGTTCTGTGAGACACATACAAATGTCCCCTTTTCACCTCTAGTTCTTATTTGTTCCCCCTCAATTAATCTCATGTTTTATATGTTTGATTTCAGACAATACAATTGAAGAACAAGTTTGAAAGTTTGAAATCAAAGATTCTTATAAACGACTAACACTAACGAAGCTCAGGGAAAAACACAAGACTCAGAAGAAGAAAGTCGTAATATTGATGCAATAATTTAGCTTTTTTAAGAAGGTGCTCTCTGAGTGTTTCGGATTACAAATCCTATAATTCTCAGATCGCTAGGCCACGTTCTGGAACCTATAGTTCAAAATGTCCAGGAAGCCCTCAGTTGAGGCAAATCCACAAGATTTTTGAATCAGAACTGTTACCGTTTTATTTTAAAGCAACTAAAAATGGCAATTAAAACAGAATAAAATAGTGTCAGCGTGTAATTGTGCCAATCTATCTTTGCCAGAAATAGAGAAATTTACACCTTGCACCAAGACAGGAGAGACTGGGGGGTGGAAACACACTTTGCATAAAAGGATTGGCAGGATGGAGGCACAAGCTTAGCTGGACCTCGTCCATACAAGTCTGTGAAATCCAAAAGAGGGATATCTTAAAATATATTTTTCCTCTTTGGAATATTTTGTTTTGGAATGCCAGTAATTCTAATGGCAAGAACAGCCGCTTTATGTTCAGAAATGAGCCAGCTGGAGAGCTGAAGCCCTCATAAAAAAATGAAATGCCAAACCAACCCCTGCATCTTCCACAGTCTCTCAGGTCACCTACCAGATTAGAAGGCCTGTTGCTAAGGCAACCATATCTTGCAAGTGCTAGCTGAACTTCCCCATAATTTTAACCCTTTAACTAGCTGAGGAAGGTAATGCTAATAATCTTGCAGCCTGGAGAGAAAGTTAGATATATTGTCTGCTTAAGAAAAGGGGGGAAAGAAAGAGAAAACACCCAATTCCACATTTGATGCTTTGGCTGTTTTCCTAGAATTTTTTTTTTTTAAATACTGACTGATAAAATAAAAATATGGTTAAAAAAAAAACTTTTATAAGCTTCTGCCAAACCGTCCGTCCGTGTGTGTGTGTGTGTGTGTGTGTGTGTGTGTGTGTGTGTTTGAGTGTAGCTGTGTGCATGCCCAAGTGTGTTGGGGGGAAGCATGCTGTGAATATGAAATAGGAAGAAACAAAGCATAAGAGAATTTTACTACTCCTTGTGGTCAGAATTTAGTGGCTGTGTATTACAGAACATGGCTAAATCCTTCTGTAGTAAACAGAAGGCAGAGGAAAGCTATAGTGAAGTGGACAGATGGCCAGTGGTATACTAACACCTTCCAGTTGTCGGAGAGCAACCTACTGCCAATTGACATGTCCCCGTCTCCTTTTCCAACAGAATAGGGCATGCAAGGCAGTTCCCTACTTCAGCACACACTCAGATTCACCATGGACCTATCTCTTTGCAAAGGTCTTGGTGAAAAAACACTCCAGCAACATGACTAAGTGTTAAAAAAACAGCAGCATAAGGCCAGCTCTTACCAGAAATGAACCCTTTAATGTGGGTTCACAACACATTTTCGGATGTTACAATAAATTGCTTGCTAAGAATAGTAATAAAAGAACAAGACCAAGACTCCAAGAATGCATTTTTTATTTACTTTGTTATACTGATGCAATAAATTTGGGTCTTGCATGCCTCAAACTCTACAACGACCTTCCTCAGTCCTTTATCAAAGGTCATATTGGCAGGGGGGACTTAATGAGAATTGAATACAGAATCAGAATTGGGAAGGCAAATCTACAATGTTGTACCCTTTAACAATTATGTGGGGTAGGTGGGTTGGAGCTGCTGTCTTGAAACACAAGGAAATAGAAGGAAGTTCACCACAAGGTGTTTTTTTTTTCTTAAGACTGTGGATGTTCCTCCACAGATTGTTGTCACAAGTGGATGGCAGTAAAAATGACTACTGACGAGACAAGGCAAATATCTGAATGTATTTGACAAGACAAATTTTAAGAAAGTGGGAGAAGGAAATCATGAGACTATCTCAGTTCTAATGTGTATAGGTAAAAGGTAAAGGTTCCCCTTGCACACATATGTGCTAGTAGTTCCCAACTCTAGGGGGCGGTGCTCATCTCCGTTACAAAGCCAAAGAGCCAGCGCTGTCCAAAGACGTCTCCGTGGTCATGTGGCCAGCATGACTAAATGCCAAAGGCGCATGGAATGCTGTTACCTTCCCACCAAAGGTGGTCCCTGTTTTTCTACTTGCGTTTTTTACGTGCTTTTGGACTGCTAGGTTGGCAGAAGCTGGGACAAGTAATGGGAGCTCACCCTGTTACGCGGCACTAGGGATTCGAAACACTGAACTGCCGACCTTTCGATCGACAAGCTCAGCATCTTAGCCAGTGAGCCACCATGTCCCCTTAAAGTGTATAGAAGGATGCCAAGAATTAAAAAGAGAAAAAGTAAGCATCTTTCACCCAATTGTAAAGGCTGGCCATATGTGAAGGAAGAAAATTTCTATTTGGACAAAGTTTGACTAGAATCTCTTCTACATACAATTTAGAAGCTGCTAGAAGTGGATGGGAGCAGAAAATAAAATCAATGCCAAGGAAGGAAGATGCACAAAGCCTAACCTCACTCATTTTTTAAAAAAAATTAAGGATGCTTAGAGCCCCACATTTTCATTATTAGTTTTCAGTGTAAAGTGAGTTGTCAATAAATATAATAGGATGCATGAAGCATTCTGGCTAATATTTACTTGATGGTTTTAGATGGATTCACTGTATGGCAATACCCAGGTACTCCAAATGGAACATCATCTAGACTCTGGCTGACAATCTTGTCTATATCAAACCCATAGGAAATTGATTTTAAAATAGAAAAATTGTATAGAATTCTAAATTTCAGTTGTGAGCAATAAGGAAAAATGGGTCTCTTATTTTATTTAATCATTTTGCTTCTTAGCAGGTCTGTTATCATTGAAGCTTGAACAGGAATTCTTCCTACTCCTTTATATGCATAAAAGATGTTGGTCTCGTCTGCATCTAACCATGTTTGGGTGAACCTTATGTGAATGAGTAAATTATTGCATGTGTAACTAAACTATCACGAGTGACTAAAGATTTTGGCTGAGCCAAACTACATTTAATAAGAGAAAGGAATGGCAATTGTTAATCTGCAATCTGAATTCATAGGAAAAACAATTGTTTTCTAAATTCATCCTCTGACTAGCAAACTGCAGTACTAGATGGAACTGCATTGATGATGCAGTTACAATACAATCCCACACTGGTTTAAAAAAAAAGATGTAAAACAGGGGTATCAAACTCAAGGCCTGCAGGCCGAATCCGGCCTGCAATGTGGTTGGATCTGGCCCGTGGGGCCGTCCTGGAAAATGTAAGGGGCTTTTTGCTTCAGCCTGGTCTACCTGCATCGCTTAGGCCCAGTCTACCCAATGCATAGAGGAACATGTCAGCAGTTTGGGGAGTGGCATCAAGCTGGCCACGCCCACCCAGTTGCCCTCCTCCTCAGATCAACCGAGACTTGATGTAGCCCTCAATGAAATTGAGTTTGATATCCCTGATGTAAAAGAATGAGATGGTGGGTTCCAGTTTTGATCGTAATATAGGGGGATAATATGAACAAATATGGGGATTTGTTTGTGCTGCCTGGTTTTTTTTTACAGTTTTATCACTGAACTTGCACACTTAACCTGAACTTGATCATTTGCCATGTAAGGGATCAGATACAGAATGTTTGAGAACCTGCTCAACATACTTTAACAGAGCAAGTCCTTTCCCATAAGACTTTGTACAAGTTAGCAAAATACCTTCTAAAATTACTTACATTGGTGTGCTGGAAGTTGAAGAGGTAACAGTTTGCTATATCCATTTGCAACAGCTAACCTAACACTAGTGTGTAAGCAGCAAATGGTTACTAACTACTTAGTATTTCAATGTTCATTCCAGAATAAATTCTACACACTTAGAAAGGACCTGGTCAGAGTTGACTTTCCACCAGCATTTTATAAATGACAAGACACATGCTACAATATTTAAGTATGTTCTAGATATATCTGACAGATAATTCTATTTCCAAGCAAGTATTTCGCCAATGAGAAATGCAATATCTATTAAAAATACAAGTAGTCCATAACTTACAACAGTTCATTTAGTGATGGTTCGAAGTTACAAACAGCACTGAAAAAAGTGACATGATCATTTTTCACACTTACAACCATTGCAGCATCCCCATGGTCATGTGATCAAAATTTGGATACTTGGTAACTGGATCATATTTATGATGATGCAGTGTCCCTGATCATGGGACTGCCATTGCGACCTTCTGACAAGCAAGATTCACTTAACTGTGTTAATTGTTACTAACTTAAAAATTGCACTGGTTCATTTAACAACTGTGGCAGGAAAGGTCATGAAATGGGGCAGAATTCACTTAACAACTATCTCACTTAACCACAGAAATTTTGGACACAATTGTGGTTGTAATTCGAGGACTACCTGTATTTTTAAAAAATCGACGAACCAAATATTCAAACCAATTTATGTATATCAAATTGTTTGAATAGACATTAAATAAGGCTAATGCAATGCCCAACAAACATGCATCTATGCTCCCAACAAATAGATAATAGAGATTTCTTTCTTGAAAATTACAGTTAACAGCTGTCTTTCCACGACATACAAGATGGAGATAGCCATCGTGCCATAGTTGGTGATTATTATATACGTGAAAATTCTAGTATATCATGTTTAAATATTTTTATTAAAGTACTTTGTTCTTGAAAGTCCATACTTACTTTATGGAAAAACAAATGGTTATTTGTCCAAATCTATTTCAATTTTGGAGCTGAGACAAAACTTGAAGCAAGGACTCATAATTGGACTATAGACTGCATTCCTTAACCACAAACAGAAGTAATGTAGAAGCTAGTGGTCGCACAGATGGGACAGCTTTTCACGTAGACTTCTACACCTGTGTTCATCCGAGGTGATGTAGTATCTGGAGAAACCCGAAATGGCCGGCCTGTTTGACTTCATGGCACCTTTGAAGCATCTTCCCCCGCAGGGCCAATGGGACGTACTGTTTATCACCCATGTCTATTGTTTCACTCTCACTTGTCCAAATCCCAAGGCCTTGCAAACGTAGAAACAAACATGCTCTGGAACCATTGATATAGGTTTATTCTAGCCTGAGGCCTGGCACAAATGAGTATGTAGCAGTCCGTTCCAAAGTCAGAACATTTATTAACTAGAAATGGTGAGTTCCAATCCTGTCTTAAACATGAAAGCTGACAGGGTGACTTTGGGCAAGTTACTCACTCTCAGCCCAGCATGCCTCAAAAGGCTATTGTAGTGGAAACTGGAGGAGGAATGACATATGTCTGCCTTCTCGAGTTACTTACAAAAGTAATAAAGGTAGGATAAAAAAATCGTTTTAAAAATAAACTTTCTTCTGAAGTGACATAATAATAGCTTTTTATACTTCCAAGTAGAAGTGAACTATACGACCAAAGAATCAGAGATGAGTAAAGCAAATTAGCAGAAGAGCCAATGATATTGTGCTTTCATTAAAAGGTTCTACTGCATTAAAAAGGTCAGAAAGCTACTGAATTATGGTTTTTTTCTTCTAGGAATGCTGCCACTTTTGCAAACTCTTCTACCCGAACTTCCCGCCCCCCCCCACCCCAAAAGGAAACCACTATCAGGACCTTTTACATTTTAAAACCACATTTCTTTACACGTTTGTTGCACTCCAAGAACTTTGTAACAAAGGATCCTGCCTACAGGACTTGCACTAGCATATCACAGAATTTTAAGTATACAGTATGTATTTCTGCTTTAAGGAGCAAAGTGACAGCACCACACAAGCACAATAGGAATGCTATTGGTGTAAGCAGAGAAGACTCAAGAGACAGTTAACTAGTGACTTTATTAGGTTCCAGTGTTCAATGTCAGAAGCAGAAATGTGATTTTTTTTTATCTGCTGAGTTCCAGGATAAATGTTATTATATAGGGTTACAGTTGGCCCACAAGATTCAAAATGAAACTATAATGGTTTATGAAAAGGACTGAATGTCTAAAGATACAATGAATTTACTCTGCATGTTGAAGCAGTGATTTTTTTTAATCACTTTCACCATGTTCCATTAGTTCATTGTTGACAACTTCCCCTCAAAGGCAAGCTTAAAACGTTTGCAAATGACACCATCTCATACACCATATTATTATTTGTTAAGCTACAGCATTATGGCTTTCTAGCTGATAAAAACCAGTAAGTAAAAAAAAAAAAAAAGAATGCAGAAACCAGCTTTCTTCTCTAAATTAGAATTTAGCAACACAATTCAAAAAGGATCCTAGAAATTATACAATATAGAGTGGCAGAGATTTAAAAATTCTGATAAAAGTCCTATTAAAATAAATGCTTCTTAGTTAAGCAAATTAAAAGTTCTGTGTAAATCTGTTTTAAAGGGGGGGGGGAAGGCTGAGAACATCACAGAACAACTTAAATTTGATCCCACACACACACTGATGTGCTTATAAGAAAACCTGACCACCAAAGGCAAGAGTTATGTATTATAAAGCTGGAACAAATGTATAGTTTTTTAAAAAATACATCTCTTTCCTCTGTCCCCTCCCCCTCCCAATCTTAGTCTTCGTTTTATCTTTCACTACTGTGTGGAGCTGTAATTTATGAATTAAGGAAGTAATCCTTGCTTAATGACTATAACTGAACTCAGAATTTTGTTTGTAAGTTGTCGCGGATTGTTAAGCGGGTCCTCATGTGACCTGACTCAATTTTATTTATTTATTTATTTTATTTTATTAAATTTCTATACCGCCCTTCTCCCGAAGGACTTAGGGCGGTGTACAGCCAGAAATTAAACCGTGACAATATAAAAATTAAAAGCAATTTAAAACAATTAAATAAATTTGCCGAAAACTCTAATAAAACAACCCATTAAAATAGTAAAATATTATTATTATTTAGGCCAGCCCTGCTTGTTGGAATAATAATGTTTTTAGGGCGCGATGAAAGGTACGCAGGTCAGGAACCCTACGAATCTCCGGGGGCAGCTCATTCCAGAGGGTAGGGGCCCCCACAGAAAATGCTCTCCCCCTGGGGGTCGTCAGCCGACATTGCCGGAGGAGCCCCTCTCTGTGGGAGCGTACCGGTCGATGGGAGGCTATCGGTGGCAGAAGGCGGTCTCGTAGATACCCGGGTCCCAAGCCATGGAGCACTTTAAAGGTGGCAACCAGCACCTTGAATCACACTCGGAAGACCACTGGGAGCCAGTGCAGCTCGCGCAAGAGCGGTGTTACATGGGAGCGGCGAGTTGCTCCCATAATTACCCACGCGGCCGCATTCTGGACCAGTTGGAGCCTCCGGGTGCTCTTTAAGGGGAGCCCCATGTAAAGAGCGTTACAACCTAGAGATTTTACAACCTAAGCGAGTTGCTGCGGTCTTTAAGAGAATTACATGGTTATTAAGCAAATTATGTGGTCATTAAGTAAATCCAGCATATCCAATGGGCATTTTTTTTTTGCCAGAAAATGCCAAAAAACCATTGCAAACTGTGGACACATGATTGTGGGATGATACAACCAGTTGTAAACGTGAACTAGTTGTCAAGAGTCCAAAATGCAATCATTTGACTGCGGAGTGTGGCAGTCATAACTTTGGCATGGGTTATAAATAACCCCTGTTATGGGGCTGATCACTAAGCAAGGACTATCTGTAATAATGTACCTAGAAGATAGAAATGCTTGATGTTTTAATCTTGCCAATAGGCTTTGGAATTGGATTAAAGATGTATATCACCAATATTAAACATCTATACCAGGCAAAATTCACAACTAGAAATAACGAAAAATGATATAGATTGACAAGACATTTTGATTCATGTGTTATAACCATTAGAATATACAAACTTCATTATGCATTAATAGCCTCACCTTGTGGGTAAAAGCACCATAGACTGTCTTCTCCAACTAGTGTTGGTCTGACCTATTAGAAGATATAGAGAAAATCTAGAGAAATCTGAATACCAAATTTCCAGAAAGTATTGGCGGGGGGGAATTTTCTAAAGCTACGTGTTGATTTTGGATGGCAGAGACATTGCTTTGGAATAGTCCCCAATTAAGATTAAACTAGCTTTCTCACTGCTGTTTCTTAAGAAAAAGTTAAAAACTGAGTTATTTTGGAGGATTTTTTTTTTCTTAAATTGACATTTGATGCTATCTTGTTCTTTTCTTTTATTCTTGATTTGCTCCTTTTAATTGTTCTATTTTACTTACTTTTGATGGGTGTTTGACTGATTTTTATAATCTATTGATGTTTTAATTTGTGTTTGCATACATTATATAAACTGTTGAGAGTCATTTGACTGTGGTAGGGTAGAGATTTGTTAAATAAATTAATAAATAAAAGCACAAAACACAATTAATTCTATCTTTAATTTAATAGTTTTTTGCAACTTAAGCAAATAAAGAACATTGGGACTAATGAACATTATACTTCAAAACCACTTTCTTTGTTCTGAAAGTTTAGTTTAGTCCTGGATGAAATAAAAGCAGCAAGAAATAAACATGTGATAAAGTAGACCTAAACCAAGGCTCTTGTCCATCATTGATAGTGGTAATTTGCCCATTCTAACTTGATGTCGTTTTTTAGAAAAAGTTTAATTACAGGATGCAGTAGACAACTAGTCTGAAATCAAAAGATGCAAAAGAAGAATTCATATTTGAACAAGACTGTTCCTTGATTGCATTTAAAACAAAATAATGCAGCATATCACATCACTGTTTCAGTCAGGACTGAAGTTGACAGAAAGTTTAACATTCCAAGTCAATCTTAACTATTATGATTCTGCTGCATAATGCACATCATGTCACCTCCAGAATAGAAAGGAATAAGTGATAGCACACAGATAGCACTACACTTGTAGTGTACATCTGTCAGAAGGAAGGAAATAACACGACCTCTCAAGAAATCCCACTAATAATGTGATGGTCCTTAAATGTCTCATTCAATCTCAATCCATTTGACAACAGAAAATAACACCAGATTTAGGGACAAGAAATTTATGTATGTATTAACTTATATAGCTGCCTTTCTTATACAAGATAATTCTAGATAGCTCCCAATAATATTAAATAAAAATACAATAAATAAAAACTAACTTCATGACAATATCACATATCATAATATATATTTTAATATTGAAAATATATAAAAACAAGGCTCACATTGCCGAGTTTATTTTTTATTTATACTCTGTGCTTCCTATAGGGGCAAAATATACAATTCACACATATTATACAAAGCTGTGATGCTATTAACGATTATGATTGTTGCTCATCTGACTTTTAAATCAATTGATAACTACAATGTGCATATCACATCTTCAGCATTCAAAGAACTATGTTCAAAATGCAATCATCTGCAACTGAGAATTATTTTCTGCATGTCCTGTTGTTTGAACTTGGTGTATACTTTATATGTTTAGGAAGGCATGTTGGCTGAGGACAGAGGATAAGAGGGTGGCCAATAGTGATAAATTGTATTAAGCTTCTTCTTTTTTGTATTCAAGTGCCAGACGTCAGTTAACACCAAGGGGAAAAATACATCCACACTTCCTTGTTGCTACTTTTCACTTCTGAAATGGTTTGGGAGAACAGGCATCACAGTTCAACAGGGTGGCTTATCATTAGATCTTGTCTTTAGGTTTTTCAACTATCAGTAGCAAGTGGTAGTTCCAACATATTCCTTGCTTCATAAAAGAAGTTTGAGATTAAAATTAAAACATTGCTTGGAAAAATAAGTGGAAGTACAATACTTCAGATGCATGCAAAGAACCTGCTTAGAAGCATGTGGCTTTGGCTATGAAAAAAAAAATCAACAAAATCACAAGGAAGAGGGGATTTGCACCGAGAAGCTGGGGAAAAAAAATCAGTGCTCAAAAATCACCCCACTGTGACAATTATGTGGAAATTTGTTTTAGATGACAAGGTCTAAACTTAAATGGTTAGGATTTCCTCAACCGCCTTAGGAAAAGAGCAGTTTGTCAGCGGAACCATTTATTTAAGGATGTGATAGAATCCTTTCCCTGGATATTTTCAAGCAGAGCTTGAATAGACCTTTGTCATGGATGCTTACATTTGAATTCCTCCACTGAGCAGGGGATTGGACTTGATGGCTGAGGTAGGGTTTTCCAACTCTGTAATTCTACAATTTTTCTAAAATATTTGCACACTTGACAAGAGCCACGATCCAGCATTATGGATGCAGAAGCCTTTATTTATTGTCTTCTGTGAAAAGGAAAATGGTATCTGTCTGCAATGGGAGATGTTTCTGGGACTTGATGAATTGCATCCTAGGCACTGAAGAAAATTTCTGGCAGTCTAGTTGAACCTCAATGCTTTCTTTTTGAGAAGGAATGAAGAATGGGAATGAATGACATGGTGGAAAAGAAGAAGTATGTCCCTATCTTTTCTAGTCCTGCTAAAATTAACCTGATCTCAACTTCTGATCAGTCACCACTTGAGTAATTTTGGGGAATACTGCGGACATGAAACATAATTTCAGCAAAGTATTTGACAATACATCCTATAAACTGATTACTAGGCTAATTTTGATAGGACAATTAATTTGATACATAGAGGTAAAGAATGTGAGTTATAGTCCTATTTTAAGCATAAAGCCTACTAGGTGACTTGGGGCCAGTCACACTCTATCAGTCCTAGGAAGCAGGCAATGGCAAACCACTTTCAAAAAAGTTGCCAGGAAAACTGCAGGGATGTCTCCAGGTAGTTGTCAGCAGTCAAGACTAATTAAAAGGTACAAGAAGAAGAAGAATAAATCAGAACTTGAGAAAGAGTATTATTTATTATGATTATTATAACATACTAAGAAAATAGAGTTGTATGCTGTATCAGACATACTGATATGAATTCAAGGATCTAGGGTTCCTAACAGGAATATGATCTAGTGCTAGAACACTATATTCTAGGTTATGATTTGTCCAAAGCAGAAAACAGAAGAATGCTTATTTTCTATGGATTGCAAACTATCCTTGTGCTAGTACTGGCTAAATTGTTTTGTAGCAGCCATGTCACATTGTGAATTCATATTTGTTTTGGGATCAATGGCAGTAGCTGTTCTCGGAAACATTCTTGTCAAGCCAGATACCTTCATTCTGTATTTGTGTTTTTGGCTTCTATTTTTAAATAACTTTTCACATAACTTTTCACAACTTTTCACTATTAAATATTGTTATGTTACTTATACCATTTGTTTCAAAATTGTTTTGAATTTTGCATTTGTCTTCTAAAGCTCTAAATCCCACCTACTTTTGATTCATCTACAGATTTAATAGCTTTTTCTCAACTACATGATCCTATCCACAAGCCAAGAGCAAACTTATCTCCTGGTTTCTAGTCTGGTACCTTAATCAACAATCAAATAGCTCTTGTTTGAACTCTATGGAGGTACTCAGTCATTCAGGTCATGGTTGTCCCAAAAAGAGCTTTTTTCAAATGGAAATCGGAGTTTCTTGATTTTTTTCTTGAAGATGTTTCACTTCTCACCCAAGAAGGTTCTGACAAATGAAATATCTTCATGAAAAAAAATCAAGAAAGTGCAGTTGCTGTTTGACAAAAGCACCTTTTGTGATAGCTCTAACTTATTTATTAAGCATGAGGTAATAGTAAAAAATGTTACAGTGACAGCTTTACAAACAAATCTTGATAATCCAGATAAATCAATCTGTAAATTACTTTTTTAAAAAAGCTTTTTAACATGTTCCTGGAAATCATCACACTTCATGATTAAGATTAAAGCAGTATTATAAAAAGTTTATCAGCCAAGGTTAATTAAAAATCTATATGTTTCCCAAACACAGCAGAAGGTAGGATAACATATTTCTGTTTCCAAGACGGTTAATGAGAGCACCATGCCCTTCCACCAAAAAAGGAGCCTAAAACTGTGTTTATATCACATTGTGTATTCTTTGCAAGAATGATGAATGAGCACTTTTGTACTGAAGAGCCAAGCAATATGGTTTTCACCTCCCTGATCATTTTCTAGAAGGCACGTTTGGTGAAAAATCAGCAAATTGAGAAGCAATCGCTTGTTATTTTCATCAGACGATGCTAAGTGCCTTCCTTACCTTGACCCTTTTCCCACACAGCAAGCCAAAATACTATCTTCCTGAACGATGCCTAACTTTTTTTTAAGTGCCCGTTACTTCTGACCAATCTCCCCTTAGGTCCAAAAGGCTTTCAAAAATAAGTCAGGGGCTGATTTGCCAAAAGAAAAGGGATGAGATCTGAAAAGGAGAAATGGAGAATCCATTACTTTCGCGAAGCTATATGTTAAAAAACAGACAAATACTAAAAATGGACTGCACAGAAAGAATGCCGAGATGAAGCAACATTAAAAGTTAAACTTAATTAGCTGGCATATTGACAGAGAATCCATTGTGCAGTACAGTGAAGCAATCGAAAGTTCAGAGCCTTGGAAAATAATGTTGAAAAACTCATTGATGCTTGCAGGTAAAAACAGACATGTTGTTGGTACATGCCATGACACTAGTTAGCTCTAGTAAGAAGTTGTCTAATGCAGTATGTAAACTTGAGCCCTAAAATGTTCTGGGGGAAAAAAACTTCCATGGATAAAGAAATGAGAAAAATATTAGTAAAACAATTAGTAAAACAATTGCCAAATTCCAGGATGAATTGTTCATTTGAAGAATTAAAACAATTTTTTAAAAAAAAACTACTCCCCAAATCATTTCACTAAAGACTATAACGATTTACTTTGGCTGAATTCTTACATTTAGTAAATCTACTCTAAACCATATAACACGGTCTCTAGGAAAGACAGTCTTGATTACAAAGAAAAATGGAGCAGAAATATGAAAAATCAGCATATGGACTGATCACTTTCAAAAGGAAACCACAGATCCAATGCTTATGGGCACTATTTTGAAAAAGTGGATCAAAATGCAACTTAGGCAATATTGTTTATATAGACAAGGAAATACTTGGCTCCATGATTTCTCCACAAACTTGAGAGACTGGAAATAAAACAATCAATTTACCTTCCCTTCATTTCAGAGATTAAGCAATCATCCATAGACTGATATGTTTGCATATGTACTGTATATATAGTCATATGTATAAAATATTTATCTGGAGCAGAGCCCCGTGCATTTGATTGCTGCATGCATGAAAGTCCTTAATTGGCCTTACTCTGAAGCAACGTGAATCTGAGGCCCTTGCAATAACTCCAAATAGGACTGCATTACTACAATTTCAGTCATCTTAGCATTTTTATCTTTTAAAAAATAGCCATCATGAGTTGAAACTGAGTATATGTGTACCTGTTTCTGTGTGGTTGGCGTTTAGCATTTCAAATATGAAAATGGTCGGTATTCTTTGCAATATCTGGGATTATACAAAATATTTTGAGTCCTAAATTCCATTTTAGCATTAGCCTGAATGCTCTTTATTTAGTCTGCCCCAGTGAAATCTTTAAACTCTTCCAGACAACAATTCCCTTCAACTTTAATAACCATCACCATTGTTGAATTGGGTTGACAGAATCTGCAGATCAACTATTTTCACTGTACTAAGAAATGCACAAATATATTTGTTTCCTCCAAGAAAATCAGATCATTTAACAAAATTAGATTATTTGACAAAGCAAGCATGAATTTATAGCTACTACTTCATTATAGTCTTTTCTCCGATAATTGATGGAGTCATACTAGAAGATTCTCCCCTAATTTCATCCTTATAATAGTAGTATGATGTAGGCTTAGGCATAGTGACCAATCCAAAAATCATCTAGTAAGATTCATAATCATGTGAGGAATTGAATCAAACTAGAGAACCTTGAGTTCTTCATGCTGGTCCATCATCTTTATTCATTCCAACAATGGGATGAAACCTCGAGGATGTAGCCATAGATTAAATATTAGGAAAAACCTCTCACAGTAAGAGCTGTCAATCAGTGGAATAAGTTACCACATGGAATGATTTCTTCCCTTTCTCTAGGGGATTTTCAACACAATCTGGACAGTTATCTATTGGGGATGGTGCGATGAATCCTGCAGTAGCCAACTCTTTCTTCAGCTGTAATATTCAAGAACATTCATCTCGCATATGATATTCTTATATGCCTAAATTTATAAAAATGGAAGCCCATGGCAATTCATGTGTTTCACCAGAATCATGCTGATGTGACACATATCTTCCATATATTTTTTTCAAAAGCAATATTTGAGCAGAAATTACCCCAATAGATAAAAGGCACATTTTGTCTGAATTTAGGAATAAGTGCTTTCTTGCCTAGGGTAATAAAAAGAAAAACTTGTCAGAAAAAAAAAGGGGGGGACAGACCCATGGAGAAACTCTTCTTGCCTTTTCTAGCAAAATTCTTGAACTTTCCTAAATTGTGAAAATCAACATTAGAATCAGGTGGAAAGAAAACAGCCATCAAAACAAAGACCATTTCAAGGCTGCTTTATTGTGTGTTTTTAAACAGAAAGCTTTTCTGAATTCATGGTGACACAGTCACAGTTGAGGGTCTGGGATGAAACGCTTCTTGTGCTTCACAAACCATGGATTAGGGTGCTAAGAACATAAAAGCTTCATTTTAGCTTCATAGCTTGATTTATATTAGGTTGCCAATATAAATGCCAAATGCATCTCTTGTTTAACTTAGGGGAGGAAAGCATGAAGCTGAGGACAAGGAAGAGGAAGCAAAATAGAAACTATCAAGACAGTATTATTTAGAACACAAACAATCCAATAGCCTTCTGAAAAGAAACTCCTTGTTTCTTATATCACAGAAGTAGAAAATGTGTACAATTGTTTATGAGAGGTGGGTATATAAATTGGAGAAAGAAAGAAAGAAAGAAAGAAAGAAAGAAAGAAAGAAAGAAAGAAAGAAAGAAAGAAAGAAAGACAGACAGACAAAATACTGTCACTAAAACATATATCACACAGTCACCAATCTGGCATGTAATCAGCAAATATAGCAAATTTACTTATCAGACTCCTTTCAGTCATGTGAAAGTAGCTTGAGATTTTCGCTCCATTACACCTTGGATGAATGAATAAAGATGTGCACTGCTACCTTGTTTAGCTACACCGAACCTCTGAGAAGTGCCATTATTGCACCAATGATAACTGAGCTCTGCAAAAGTTAACTTATTTCCTATTGAACATTTTCCCCACCATTTCCTAAAAGGATCTTTGCAGTTAAGACAAATTTTAACCCCTGCAGTATTACCTAGTTGACTAGGTCAGATTCTCTACAGATTTATAGCATTAACTCAGGCTCACAATTCCTGATCCCACTTTATCCAAACATTGAAGCATGGGTTGTAAGCAAATTACTTTTATTCCTAAAAGAAGTATAATAGACATTTTCGGGAATTGCAGTGCATCCTTAAAATGCACTGTGATAATATAAAGAGTAATAGTAGAACCAAGACGTTCCTTCTTATGCTTGAAAAGTATTTGTCTCTTCAATAGAAAGGATCAAGTTTTTCTCATACCAGAGTACAGTATTAGAAAAATAGGGGTGAGATATCACAGAAGTCAATTATTTAAGAACAGAACCCTAGCCCAGGATATATAAATACCTATCAGTTCAATGGTCCCTCCTGCCTGTGAAGTTCTGATTTAGCTCTTCTCTCTGCAACTTAAACACATATTGTTGTAACATGTACAAAATTATAGATTGTGATAACACCTGCAGGGGTCCACAAAAGGGAATGGTAGAGAGATCAGGGACAAACCTTTTGAGGTTCCAGATTCTGCCTGGAGAACAAGCTGGGAATGGGCAAGGCTGAATTTCAACCATGTCACCAATTACCAGATCCTCTCCAACCACAAAAAAATAATGCAAGTCACTGGTTTCTATTGTAATGAGTAAGCACCTAATTTGGGCATGGACATACTGTATACTGCTTGCCCCTCCCAAGCTTGGAAGATCTGTGCTGGCTCCTGCCTTGAGCAGGGGGTTAGATTAGAAGACCTCCAAGGTCCCTTTCATCCCTATGATTCTATGATTGACATACTACAACAATGTCACATCTTCAAGAGTCCCCAAAATTATGCCATTTAAATTTGGTAGAAAAACAGCCATTTTCTATAGTTTGAGGATTTGAGGTTTTGTTTTTTGTGTTTATTCTTTTCTGGAATAAGGAAAAAATAAACAAAATAATGTAAGAACATGTATCACAAGTCTCAGCTTTATTTTAAATACCTATGACAAAAAGAAAAGGAAGGAAGGAAGGAAGGAAGGAAGGAAGGAAGGAAGGAAGGAAGGAAAGATAGGTTTAGTCCATCTTAATGACTATCACATCAAACACATTCCACCTATAGCCCTCAAGGAGCAAACATTGCCCCTGCTTGAGAAAAGTTATTTATTTATTGGATTGATATCCTACATAAATGGTATAACATAACATTATATCAACATGATTGATATATACATGTATATCAAATCAGATTTTTCTATGTACAATAATCTCAGTATTAAGGATACATTGGTAGTAAAATGGCAACTTTCATATAATTTCTCAAATTATTGCAAAATAAACACCATGGATATACTGGCCCTAGAGTGCATCACTGCCACTAAAGATCTACTAGTAGGAATTTGTACTCTTTCTGTTGCACACCATTCTTCCCAGGTTTCCTTGAAAACATTTATCATTCTGCAAGGTCATACTCGCTCTGACACCTATCATGTATTTCAGCAATTCTGTAATAATTAGCTTTAAGCCAATTCAAATGAAGATTTGTAGTTGGCATTGTAACTCCCGCTAAAATCTCAATCTGATTATCAATAACCATACTTTGTAGCAGGCTAGTACAAGCTACTTTTTAAAAAAACCCTAAGAATTTCTGCAAATCAATATAGTAGAAGCAGTTAGGGGTATCACTTTGTTGTTGGTAGCTATCTTTACAAAAAGGCTGTCAATTATTCTAACTAAACAACAGGTCACAGACTTCTATCACCAGCTTGCCATGTCCTGCAAGTAAGCTTCTGTACATATAGTATAATCAACTAAGGCAGAAGAAAACAACTTTGAGCCAAGGTTAGAGTCTTCAGAAGACCTAGCTTGAACCATTGTTAGGTTTTTAGATCTCTAAATTGAAAAGTTGGAATTATTCCCAGGAATGGTGGTATTGTAAGGTCCTTCTTGTACAACTTTGCAGTAACTACTGTAATTACAAATAAGGATAGGTTTGGCAAGAGTTGATTATTGTAAAGCAGATTATGAGTTTTTTTTCCCCTGGCCTGTAGTGAACGAACTATACACCTATATAACAAAATTATGCCGAACCCAATTGAAAATGTTAAGATTTAACAAAAGGCATCCACAACTTGTTGCTACCTAGAGGTTTTGAACTACAACTCCTAGGATTCGTAGTCAGCATGTTTAATATCCATAGTGGTTAGGAATTGTGCAAGCCCAGGAATGTGAAAACTGGAAAAGTCTGAGTGAGTATTACCCAGCACTGTCTTAGTGTTAAATTACAATCTTAGCGATAAAAAGAACAGTAGTGGAATATCTTCCTCAAAATCAAGGACTTGCACTCTTGCACATAGACATTTTCGCCTGCTAGAAACCCTAGAGGAGGGCTGGGGCAGGTGGAAACTCAAGAGCATGCACGGGCTAGAATATGAAACAGCCTTAAATACATAATTGCATGAAAGAGGCCTGGAATAGTAGTCGTTAGGTTTTTTTTTAAGGAGGCCTTGAATAGTAGTCTTTTAGTTTTTCAAGGTTCAGGATATCTCTGACCCAAACTGTACTGCAGGAGCCAGCTTTAAATGTTCCTCAAGTCCTCCATTCAGCTCCCTTCTCCATGTCCCTCACCCTGAATCAGCATCCTTTCTCTTCTTTTCATTCTCTAGGAGAACTACTGCAGTTCAGGCCCTGATGACTCTTGAATTACAAGTTGGACAAGTTTCTTAAAGCAATGTCAGCACTTTGCATTGGGGAGCATCATGAGACATCCCTCAGCTGCCACACCACTACAGAGGGGACTATATATTAAAATTGCTGACAAAATCTCTCTTACAGTGAGTGTTGCAAGTTATTATTCATTTTCTCATGCCATGTTCTAACTTCACTATAACCTGATTTGGGCTGCTTATTTGTGTAAGTACTTATAGGCATTCTGTATCTAAATGTAATAAATCCTAGTTTTCTATCTTCCCTCTTCTCTTAATATTACATCAGTGGTGGGTTGCTCCCGGTTCGCAAGAACCGGTAGTAAAAATCTGTAGTAGTTCGGAGAACCGGTAATAACATTGGCTGGCCACGTCCCCGAACCAGTCCCCGGCCCGGTCGCCGCTCACTTACCCCGCCCACCTCATCAGAGGCTTTTTTTTTTTTTTTACTTTTAAAAGCATTTTTTCTACAACCTCTTCCGCCGAAGAGGTTGTAGCAAAAAAAATGCCTTTAAAAGCCTCTGGCGATCCCAGCTGAGTTGCCTGATTGTCAGAGGCTTTTAAACCTCTTAAGGTTGTAGAAAAAAATGCTTTTAAAAGAAAAAAAAAGTTGGTCATGCCCACGCAGTCACATTACCCCACCAAGCCACGCCCACAAAATAAGCCACGCCCACAGAACCGGTAGTAAAAAAATTTAGAACCCACCCCTGTATTACATCTGGGAATAAAGCCCTGAGAACAGCAAAAAGGTTCCATCCAGAGGTAGCCATGTTTGAATCCCATAGATCAACCAAGAGGCATATTGGGTTTGCATGAAAACTTGTTCAAAACAACAGACCCCAGAATCTATAACAATAGTTGATGCTAAGGAACAGACCAAGAAATCGTGGTAATTTGACTTTTTAATTTGCAAAAAAAATTTCAAATGACAAAATACGTTTCACAGATATTTCTTATACAAGTCATAAGACAATTTGGACTAGCAAAACCACATGCAAATGATTTAAAAACATGAGGGCTGCTATGCATGTAGCCCAAGGTCCACAAAAACATTTATGTTGTAACAAACTTTGATTTCATGTGAGTTACTAAAATATTGGCTGGCACAATATTTCATAGCACTTAAATCAGGCCCAAAACAACAGCATGTCACAGAATCATCCTGGAATGTCATTTTACCTAGATATATTTCTATGTAAAAGAAGAATGAACTCCACAGCTGTAGAAACTACTGGAGAATCTGTGCATTTCCAAGTAAATCAAGAGGGTTCTACCAAGTCTGAGCCAAACTGAAGACAATACCGTACACAGCAACGGTACTGGAGTCAGAACAAAGACAAGAGTTGCTGCTACTCTATCTGAAAAACAGAAATATTGTCACCTTCTTTTGCTGCCACTTCCCCAAGTCATATTTAGTTTAGTGACAGCTGTTTACAGAAGGAAAACCTGCAATGTTAGGCAGTAGAAAAGAGACAAATATAGTATCTCATCATAAATTATTGCCAGTACAATTTTTTATACAGCCTGATTAAAAAAAAAATTTCAAATATATTGTGGTGGGATCCACAGGGCACAGGATCCAGTTTTTCTAAAAGCATATAATATACCAGGTATATAAACCCTAAACCAAATTAGCATTTTTAAACAATTGCTAGAAAACAAATGGGTTTTAAAACCTATGCCTGATTGGCCAAAAGATGAAAAGTCTCAGTACTAAGTTCTGTTGGTTGCAATTTTCCCCTGAATTCCTGTGCAACTAAGCTAGAGTTCAGAAGCATCCTTTAAAATAAATACAGAAACGACACATTACAGTGTGAAGAAAACTAAGCAAGTGTTCAGCTGTAATGTGTGGCATTAACAGTTTGCCTTTATTTAAGGTTTTAAAGGGATCTGGTTTATCCTACCATGGAAGGATGTGCGCGCAAACATTTAACAGATCAAACTGAGGTTGCTCACTATTGCACGCCACTTGGGCATGAAGGTCAACTCTCTTTCAAAATGAGAAGCATCTTTATGTCAAATGAACACAAACCATTTTACAAAAATAATAGATGAACAGCAGCCAAGAAAGAGTAAGGTGCTTCTCAACGATGCCAAGCTCATTTTCAACATACAAGATCAAACATTTCAGCTTGCACAGAAAGTTCGCCTGCGACACAGCCAGAAGTCTGCTTTTGGACTTTATCTTAACTTTCCAGGCTGCCTAGTCATGCCTTTAGAGCAGGCATCAGGGGTTGGTAAAGCCTATTCTGTGGCAATCGGACCCAGCCTCCCCCTTAGGCACCTCCTGCTTCTTTTTGGAGGAGGAGGAGGAGGAGGAGGGCAGGG